>NC_139700.1:15570188-15850188 GCF_964188405.1 Protomyctophum parallelum | reverse complement strand
GTATGTCATCCCTGCTGGACAAGCTGGTAACAACATAACAAATAGTACGGTGCATGCATTATTTGGGCGCAGTGCTGGCGCAAAGTAGTGATATTTAGCCCCTGAATTAGTCGTGGGTGTGTTTTTTAAATAAATTAGACCAATGTGTCCCATTCCTTTTAAGAGCCATTGGTGCCCTTTGAACCTTGGTGCATGTGTTAGTTAAATGACAGACATTATAAATAATGTGATTTATTAATAATGTGACTTGTATTCTTAAGCATTACAGAGACACGGTGGTCTGTGTGTGCTGTGCATCCTTGTGTCAGAGTTCACTTTTCACTTAGACAGATGAATAAAGCGGTGCAAATAGCTTCGAGACACTCAGAGAGAGTATTTGAAGACATAATGTAATAAAGCGTAGGCTGCTACTAATTGAAATAAATGCATCGTTTCTTTCTCCACTCCTTTTCTCCTCACTGCCTGTCTCCGTGCAAAAGAACACACACCGAGGCACTTACCCAATGCATTATATTAATAAGCTTACCCAGATCATTATTGTTGTAACCTCAGAAATGTCACCTACCATGTTGAACATGCGTGCTATTGTGATGAAATTCGATGGATTTAGATTTTTGATGAATACTTTGGGGATGGTCTTTGTGCAAAGCGCGGTTGGATGTCGTTATGACGACCACCTACATTGAGGGGGTTCTACCTAGAGTGAAAAACCAGCTCAGTGGCCTTGTGGGTAGAGTGTCCTCCCTGAGCCTGGGAGGTCGGGGTTCGATCCCTGGCCGGGTCATACCAAAGAATCTGAAAATTGCGACCCAATGCCTCCCTGCTTGGCACTCAAGGGATGGATTGGGGGTGAATCCATCCGGCATTCCGTGCGACATCATGTTCAGACGGTGTACTTGCACATCATGTCCAGGGGGTATACGTGTACATCACATCTCCTCCTGTGGCCTCACGCTACAGAAACAGGAGATATAGGCTCCTGCCCTATGGACCTCATGGCTCGGAATTTCGGCTAACTTGCCTAGAGTGAAAAACGAAGTAGCTGGTCCTAGAGTCGAGTCAGTACCATGCAGAGGATAAGCGCCATTATCTACTTCTACTTTGAAAGTCAAGCTATCCCACCTGAAACATGTACAGCTTGGTACAGTATGGAAACTGTACTGTTGCAGAGTGTAAATCACTGCAGAGGGTGGTGAAAACTGCACAGCGTATTATAGGCTCCTCATTACCATCGATTGAGTCCATCCACAAACAGTGCTGCCGGCCTAAGGCCCTCAGCATCATCAAGGATGCCTCCCACCCCAACAACAGACTGTTCCACCCCTCCCATTCACAGGCAAAAGGGCTACAGATGTAAAAAAAAGAGAAAAGGCCGCACACTCGTAGCCACGATGCTGTATATTTATTAGTATGAAAAAAAGGGCTACAGATGCCTCAAGACCTCAACCACCAGATCCAGAAACAGCTTTAATTCTTTCCCCTCAGTCATTATTCTCTTGAACTCTTTGACCAAGAGATAGTAACAGTTCAATGACAAAATAAAATCCATCCATCCATCATCCCCCTTCCTCCGGGAATGACAGGGCTAGACATGCAAAGCACCATGTCAGGAGTAACAGACCAGTGTGTTGTATGTTGTGACGTGCATGGCTGCAGGGGTCAGCTATTTCAAGTGCAGCCCAGCCATACTGACAACTTGCTAAATCAATTACAGTCCCATGGCAGGCAGCATCCTTGACCGGTGCTAATGTCTCTCGCGCTTGCTCTCTAATGTCATGTCAATGGGTGTGTGTGTGTGTGTGTGTGTGTGTGTGTGTGTGTGTGTGTGTGTGTGTGTGTGTGTGTGTGTGTGTTTGTTGTTTTAAGAAATAATGGAGTTGCATCAAGGAAGGAACATTTTGGGGGTAAGGCTTTGGCAGGTAATCTAGGAAGTGGTCAATGAGTCATGGTAGATGAGTATTGATGAGTATTGGACTGGACAGGTATTCATTTAAGCCAACCTGTGAAATTCTCGATCAAACTAATCGATGCGTCGTTTACGACGCATTCGTTTATGATTTGTTTGCTAACTAATCGATGCTGAATCATATATTTAGTTTCTATTACTTACTTTTGTGATTTAATTTAGTCAGTTACTGCGAGAGTGGTGCTAGTGGTCTAGAGTGGTGCTAGTGGTCTAGAGTGGTGCTTGTGGTCTAGAGTGGTGCTAGTGGTCTAGAGTGGTGCTTGTGGTCTAGAGTGGTGCTAGTGGTCTAGAGTGGTGCTAGTGGTCTAGAGTGGTGCTAGTGGTCTAGAGTGGTGCTAGTGGTCTAGAGTGGTGCTTGTGGTCTAGAGTGGTGCTAGTGGTCTAGAGTGGTGCTAGTGGTCTAGAGTGGTGCTAGTGGTCTAGAGTGGTGCTAGTGGTCTAGAGTGGTGCTAGTGGTCTAGAGTGGTGCTAGTGGTCTAGAGTGGTGCTAGTGGTCTAGAGTGGTGCTTGTGGTCTAGAGTGGTGCTAGTGCCTAGTGGTCTAGCCAACACCAACTCGGGACTCCTGGATCGCTGCCCTCCACCCTCAGGTTCTTGAGCTCTACGGTGTTGTTAGCTAAGCCGTCACGCCGCAGTGCGTCCACAGTACGTAGGTGGTACGCTTCTTTCCCCTCCTGGCTTTGGCCAGGGTTGGCTCCCATAGAGTCCATTTACTTGCCTCAAGTTCTGGTAAATTAACTTTATTTGATTAACTTATATTGTCCTACTAAATATAACTGTGGTACACAGATTTGTATGAAGTCAAAATAGTACACTTTCATTTGAAGGAGTTGAAGTTAATGTTTGCCATTGCTACATGACATTTAGTGTAGGCTAATTGTAACATTCTATTAAAAACCGGTAAGTTAAGGTACAGGTGAACTTGAAAATGTTGGAAGTATAAATAGTAGGCTACTGTTATTGGCAGCCACGTATAATGTGTCCCTTTGACCACATAGTAATAAGTGGTCATAAAACATAATAATAGTTCCACGTCTTCCAAATATTTAAAATAGAATCTCCAGACGTTTGTTCTGCCCGTAGTTTGTTACACATTCATCTTTTCCCATGTTATGCTTCTGTTTTTGGCCACAGTGTAAACTATGAGGGGGTCGACCGGAGACAGACTGTGTGTGTGTGTGTGTGTGTGTGTGTGTGTGTGTGTGTGTGTGTGTGTGTGTGTGTGTGTGTGTGTGTGTGTGTGTGTGTGTGTGTGTGTGTGTGTGTGTGTGTGTGCTCGTGCGTGTGTGTGTGTGTGTGTGTGTGTGTGTGTGTGTGTCTTGAACAACAGGGCATGATAACAAAACAGACTGGCACCGTCTTTGGGGGGCCTTCGGGTTGGAGATTGTGCGTCAGAATTCAGAACAATTTGTCCTCGACTGCCCCTCTATCACTCACACACACAGTCGAAAAATGCATAGTACACGCACATACACACACGCACACACACACACGCGCGTCCAAGACACACACAAGCCGTTGCAGCTGACTTCTCCTTATCGAAACGTTCCATTCACTTCCCTGTAAACATCCTCTAAGGTTGGCAGGTGAATACACAACCCCTCCCCCGCCCTGCCCACACACACGCACGCATTCACGCACGCACGCACACACACACACACACACACACACACACACACACACACACACACACACACACACACACACACACACACACACACACACACACGATTTGTGTAATGTGTTGTTATGTCATTTTATTGTTATGTTTCATGTGGTTCAGGATACCAAAGACCTTTTTTATTGGCCATGACCAGACAGACAGTAAAGTTTTGTTATATTAAATGTTATAATATTACATTCTGTGTGCACTATAGGCTCCCAGGAGTCGGACAGCTCTCAGACGGCTAAGAAGGACATGCTGGTCGCTCTGAGGGCCAGACAGGACGCCTTGGAAGAAACGCTGCGGCAGAGACTGGACGAGCTCAAGAACATCTGCATCAGAGAGGCCGTAAGACAGCACGCACGTCACACACACACACACACACACACACACATATACAGCATATAGATCCATGCCTCGCAGCGGCTGCAGCCAGGTGCTCCGAGCCTTTGATTAGACAGCGGTCTGTTATAGAGCGGAGCGGTCATTATCCAGGAATAACACACCACTGAATTCGGCGATTGACCCATCACAATCAAGCATTCAACCAAGCTGTGTAATAAATATATATACAGTATGTGAAAGCGGGTGTTGAGGAGTACAGCCATCCACCTGATGCATTGTTTCCAACTCCATCATGCAGGAGTTGACGGGGAAGCTCCCCAAGGAGTATCCTCTGGACCCCGGCGAGGAACCCCCCACCGTGAAGAGGAAGATCGGCACCGCCTTCAAAGTGGACGAACAGAAGCTCCAGCCAAAGGGAGAGGTGAGAAGAGAACCCACACAGCCACTTACTGCACTCCTTCCTCCTACGCACAATGACTGGTTGCTAGCTGCCCTTATTACTTTCTGTATTCTCTCTCCTCATATTTGTAATGCTTGCCTACAGTGACCAATAGCCTGGGAAGCATTCATTTTTCAGGGTTCATGATCCGGTTGGGACGAGCGGGTGATATCTTACGTCATGTTGTAGTCGCTGGTTTGTTGTAATCATTTTAGGGCCTACCCAATAAAGGCCTTGATGCTGCCTATGGATCCGACTAGTTTCTTCAATTACTTCTTGGAATAGTTTGTTTGGTATATCCAGCTTTTATTCCAACTCATAGTGACGGGCTCTGAAACAATATATATATATAGTCAAAGATTTGCGCAACATTTTCACAATCTTTCAAAAAATAGTAGATCTACAAGCTCGTAGCGCGGCACTCGGTTTCAGTATAACATAATGATTAAAAACACCAAAAGGGGTTCCCGTCCTGAATGCGGTGAATGTATACATAGTGCTGCCCCGGCCGGGCCTTGTGTTAGTTCAGTAGTAACCGTGTTCAAAGAAAGGCAGAACACGCTACCCTGTACTTTTATAGCCGCGGCGTCACTGCCTTCGCAGAGGACGCTTTTAGGTTTGGACTGCATCTAAATGGCAGTGGGAGACAGTGGGAGGCAGTGGGAGACAGTGGGAGGCAGTGGGAGGCAGTGGGAGACAGTGGGAGGCAGTGGGAGGCAGTGGGACACAGTGGGAGGCAGTGTGACTGAGGTGACGCTCTTTGATCCGACATCACTCGTTAAGTCAGCGGAGGATGTGGGATCGAAAAGCCACAGCACTGAGATGTCTGGTTGGAAGGCCTGTGAATGGAGCCTGTGCTCCATCTCTCTCTGGTTCTCTCTTTCTTTCTCTCTCTCTCTGGTTCTCTCTCTCTGGAATAAATCTGGGGAATTGCACTTGTGTCCTTGTATATATATAAGAGAAATGCTGTCTATACTGAACTGCTTTTTCCAAATCAAATAAATATTATTAAAAAAAAGAAATCTGTCAGAGATAGATATACATCCATATAGGAGACATTAGCTTTATACTTTAGAAAGTTGACTCTCTCTCTCTGAGTCTCTCTCTCTGTCTCTTTCTCTCTCTCTCTCCTCTCAATTTGAGCCACGGTTAGATTTTCCAGAGCTGCAGAACTTCTAAAAATAGGCTGTCTGTGTTCTCACCACAGGAAGTGGTGATAGTAGGATTGTGGCTGTGTGTGCGTGTGTGTGTGTGTGTGTGTGTGTGTGTGTGCGTGTGTGTGTGCATGCATGCACATGTCTTTCTGTGATATGATTTTTCACACTAATAGTTGTCTGTGTCCAGAGACTCCAGACTCCAGTGTGTATTGAATGCAACGTAGAGTTTGTTTTCTCTTCCTTATCCATTAAAGGCGTTGCATCTAAAGCCCTGGCATTAATCTTGGTTCCCTGTGCTGCCTGATGTACTACTTGTACCCTGATGTACTCGTTGTACCCTGATGTACTCGTTGTACCCTGATGTACTCGTTGTACCCTAATGTAATAGTTGTACCCTGATGTACTCGTTGTACCCTGATGTACTCGTTGTACCCTGATGTACTCATTGTACCCTGATGTACTATTTGTACCCTGATGTACTCATTGTACCCTGATGTACTCGTTGTACCCTGATGTACTCGTTGTACCCTGATGTACTCATTGTACCCTGATGTACTCGTTGTACCCTGATGTACTCATTGTACCCTGATGTACTCATTGTACCCTGATGTACTCGTTGTACCCTGATGTACTCGTTGTACCCTGATGTACTCGTTGTACCCTGATGTACTCATTGTACCCTGATGTACTCATTGTACCCTGATGTACTCGTTGTACCCTGATGTACTCATTGTACCCTGATGTACTCATTGTACCCTGATGTACTCATTGTACCCTGATGTACTCATTGTACCCTGATGTACTCGTTGTACCCTGATGTACTCATTGTACCCTGATGTACTCATTGTACCCTGATGTACTCGTTGTACCCTGATGTACTCATTGTACCCTGATGTACTCATTGTACCCTGATGTACTCATTGTACCCTGATGTACTCGTTGTACCCTGATGTACTCATTGTACCCTGATGTACTACTTGTACCCTGATGTACTCATTGTACCCTGATGTACTCATTGTACCCTGATGTACTCATTGTACCCTGATGTACTCATTGTACCCTGATGTACTCGTTGTACCCTGATGTACTCATTGTACCCTGATGTACTCATTGTACCCTGATGTACTCGTTGTACCCTGATGTACTCATTGTACCCTGATGTACTCGTTGTACCCTGATGTACTCGTTGTACCCTGATGTACTCATTGTACCCTGATGTACTCATTGTACCCTGATGTACTCATTGTACCCTGATGTACTCGTTGTACCCTGATGTACTAGTTTTTTCTTTTTTTAAGCTTAAGCAGATACAGGCTATGAGAAAAATACATTCAAAGAGCCTATCAATGATCTGCAGCTACTCAGTCAGGCGTACAGTATGTGTAAACTGAATGTTGGATGAATGACAGTCTTTGTGGGATTACAGTCACATATTGAGGAGCTGTTTGTTCAGCCTCTTCTTGAAGGCGTGAACACTGCTAGATGTAATGTCTCCAACAACCCTGATGTTGTACCCTGATGTACTCATTGTACCCTTGTACCCTGATGTACTTGTTGTACCCTGATATACTTGTTGTACCCTGACTTACTTTACCCTTTTTAGCTGTGAAAATGTTCACCATTTTTCTGCACTGGTTTCTGCTTTGGGGGCAACTGGCAACCCACACATTGGGTGGGGTGACAAATGTTAGACGCTAGGGGGAGTAGTCGCCACCGTCTAAACATGAATCTAAAAACGTGCTGCGCGTTGCCTAGGAGACAGGCTTAACAGCCGACCCTTCTGGCCCGGGTTCAACATTCAACCGGAAGGGAAAAGAAAAAAATGATTTAATTTCCCAAGTAAACTTAAGGCTCTGCAGACAGTGCATATATATTTACCAGGCATGACTCCAAATCCAAGCATCACTCAACAAAAAATTTATAAAATGTATTAAATCCTCCACGAGGATAGATGGGTGTAGAACCGTACAAAAACCGCGCCAGATGTCCTAAAATTCGACTTATAACCGCATAAACCCGCATATACCCGAAGTATATGCGGGGCACACTCTACAGATCTCGCTTATAGCGCCACCTAGGCACACACACACACAAGCAGGAGCCACACTGGCTGTAGGATGAAGGCAATGCTAGCGAGAGAGGGATTCCTGTTGACTGAGGTAGTCCAGTAAAATGTTGACCTAAAGGGACTACATCATCGCCCCGTCTCTCCAGAGACAAGTGAAACCATGTGTGTGTGTGTGTGTGTGTGTGTGTGTGTGTGTGTGTGTGTGTGTGTGTGTGTGTGTGTGTGTGTGTGTGTGTGTGTGTGACGTGTGTGTGTGTGTGTGTGTGTGTGTGTGTGTGTGTGTGTGTGTGTGTGTGCAGTACGTGCACATGTGTCACAGAAGGGCCACTGGGTGATTTCTTTATCTAGAATCACATTTAAAGCTATGCTCTGTTGTTATAATAACCTGCTCTGGAACTCAGGTCACAGAGTCAGTCAAACACACACATGCAGGCACGCACGCACGCACGCACGCATGCACGCACACACACACACGCACGCACACACACACACACACACACACACACACACACACACACACACACACACACACACACACACACACACACACACACACACACACGCGCATGCACGCACACACACATGGCATTTGTGGAAAAAGTACTCAATTGTTCTAATTGACATTGGGCGAGTTAAATGTATGATCACAGATCACCTCAGATGATATCGGACGAGATAAGGGTTTATAATGATTTTTACCGGCTCTTGGTGTCATTGTCGCCCGGCAACGCTTTCCTTCCACGTTGGTGATGTCATCGATCATTTTCCTTCATCCAGTCTATCTTTAGCGACAATCTAAAGCGTTTCTATTGGAATTGATGTTCAGATACAGGTGATCATACAAAACAAACATGTTTTACGTTACGAGCTCAATAAAAAAAAATTGCGACCTCTTGCAATATATTGCAAGAGATGATATCACGATATCTGTAACTGAAAATGAAAAAATAAATAACCATAAAAGGCATAAATCTGTAATTATGTATTTATTCCAAAATCTTACAAGGTTTTTTGTGTCACAAGCTGGCCAATAAGTACATGAATCTGTCCTCCTCCAAACAGTAAAACACTGACTGTAAGTACATGGATCTGTCCTCCTCCAAACAGTAAGACACTGACTGCAACTTGTCCACAACAACGAGCAGCCTTCTACTATACTAGTACTAGCCTAAATAACCAATATCACCATATTGGGAGCACGATACGATATTGTGATATATCGTGATGTCGATATATCGTCCCACCCCTTCAAAGGAGTTGTGTGTGTGTGTGTGTGTGTGTGTGTGTGTGTGTGTGTGTGTGTGTGTGTGTGTGTGTGTGTGTGTTTGTGGGGGTGGGGGGGGTGTTTGACGAAGGGCTGTTGTTATCTTTGGGGGACACGGAGAGTCTCCACAGAGAAATATCCAATAAGACAGTGGGAAAGCGGTGGGCTGCAGTATTCTAAGATAAATGGTTTCCTCAATGTGTTATTGCTGGCAAAGCTCCAGGTCCAGTATGTGTCTTATAAGTAAGAGTGTGTTACGTGGGAGAGTTATCGTGTGAACGCTTGGGTTTTCAGCACGGCGTTGCTTGTATTGGCTTGTATGCTATATGCATGCACACACTCTTGGCTTGTGGAGCTAAATATGTGAGAGGTACCGTTTATGACCTACAAAACTCGGAACTGATGTTGTTGTGTGTGTGTGTGTGCGTGTGTCTTTGAATAAAATATTCTTTCAGAGCGAACGTTTTTTACCTCAAATCTTTTCTTCTGGGGGGTCCCTGGAACAACATATTTTGAGATTGGGATCCGGGGCCATGCAATTACATATAATTCCTGGGATCCTTGACATGAAAAAGTTTGAGAACCACTGACATAGAAACATTCAAAGGTTTTTCAGACATTTTGTAGAATCAGTTCTCAGGTCTAAATGGGGGCTAACGCAGTGATAAACACATGAATCCGTTGGTTGCATTCCAGGAGGAAGAACTGGAGCGCTTGGAGAAGGAGTTCGCCATCCAGTCTCAGATCACGGAGGCGGCGCGGCGGCTGGCCAGCGACCCCCACGTGGGCAGCAAGAAGCTCAAGAAGCAGCGCAAGACGTCCTACCTGAACGCCCTCAAGAAGCTGCAGGACATCGAGAACTCCATCAACGAGCACCGCGTGCGCTCCGGCAAGAAGCCCACGCAGCGCGCCTCACTCATCATAGAGGGTAAAAGCAGTGCTTCTCAACCCCTACATCTACTACTATAGACACCCTAACACATCTATATCTACCACTAGACACATATCTAGGACAGTGCATGGTTTACATTTCAACCCTTTTTCATATCAAGGCCCATTATTTATTCTGCATTTAAGCCACGTACGGCCCACCATTTGATGACATTTAGCCCCTCTCAGACCCAAAACGAAAGAATATGTCCACAATGTGTTGACTTCGGTACCACATACTGTAGGAGAGATAATAACAGGCAAACGGTCTAAACCAACAATTCCTCTACATTCTCTAACTTTGCAGAGAAGAGAAGGAGAGAGACCCACACACTGCCTCTTGCTGGTTCAAGAGTCAAAGCAACGTTTCGGCCTTGTGGCCATCTGTTACTCTGCTACCAACGCACCTGCTGAAAATTATACAGGGTGTGGAAGTCTTCTCTCTATAACTCTTGAGAGAGTAAATTGTTTGATTTTACGCTCTCAAGAGCGCCGTACATCAAATATAGGCAAATATAGTTCATATAATGCAGTATATTTTCAAATCAAGGCCCATTATTTATTCAGCATTTGAGCCACGGACCACCATTTCATGACATTTAGCTGTGGACCACCTGGAACCCGCTTAAGGACCACTGGCGGTCCCTGGACCACTAGTTGAAAACCACTGATATAATCCTGGTGTAACCCGTGCAGAACCACTTGCCTTCTAACCCCAGTATTCAATACTCTCTCCCACAGAGGCAGAACCTTCTAACCCCAGTATTCTATACTCTCTCCCACAGAGGCAAACATTGGTTCTGAAGACAGCTCTCTGTCCGATGCCCTGGTGTTAGATGATGGTGAGAAATTCGTCCCTTCCATGTCTGATGATTTTTGTACTTTTTCTGTTTTGTATGTGTCTATGGAGTTAACATTACTTTAATCTACTATCAGGTGTGGTTAGAATATTGAAATAATTTCTTCCTGGAAGCTGAAAGCCTTTGAGTAAAAAAAAAGGCCCAATCGAAATACCACCACGTTAGTGACATCACATGATCCCCTCCCCTAACCCCTCCCCCTTTATCATACAACAGCTTCAGTTCAGGTGGATCACCACCCACCAGGCAAACCAGGCCTACTTAATGAACTGGCATAAAAACATTCTTTTATCACTTTCTGTACACTTTTTTGAAAAAAAATCTTTCTCCCAGTTTGTAATCATAGTACCTGATGATCATGTTTTAGGGGGGAAATGTCCCACGCTGTGGGAAATGTCACAGCGTTCCATTTTTAAGATAAGCTCATGTAAAGATAACAAAAACAAAACCAGATGAACACATTTTAAGGAAGGCTACACTTGGCATCTCCCTCTGTAACAAAAATGCACTTACTATGGTAACCTAACCCGGCGACGTACGTACTCTCCATCTCAGATGACCCCCAGGTGACCGGGACCCGGGAAAAAGCAGATCTACAAGCTCTGAGCATGTAGATCTGCTTTTTTTTCAACAGCTAAAGTTTAAAATACTGGTTAAAGTGGTTGTAACAAAAATACAATGTAACCTAACCTGGCGACGTGCTCTCCCATCTCAGACGACCCCCACGTGACCGGAACCCCCACGTTCTCGCCCGTAGCGTCCCCAGCCAAGGGCCTCCCTCCCCGGCCGCCGTCGTCTCACAGCAGGCCCCCTCCCCCGCAGTCCCTGGACGGCCTGCACAGGCACCTGCACTACGCAACGCGCAGCGAGTACGACAAGTCGCCCATCAAGCCCAAGATGTGGAGCGAGTCGTCGCTCGACGAGCCCTATGAGAAGGCGAAGAAACGCTCCTCGCACTCCAGGTAAGAGCGTCTGGAAATCAGTATGCAGAATAACACTTTACGTCTTTAGGTTTTATTTCCAGAGAACGGTGGAACAGTCTCCCAACAGTACCACAACACATTAACCTTTCTAGTTTGTCTAACTTTATTTGAATACATTTACGTAATAGCTTTATGTGAAAAATGAAAAACTCAATACAAAGGGAGGGATAGAGAGAGAGAGGGAGGGGGGGGGGTGCGAATGCATAAAGTGAGTGGCAAATCGAGTGGCAAAGTGAGTTTAACTGTCAATCAGATAGGACTTTTCTGTTTGGATGTACTGTATGTGCTGTCAAGGCCAGAAAGTATTTTTTTTTGCCACTCAGTAGGTGTTCCCGCATAACTTCTGGGTATGATGATGATGTCACACACATACCCTATATATATACCATTTCTGCTGTTATCCATTGATTATTAGCAGTGTTGTGACAAACGCCCTTACATCGCGTTACGTTACATAACGTAACTACTATTTGCAGTAACTTGTAACCTAACGCTTTACATTCCCCATTCCATAACGGCATTATAGTTATTGTGCGAGCATTACCCGCGTTATGGCGTTATGTCAACTTATGTGATCAGTGAAAAGTCTCTCAGCTCCGTGAGTCTATCATACGTCTCTGTGCTGCTGACTGCAGTGCAGAGACTAGAGAGCGCTCTCTGTGTTGACAGTTTCGTTTGTGCAGTCATACTAGCCTGAGCCTCTCAGCCCACATGGCTTACACCCTAACATGATAAAAGCACGTCGCAGAAGAGGTCATTGATTGGCTAACGTAGGGACAGATTTCAGGGTAAGCCAATCAGAGACAGTCTACAGGGTGGGCGGGCTTACTGGCTTTTGTAAACAGTAACAGATTTATTCACAGACACACGAACCCTTGTAACACATACATAGATACTACACAGACAGAAATCGCCGGTAGAACGAAAATCATAATACAGTACCACACGCTAAAATGGCAAATGCGGATCATGACAGCGAGATCGGTTGCTTTGGGAGTTGGAAATTTAAACACTATTTTGATTACTTGCGACCCAAGGACGACAAAAACATTGAGGTGAAATGTAAATTGTGTGGCGGACATAAAACATTGTCCTCAGCCAAAAAAAGCAACGCAAACCTCCTAAAACACCTCAATACAGTCCATGAGGCTACGAGACTTGTGGCCATAGAAGACCAGGCTAAATCTGATGGACCAACACCACCAAAAGTTCCAAAACAGAGTCAGACAAAGATTGATTTTAAATCGCCACAGCAGCAGCATGTCACCAAGAGTCATCTTGACAAAATGATTGCAAGGTATGTTGTTGAGGAAATGCTTCCCCTCTCAACCGTGGAGTCTGTTTCTTTCAGAGCACTGGTCAGCAACATACCAGTGAAAGCAGGGCCAATGTGCAGAAAAACTTTTTCAAAATACCTGGACAGTGAATATTCAAAAATGGAAGATGAGCTCAAAAATACATTTGATAAATTGGAATATCTCTCGACCACTGCAGATATATGGACTGCAAATAACAAAAGCTTCCTTGGTGTAACTGCACATTGGATAAATCCTGAGACTACATTTGACATTTCATAATGTTAGGAGGGAGTTGTGTTTTCTCTTACTGTGCGACAGAACAAAAAACCTTCTTTTAAATCGTTTTTTATATTAATATTTTTTTAAGTAAAGTAAAGTAGTTACTTTCATAATTTCATGTAAAGTAAAGTAACAAATTACTTTTTTAGATAAGTAACGATAACTATAATTCCTTACTTTTTAAAAGTAACTTCCCCAACACTGATTATTAGTAATAATGTATACATGTAAATACTAAATAGGTTTCAAATACATAAACAACAAATATTCCTCCATGCAGTCACAGGCGTTTCCCCAGCTCGGGCAGTGCGGAGGCGGGGGGCAGCAACTCTCTGCAGAGCAGTCCCAACAGGACCCTTCCTCACTGGAGCTCCCAGTCCAGCATGCCCTCCACCCCAGACCTGAGGACCACCAGGACCCCTCACTACGTACACTCCACCAGGTCAGCCCAGCCAGACACTGAAACCGCAAGCAAAGATTTTCACATTTCCGCGCTACTAGCTTGTACTGTAGATCTGCTATTTTCCAATAGTTATAATAACTTTTTCATGTCAAGGACCCCCAAAATTATATGTAATTGGCCGCGGACCCCCATCTGAAGATATGTTGTTCCAGGGACCCCCCAGAAGCCAAGATTTGAGTTAAAATGTTCGCTTCAAATTAGGGATGTCCCGATCCGATTCCGATACAATTTCTGTGTTAGCCGATACCGATACCAGTGTCGTGATCTCGTGTTGTGTTTATGGCTATCTAGCTACCGTATATATCTCATGTTGTGTTTATAGCTATCTAGCTACCGTATATATCTCATGTTGTGTTTATAGCAGACTCCTCACTCAAATGTGCACTTGCAGTTTGGGCAACTCGAAAGCAAACTCCATATGCACTTTACTTACACTTTATTTACCTGCCATAGGGTCAACCCCTTAACCCTGTGTCGGATCGGTGGTTAGACTGGCATATTTGCTGATACCGATATGACCCGATATGACAAATAAGGGCGATACCGATACAGTATCGCAGTATAGCAGATCTACAAGCTCGTAGTGTGGCACTGATCGCTGCACTACGAGCTTGTAGATCTGCTATTTTTCAACAGCTAAAGTTAAAAATAATGGTTAAAGTAATGACCTGTACGCCTGGCTTCGTTTCTGTGGTTCTGAAGCTAACCCTTCCTCCTGGGTCCCCCCCCTTCCCCCCACACACACACACACACACAGGTCAGTGGACATCAGTCCCACCCGTCTGCACAGTCTGGCTCAGCACTTTAGGACCCGCAGCTCCAGCCTGGAGTCCCAGGGAAAGCTGCTGCCGTCCGACCCCACCGACGCACACCCCCACGCCCTGCTGGGCACTCTGGGCAGCCCCGAGTTCTTCCTGCCGGGGGGCCCCGCCGGGCGCTCCAACGGCGGCACGGACCCACTGGACGACTGCTCCTCCTGCACCAGCCACAGCAGCTCGGAGCACTACTACCCCGCCGGAGGGCCCCTGGGGGCCCCCGGCAGCAACCCCAACTACTCCACCTTGGGAGAGGACTCGCCCTCCAAGGCCCGACAGAGGCAGAGGCAACGGCACAGGTACAGGTGACAATGGCCTATGAAATGATGAATGCACCATGTCTCTGACTCTCTGTACGTCTGTACGTAACTCCAGAACCGTTTGCCCCACCAACTTCAAATTTGACACGCGTTCCACACCGTTTCTTCGTCACTGCTAAACCCCTTATCGCTAAACTTCCTTGCCTTTTTTTACTATTTTGAAAAACACTTTAGAATAGTTCAAATAGCCAATCTACAAGCTCACAACGTGTTGGTGTAGATCGGCTAGTTGAACAATTTTAATGTTTTTCAAAACAAAAAGAGAAGGGGATTAGCACTGACAAAAATAGGGCCCTTAGATTGTTATAATGGAGAGCATGTCTGGGAATACCCTAATGTCTCTAATAGAGGAGCAGGGAGACTGCTGCACAATATTGTATTAATACTTTGAGTGCCACCTTGTGGCCACATGGATTAAAGTTCTCAGTCGCCACGACTGAATTCAGTGTTTTGGATTGCATTCATAACTCATTGACTGCCAGCCCTCCCCCGTCCCTTGTTCTCCCCTTGTCAGTCTTTTTCGTGACATCTTAACTCTTGTCATGTTGCGTTTAGTTTTTTAGCTCCCCCGGACAATCGTTGACACAGATGTTCAGTAACACATCATGGGAAGCTTGTCCACTCAGATGTGTCACTTTTGCAACGCGTATATCTGACTCTCTCGTGTGTTCTCTGTGTTCTCTCTCGTCACAGGTCGGCGGGTCACCTGGGCTCGTCCAACTCGGGCTCCATGCCCAACCTGGCGGCCAAGAACGGCACGGTGGGAGGCGGGGGCGGGGTGGGGGGCAGCAGCGGCCACCATGGCGTCTACCTCCACAGCCAGAGCCAGCCGTCGTCACAGTACCGCATCAAGGAGTACCCGCTGTACGTGGAGGGCAGCAGCCCCAGCGCCGTGGTGGTGCGCAGCCTGGAGAGCGACCAGGTACAGTGGTGCTTCCGCTCAACTGGAAAACTATTGTGACCAAAACCACAACCGTTACGACGGTACAGTCGACTAAATCAATTTTACATTTAATCGACTAAAATCTTATGATATTTAGTTGATTAAAACTAGACTAACACTAAAACATTCCAGATGGCCATAATGTGACTAAAACTGAAATTAAGTTTTATTCCAAAGACTATGACTAAACTAAACTCAAAATGTGCTCACTGCGACCACCAGGAGGGCCACTACAGCGTCAAGGCCCAGTTCAAGACATCCAGCTCCTACACGGCCGGCGGCCTCTACAAGGAGACCTGGGGGGGAGGAGGAGGGGACGAGAGCGGAGGCGACAGCAGCAGCAGCGGGCGGCTCACGCCATCGCGCTCGCAAATCGTACGGACTCCCTCGCTGGGGCGAGACGGCAGCGGAGGAGGCGGAGGGGGCGGCCGGGCGGCCGTTTCGGACGAGCTGCGGTGCTGGTACCAGAGGTCCTCGGGGAGCCTCAAGGAGAGGAGCCACTCGTCGTCACACTCGGGCTCCAACAACTCGTCGGACGCAGGCTCGCAGCAGGGCACGCTGCAGGGACACGGCCAGGGCCGAGGGGGGAGCCGCGTGGGGACGCTCGCCAAGGGCTCGCCAGGTGGGTCCCATTTAAGAAACAAACGTTTTTGTTTTTGTTTTGTTTTGTTTTTTACCTCAATTGCACCCAACTTTGAACATCCAGTGGATGTTCTGTGGTCTGAAGCTTTCTGGATAATTAGGCTTAATCAAGTGCTCTGATCTGCCTGTGGACTGTGATGTCACTGTCCACTAATCTCGCCCCTCCTCCTCCCTGCACCACCCCTCCCCTATGTTTCAGCCCCTGGGGGGGCACAGAAAATCCACTGAATGTTCAACTTGTTTAGGTGAAATTGAGGTCAAAAAATGAAAAATATAAATCTATGAAAATGAATGTAATGAAACCTTTTGTTTAAAGCATTGTAGTGGTGAAACAAGTTATTTAATTATTGACACATTCATCAAAAATTGCTCTTGTTGATGTGAGGTTTAGTTAACATAACGTAATAAAGTACATTGTACATTGTATATTTACATATACAATGTATATGTAAATGTATATTTTACAATGTATATGTATATTTACTTTATGTACATATCTTTATTACCTTATTTCTCATTATTTTATGATCTAAATTACATATATTAACCGAATAATAAAAATAAGTGAAAATAGTAGTTAGTTGCACCCACCCCCGCCCAAAAAAAGCATTTGTTTTTATGTTAATTACCACTTTGTTAAGTCCTCCTTAATCAACTCAAACTCTAGTCTATACGCAAACTGTAAAACAATTAATTTTCCAAAGTAAACAAGGCAAGCTTAAAGGGCTTCTCGGCTCTGACTTTAAACTTAATAGTGGTGACCGGGAGAAAAAGGAATGCCCCGTGTGAGGCTCGAACTCACGACCTTCAGATTATGAGACTGACGCGCTGCCTACTGCGCCAACGAGGCCTGCGGAACCTGCTTTTATGTGCTCGAAACTCGATCCGCGCCTGCCCTGGAACCACCAGACAGACTACACCCTTTAAACCCTTAGAGATCACACCCCCATAAAGCAGTGGTTCTTGTGCCAAAAAATAAAATAGGGCTCAAGAAGTGTTTGAACTGTTCCTCATTTTGCTCCTGGAATCCCCTCAAAGGCCGCGGGAGGTCCCTACACCCCACTTTGAGAACCAGTGCCCTAAAGCCATACGTGAAGCATTGATGGAATTCCTCTGTCCTTCACCCCGCTGCACTCGCTATTGTGTTTGCCAGTGGGCGTGTCTGTATGTTAGTACAGGCTATAACAACATACCTATGGACAAACGTTGATATTTCACATGTCTCACGCTTTGTTTAAACTCCCCAAATCACATAAAGTACAAGTTTATATTCCTATTATTTTCCCATAATCACATAATCGATTTGCAAGACATTGAAATAATCATTTATGTTCAATAGAATGATTCATTGGGATGCACACGCAGATTAGACACACCAACGGAGCGACATGCGGAAACAACGGTCGGACATGCATGTGTTCACACTGTGCGTGCGTGCGTGTGTGCGTGCGTGCGTTCTGTGGTTTTCTCCCATGCGCTGACGGTCAGTTTTCTCCACATAGCTGCGTCTCCACACAGCCAGAGGAGTATGACACCCTCCAGTGAACACGCTGCCACGCCGACACCACCTTGCAGCCCACAGCACATCCTCAACTGGCAGAGCGGGTAAGACACGCGCACACACACACACACACACACATGCACGCGAACACACACACCCGCATACGCATGCACATGTACCCGTACACTTACAAGACTTTTTTGGGGACAAAAGTCAAAGGTCTTCTCTTAGGACGTTCCAGCTGGGCAGCAGCGTCGCAGCCCAGGCAGATGTTAATGCAGTACAGGATGATCACGCACAGCGCTATGTTAGTACAGGATGATCACGCACAGCGCTATTCTGCATCTTGTCTTCTCTGCTCCTCTCTGTCTAGAGCTAACCTAGGCATACTCACCAAGCACTGACTGCTTCTCTCTCAACTTAACACGCTGCTCTGCCGCTGTTTGACAACGACAACTCTCTTTCAACGTTTTTGTCAAATGTCGCCCCCCCCCCCTCAACCCCCCTTTGTTTTCTTATTGCTCTGATGCCCTCCTCTTATTCTGATTCCCGTTTCCTCTCTCTGCATTCATTTATTTTTATTTTCATCTCTAAACCTCTCTAACATCTTCCACCCCTAATTCCCTCCCAAACATGTCTTCTCTCTCACTGTCCTCCTCCTTACCTTATTCTTCTTCCTTTCTCTTCTGTTACTAACTCTCCTTTCCTTGTGTGTGTGTGTGTGTGTGTGTGTGTGTGTGTGTGTGTGTGTGTGTGTGTGTGTGTGTGTGTGTGTGTGTGTGTGTGTGTGTGTGTGTGTGTGTGTGTGTGTGTGTGTGTGTGTGTGTGTGTGTGTGTGTGTGCGTGCGTGTGCGTGTGCGTGAGTGTGCGACTGGGTGTGCTTGCGTGTGTGCGTACATGCGTGTGTGTGTGTGTGTGTGTGTAT
The DNA here is from genome assembly GCF_964188405.1 of Protomyctophum parallelum. Taxonomy (NCBI): domain Eukaryota; kingdom Metazoa; phylum Chordata; class Actinopteri; order Myctophiformes; family Myctophidae; genus Protomyctophum; species Protomyctophum parallelum. Next base: position 15,831,328 of record NC_139700.1, on the reverse strand, counting down.
GTGTGTGTGTGTGTGTGTGTGCGTGTGCGTGTGTGTGTGTGTGTGCGCGCCTGTCTTTCTTTTCTCCTGGTTTAGAGGCACAGCAGACAGCTCTCCTACTGAGGATGCGAGTCAGTCTGCTCCTCAGCCCAGCTCTGATGCCTAGAGGTACTGTCTGTCTGGGCGACGCCTCCTAGAAGATAACCTAGACCGTAGGAGTCCAAAACTCAACCGCGATACCGAGAAGCAAACAGATTAACAAATTTGCACCTCATCAAACTTGTATCGACTGAGAGACCCCCCCCCCCCCCCCCCCCCAATTAAAAAAGATCTGTAGATTAAAGCTGATGTTTTCCCCATCTGCTAACATGATGTGTATGTGAGCTGTAGTGGGGGCTCAGTCTTTGGCTCTTTGGAGGGAGGCAGTATCTATCTGTGCCACACTGGCACTTTCTCTGCCTGTTCTGTATCTGGACTCTGTGCATGTGCTCTACTCTGTCATGGCTGTCACTGCTTCTCTGTGGTCCATCTCCTGCAGACACCACACTAACAGAAACACAACCCTTAACCATGTTTAACTGTAGAATAAAGACATTCTCAAAGTCTAACGATGCATTAGTAGTAGGGGTGCACGATTATGACATTTTCACCTATTTCCGATCTCCGATTATTTGCAGGGTCATATCTGCCGATACCGATTCTGACCGATTCCGATATTATACAGAGGACCACAATGGAAACAAGCCTAGGCCCTCCTGGGCTTGGCCCAAAGCCTGTTAATAAAGTATTCAATCAATCAATAAATAGCATTATACTGTTTTTCAAGTGTCTGTTTTCACAACTGAATGACTGAATGAGATGAGTAGACAAATGAAATGTAGATTTCTTTTACATTTTTCTTTTTTCTGGTGAAAACCGATTAAATAATGTGTATTATTTTGAGACCATTCCGATACCAATATGGCTGATTCCGATTATGCTACCGATTAATCGTGCATCCCTAGTTAGTAGTGTACGTTTTTATGAACAACATTAACCACTTTAACCCTTCGATGTCCTTATTTTGGGCAAGTTTATAATATAAGGCTCACGTGGTTAACGTCCATATCGCTGCTGTCGGGAAGAAACCACCTAACTCCAAAATGTTCATTTCAGGAAATGGAAAACCTTATATTTTTTTTAAACAAAGCAATTATGCCTCATCAAAGTTGGCATTGTAACTTTATATATTGTCAATTACTTGCATGAGAGGGAGAGAGCTGGTGGAGTTAGCTGCTTTAGCAGACAGTTTGAGGGCCCAATGGAGTTCAGAGGTTTTGTCCGAAGTGCTTTTTATACTTTTCATTGGTTCAATATATTTAAGATAAAAAATGGAATTAGGTGTTTTCCTCACGACAGCATTGATATACTAGGTAGGCCTAAGTGGTTTTCAACCCTCTTCATAATCAAGGTCCATTATTCATTCAGCATTTGAGCCATGACCACCATTTGATGACCTCTCAGATCCAAAACTTAGAATATTTTGTTCATTTTATACTCTCAAGGACCACTTGTAGTCCCCGGACCACTGGTTGAAAACCACTGTACTAGTAGGTGATAGCATTTATTTTATTTTTTCAATGGGGAGCGGTGTGACACCCGCTTCGAATTTTATCAACCGATAATCACCAGTAGTAGTTACTTATCACTCAAATGCAATCAAGCCAGCAGGCTCGCCTGGATTAGGATTCTCCTGATTAGGATTCTCCTGATTAGGATTCTCCTGATTAGGATTCTCCAGATTAGGATTCTCCGCTGTGATTAGGAAACACCGTGACTGGTTAAGACTGATATGAGGTTAGGGGATTTAGGTGGCCGGTTAAGACTGAGGTTAGGGTTAGAGTTAGTAATAGTCGGACAACGCTACCAACCACGTTGGACGCCTCCGCGTTTCCTTATCAAAGCCGGTCAGCTCCAGGCGAGCCTGCTGGCTCCATTGCATTGGACTGATAAGTAACATACTGGTGCTTATAACTTGATGTTCATACAAGTCCGCTAGGTGTGCCGCTCAATATGTCTGAACTGTGCGTGTGTCTCCCCGCAGGTCCTTCAGTGACAGCTGTTTTCCCAGCAGCCCGCTGTGCTCAGACCTGGCAGACGTGCAGTGGTACGGCCACGACAAGGCCAAACCTGGAACTCTGGTCTGAGACCCTTAAACTCTCTACCCGCCCCACCCCCCCATACTACTACCACCACCCATCTACAACCTTACAACCTCGTCTTGAAAAGGTCCCTGACGTAAACCACCTCTTTTTGCCCTATCTGGACTAATGGTGACCTGGAAAATGATGGGTTATTATGAGAGCCTCAGGCTTTTGGAACTTTGTTTTTCTTTATCCACCCGCAGCACTACAGACTTTCCTCGTCCACACTCCTCCAGCACGTGAGGAAATGACTGCAAGGGGAGACAGGGAGACAGAAAGATGCACTGTACACTGTACACACACACACACACACACACACACACACACACACACACGCACGCACACACACACACACACACACACACACACACACACACACACACACACACACACACACACACACACACACACACACACACACACATTCACAGAATGCAGTGTCAGCTGTCTTACCTTTCCCCCTCCCTGACTTTACTGACTTTAACACCAGTGTACTGCCAAACAATCAAGAGGATACCTGCTGGTTTTGAGCCCTCCTTGCCATCCTGTTTTGTACCCCTGGGGGCTCCATCGATAGGTGTGCGTCTGCTCTCATTCACCCATTGATGATGTCTGTTTGGCTGACTTGTACCTGTGTAGAGAAAGAAAGAAAGAGCAGTAATAAATGACACATAGGAGGAGCGACATTGGACAAAAGAAGCTGATGGACAAACAGTCTCGGTCAGTTTCTCCCACAACCAAAGATCCCAGCAGATGAACTGGATGCGGCAGGGTTCTCGTGGAGATGGACGACGCTACACAGAGTCACACTAAAATACTGGTGTTCCCCATAGTTCTGGTAACGGACTGTCAGCCAACGGAGTGGGAGTGTGGACCGTTCCTGGGACGCTTTTCTTGAGTTAGCAATACCAGGCGCTGTGGCAGCACAGGAACCGGCCATGGAGGGAATGTAAGCGGATAAAAGGCCCCGCCATACAGAGAGAGATTTTGGACATGGAGTGGTTTTTGGGGCGGGTTTGGCCATAAACACAATCTATGCGAACTTTGACTTTCACTCTATGGTTTTCGCTGAGACTGTCCCTGTCTGCTACAACCCTCTCAGTCTATACTGTGTGCTGAGAAGAACAATGGACAAAACCAGTGGTGGTTGAACGATGGGGGGGGGGGGGGGGGGGGGTCGAGGAGGCGAAAGTGGTTGTCGGCAGCATCAAGTACAGTTTTGTTTAGTACCCTGTAAACTCTAAATGTGTGCTTTTAGTTTGGCCGTTACGTACCCCTCACCAAACAACACCGTAGTTTCGCCCTCCTGTCTTCTGCTACCTATACGTGCATCTGGAAGAGAAAGACGATTGTGCTGTTGGAGATCTGTGAAAGTCAAGCACATCATCATCGACCAGTGTGTCTGTGGACGTCTGTTAAGCTTCAGTGTAACCGTCTCTGTTTTTTCCCTCTTGATGCAGTCGTGGCTGTGTACTGGTCTGGTCCCCCACCACGCTGTGTTTCTGTCCTTCCCTTTGTACAAATGTAGAGGGGAGACGTGCTGGGTAAAAAAAGAAAGAAAAGAAAAAGGAGAAAAAAAAACATGGTCTATTCTGTCTGTCTCTTTGTCTGTCAGTCCAGCACCAGTGTCTGCTCTTTCCGGTTAAGGATGGGAACAAACATTTTGTACAAGCAGAGGAGAGGAGCGTTCCTCCTCCTGTTGCTTTTTAGTGACGGCTTGTCCTCTCTCCTTATACGCAGTGGTGGAAACTGTACTCAAATGTTTTATTTTAGTGTAAGTATCAATACTGCAATGTAGAAATACTACTGTTACAAGTAAATGTATGGAATTCAAAATATACTTTGTGCAAAATGTCCCATTTCAAGTTTTCAAATGTATAAACGTCTTTTGAAAATAGCCGATCTACAAGTTCACAATGCCCTAAATGTATATAGGACTGAAGTGGTTAATGTATGTTCTGTAATAATAATCGAAATCTTCAAAGTAACTAATAACTAAAGTTTTTAAATATTTTAGTGGAGTAAAAAGTACAATAATTGGATCCGAGATGTAGTGAAGTAAAAGTATTGGAAATTGAAACTCCAGTAAAGTGCAAATACCTCAAAATTGTACCAAAGTACATTACTTAAGTAAATGTACTTAGTTACTTTCCACCACTGCTTATAGGCAGTATATGGCCACTAGAGCACCTGACCATCAGAACATAATCATATTATGGTCACACTCTGGTCAGTGTCAAACACGTTGGTGGTGCTTTTACTGTTTGTACTGTTAATTCAGCACTGAAAATGTCATTCCCTTCAACCGCCATGTTAACTCAACGCCACCAGTTCCATATACACACAGTAAGATCCTCAGTGTACTGTTAATGAACGCATTTGTGACTCATTAGACAATGTTGTACAACATTTGTACACGGTCAAGAGTTCTAAATGTGTGGCTATCAGACCAGCAGAGTGACAGCGAGTCACCTGGTATTTACATACTGTACAAACTGTATGAGGCACTTACCTTACTGTGTGTGTGACTGTGTGTGTGTGTGTGTGTGTGTGTGTGTGTGTGTGTGTGTGTGTGTGTGTGTGTGTGTGTGTGTGTGTGTGTGTGTGTGTGAGAGAGAGAGAGAGAGTTTTCAGTCTTGATTGATTTCAAAGCACAACATGAATAGTCATAGAATGTCTATTAAGAAGGACCCAATTTACTTACTTATCATCTGATTGTGTTTTGGTGGTGGGGTCAACTTGAAGTTGCCGTACGTACACAGTATCAGAGGAGTTACAGACAGCCCTCTGATATAGCAAAGGAAATAACACCCAAACACCGTCTCCATCGTGGTGGTCACTTCACCACAGAATCAATGTGTTTGTATCATCAGGATCTCATTACGGCAAAGAAAGGACGGGACCTTGATTGGGTTCCTTTAGGCGACCAATGGGCTCTATGCACACACGCCATTTTGGAGAACTTGGGGCGCCTTCCTTACTTCCTTCACAGGTGTTACCAATGACACTAATTAAGGCTCTGTTCCATTCTGGTCAAACAGAGTCAGGGTGCTGCTATTGGCTCACTGAAAACACTCTGCTACACCTGTGGGTCTCAAGTGTCCCTGAGTGTGTAACTCTGAGAGTGTACAAATGGAACCAAATGTATGGGGCTCCTTGAAATTAAAAAGTTTGAGAACAATTCCACACAAAATGAAACAGCCTTAATTAGTATCATTGGTAACACCTGTGAAGGAAGTATGGAAGCGGCCCGCAAGTATAGGAAGAGTTATTTTGTGTGCATACTGTACACAATCAGGACAGAAGACAAGCCGTACACACACACACCCCACCTTTTTCAATCACAATGTCACACAAATACGCTGACTCTCTTTCCTCAAAACAATTAATTTCTCAGAACAGGGTCTTACATTTTAAGCACATCCAGGTTTTGTTGTGAGGAGTGTGTTTTAATGTTGAGAGAACATTATGCTGGGAAGCTGCAGTTGTATTAGACTAGCAGGCCCGTTGCTACTGCGTGGGTGACATATACCACAGTGGATGGCTGGAACCGTTAACCTTAACCTGGAACCGTAACCTTAACCTGGAACCGTAACCTTACTCTATAAAGCACTGGTTCCCAAACACTGGGCCGCGACCCATTTGTGGGTCACGGACACATGTGTATGGGTCCCTTTATGTTTTTGTTTCCTACATTTAGTTTTTAATTATTAACAAAACATTTTCAAAAGACATTTCATGAATTAAAAGCAAATTCAATGATTTATTTTCAATAATTTCATTGCGATATAAAAGGAAATCCAAGAAATTCCATAAATTAGAAAACAAAGTGTTTTAAGTAGTAGTGGAAATAGCTATCGATGGGCTATTTTCACTAGTTTTGGGTCCTGGCGAGACATCACATTTCTCTTTTGGGTCACAGGCTAAAAGGTTTGGCAACCACTGCTCTAAACTTCTAAAGTACCCCTCCAACCAGTGTGGTCTCTTTTGGCACACTGGTTTTTGTCAGTTTTCCTCCCGCCTATCATCAATGTTGTAAACGTAAGCTGCCACTGTGCATCTGGTTCTAGACCAGACCCCCCCCCCCATTGTTGAGGTTCAAAACCAACTCTGAGCTTTTCGTACTACCAGCTCAAGCCCCTCCTCTTGACCGTGCGGCTGCAGTGCCAACTGTTTCTCTTTCAAAGAGAATCACCTTTTGTGTATCCATGACGCAATACCATGCATGTCCCCCCCCGTCCCCCCCCCAGCGTCGTCCACCACGCCCGCCCCAACACAAGCACGTCTGTTATACATAATACTGCCCCCCGCCCCCGACTGTCCTATTTCACCTTTGAACTCTCAACCTTCTCGTAACGTCTGACCTCTGAGCCCAAATGTGACGAAGTGTGAAGTATACCCTTCCTCTGTCGCTCCGGAAAATGCTCCGTACGTACGTACGTCTCAGTAAAAATGTATGAAGTCTTTTTTTTGTCCTGAAAGGATAAAGATAAAGCAAACCAACTAACTTTTATTGATCTTTTTTTTTTTGCTTTCCTGTACTTAACAGACAGGGGCGCCATGGAGCCTCCACGGGTGGATTTTTTAACATTCGCAACTGTTTTAAAACGATGTTCCTTGTTTTTTTATACAAACCAGTATTTTCTCTCTCTGTCTCTCTCATTTAATTTTCATTAGTTCTGTTAACCCTTTCAGGTGCTACAAAGAACTGACCAGTTACTGCGTTGTCACTTGGAATCTTCTTAGGACTACTCGTCATTATCAATTCCAGATGTGCAACACCCCCAAGCTTATTTTAACTGACACATTTGAAGTAGTAGGGACCCCACCTTTCCCCCTCACCACCAGACAATAGAGCATGTAACTTTGATTTTATTGGTTCTGTTCAACTGTAACCCGACATTAAAGGTGTTGTAGAGAAGAGAAAAAAAAGTGGAATTGATTAAAAAAAAAAAATAATAATAACTGAATTCCACAGTTAATTTATTCTTTTTTTCTATTAAGAATTTGTATAGTAAACTTTACATTTTTCAAAACTGTGTTGTTGGCAAGTCGATGATGAATTTTCCAGATGAAAAGACTCGGTGGTTCTTGAGATTATGAGAAATAAATTATTGCTGAATGTTCTCAAGAAGTTGCACGTGTCTGTTTATTTCATTACATCATGTGGTTGTTAAAGTGGACAAGATGGGGCTTCTCATGCTCTTATTCATTCATTCACTCTCTCACTTCTGACTGCTCCCAGAAAGGTTACAGTCTACAAGCTCAAAGATCTAGAATTGATTGATTGATTGATTGATTGATTGATTGATTGATTGATTGAATACTTAACCCATTTAGGACTATGGCTGATTGCCCGATTCTAAAAATGCCTTATAAATACTGAACTGAAGTTTTCGGAACATTTAAAAATATTAATTCAAAAATTACAAAAATGTTATACTGCTAATATACTGTACAGTACATAGCAACAAGAACCCTGAAAGGGGTTCCCGTCCTGAATGGGACGGGAACATGTTGCAAATAGTACAGCAAGTACAAGCTCACAAGGCATCTTGTAGATCTGCTATTTTCGGTTTGTGACACACGGTGCACAACAAAGTATTAAGTCAGGCTTACTTATTAGTGAAGAACCAACTTTCCTCCATCTGTCTCGAGTTTGTCTTGAGTCAGCAACGATGGCCTCAACCGGGCCATTGTATCAAAGATGGCCTCAGCCAGGCCGTTGTATCAAAGGGAAACCCTTTCATGGACTCTCATTCACTCACGCTTCCTCCCACTACTCACACTCACTCCCATGTCATCACGGTTAAAAGTCTCACTCACGTCTCTCTTATGGAATGTCCTCCAAAAACAACATGCATGGCTGGAGGATTTCCTTTGAAAGCCAAGAGGAAGATTCCATTCCAAACACAATAGATGTTAATCATCTTTATGCATGGGGTCTACACTAACGTAGGACAAAGGATTCAGGATGATAAATAGTGAAAAATGTTTGACATTCTTTCTTTTTTTCTACCATTTTTATCCCACAATTTTGTAATCCATTTTTTCACCCAGTGCCAATTGCCTTAGCTGTAATCCTGGGTGCTACTCCCTCTGCCAACCTGGGGAGAACCCCAAACTGAGCTCATGATTCCCTGACAGGTGAGTTTCCCCGGTTGGACATAGCGTGTTATTCCAGCCAGTTCCTTTCTCTCCATCAGGCGCCCCAGCTGCCCAGGGGGAGGCAGTATAGAGGATGTTTGACGGGCATCCGTTGGGCCCACCTTTACCGGGCATGCGTCGAGCTGGAGCCCTCTTCTTCATGTTGAACAACTGTGGGATCTTTGTATTGATGCTGACCTTTTAAACTAAGTGAAGTTTATACTGTATGCACTTTTGCATGTAGGCTAGCTACTACAAACACAAGCAAACATTACAGGTTACACTTACAGGCACATGATGCAGTAGTATTCGTGACTGAAACTTTTCACGGCTTTCAGATCCTATTGAAATCCAGCCCTAAGGATCAGATGTCAACTTGTATAATAACATCCAGCCTTGGTCCCATCCTTCTCTGTCCGTGTACTAATAAATCCCACTTTCTCTGCTGTGTGTCTGTTCTATGTGTTCCCATAGCACTGTTACTAAGCAGAGCACAGCTGGAAGCTGTTAGCCAGACATTCCGTGAGAAACTGGTTCCTCTGTTAAAAAAAAGATAAAAAAATAAAAGAAAATCACTCATAGTGGTAGTGTGTGTGTGTGTGTGTGTGTGTGTGTGTGTGTGTGTGTGTGTGTGTGTGTGTGTGTGTGTGTGTGTGTGTGTGTGTGTGTGTGTGTGTGTGTGTGTGTGTGTGTGTGTGTGTGCGTGTGCGTGTGTGTGTGTGTGTGTGTGTGTGTCCTATAAGGCTGGACTATGACCTTGCTTTATAGTGTCAGTGAAATCCCTTGGGAGTTGGGACATAATGTAAACACTGAAACACATTTTTACCGTGCGTGTGTGTGTGTGTGTGTGTGTGTGTGTGTGTGTGTGTGTGTGTGTGTGTGTGTGTGTGTGTGTGTGTGTGTGTGCGACTGCGTGTGTGTGTGATAGACAGAGAGTGAGAGTGCAAAAAAGCATGAATACATTCTTTAAAGATTAGGCCTACTGTCTACATAGGACTAGGTGGTCCATGTTTATGTTGGGTAAAATCACTGTTTAGAGGGACCTCCATCCTCACTCACTGTAGCCTATACCTCAGTGAAAATATTGCATATATACAAATAGTCATGTGACTATTAGCAGAGAGAAGTGAGTATGTACACTATTCTGGTTAATAGCTCATCAGGCTGTCATACAGTGGTGTGTCCAGTATAGGCATACATAGACCAAGTTTCATCATGCAACCTGTGTCCTCTCTCCAGATGGGAGTATTCCCTCCCCCAGTCACCTAATTTTCTCTGTCCTCTCTCTACTCTGCCCCACTCTCTCCTCCCCTCCCTGAAGCCTTGATGGCCCTGAGTGTCATCACCTGTGAGGACCAGATGAACTAGGTTGGCTAACGAGCTCAAGACACTATAAAAACTGGGTTGTGTCACTGACTCATGGTTATTGGTTATCCTTGAGTTGATGTGGCAGGTTCTTTGTAAGGTCCAGTGGTGTTTCTAGAGCAGTGGTTCTCAAAGTGGGGGTTATTGGACTGAAAAAATAGCAGATAGCTCATTATGTGATGTGCTATGAGGTCGTAGATCTGCCATTTTTTGAAGATCTCAAACAAAAGATTCCTTTAGTTTACATCGGCTACTAAATGGCTCTACAAGCTCACAATGTGTCGCATTAGACACTTTGATGAAAAGAAAATTAACACAAATCTTCCTTCATGGGGGTCCCTAACCCATATAGTTTATGTGCAAACATGCAATGCAAATCATATCTTGGATGAAAAACATTGACAGCTAGAGTTTTGGTGGCAAATTCATGGAAATATGACACCTAGAATATCTAGTGGACATCTTGAGGTAGTCTCTTAAACTACATGTCATTGTCACTAATATTAGCAATGGCTGCCATCTAGTGGGGACCACCGAACAGCATCCTTAAAAATGTCAAACTGACATGTTTGCCATCAGTTTTAAGGTTAAAACAGTATCCAGACTTCATAGGCCAACAACACTTCATTTTAAACCTGTGTCCTTTTAGAGTACATGTGTGATCAAAGGAGTCATTGTAAAAAAATTCAATAATGGTATACTGTATACAAGGTCCAAGTTTTATCAACATTTGGCACAAAAACAACTTTTTCAACAACAGAAATGTACGTGTCAGTGTTTTGGTGGAGTGATTCAACTCTCTTGTGGAGTGTTTTATTTAACGATCCATTTGACCATTTCCCCCTATTCATCCATCATGCTTGGGATCCAGCTGTTTTTGGAGGAGAATCTTAAGGCCTGCTAACATTCTAAAACTCCAGAATAAAGATGGAGAAGTGATACTGCGGACGTATTGAATCATCTGCCATGGGAGTTTATGTATTCAGGTTTTCATTGTAATCCACCACGACTGCGCCAGGTGGTTTCACAGTGGACCTGGAGTCATCGAGTGGGGATGGAATTAAATCACACTCTGTGTATGGTGCCATTTCATAATTATACCACTGTAGAGTTTCCTTGGTTGGACATAGCACATGGAAGGAACGTGTTATTCCAACCAGTTCCATTCCCCTCCATTAGGCCCCCGGCTGGCCAGGGGGAGGCAGTATATAGAGACCAGAATTACGGCATGTTTTTTGTGAGGTTACCCACGGGGAGAACATGCAAACTCCACACAGCCCTAATTTTAAAAGACAGTACATGCACGGCTTTGCACGCCCTGATCTACCGTATACAGTAACAAAATGCACAAACATCAGAAACATGGATCAGGAACATGGACACACATACATAGACAAATACAATTGTTTAGATTTAAAGGCTGAATACTTCTTCTTCCTCCAGTAGTCTGGTGCCGTCTCCCTGTTCCTACAGGCAGAGAAGTAAAATTCACTTCACATTTTCTGTAAATGTGTCTAGGTACGTCATTGCTGGTTTGAAGTTACAGTAACACCGTCTGGGATTATTACGATATTGTACTAACTGATTAAAATCTGTCATTTTAAACCTTTAAAACATTTTAAACAATCTGGCATTAGGACATTTTGCATTACATTTTGATGGGCTTATTTAGGGCCATTTGTACAGTTGGAGTATAACTGAATTGAACACGCTGGTTTGGAATTAGGTTCTGTACGTTTTCAGGTAATGAATGTAGTCCTGAGGGTTACGGGTCGGGTTAAATAGTTACCAGAAAAAGTGTGGTCAGTGGAAATCAAGGGAGGTTCCCAATCCTTACTATGGTATTGCGTGTGCGTGCATGACATCTATTACTGACCTGTGAGAGGCGGTTGTAGTTCTGACTGTTGGTTCCACTGTAGCGACGCAGGCCTCTCCAGCACACGAACAACACATAGATGGATGCCAGGAGACACTGCAGCGTAAATGCAATGGAGCTCCCCTTCGCTATATGTGCACCAACACGCTAGGGAGGGGATATTTGTAATGTCAAAAGAGGCAAAACTTCTAGTCCTACCAGGATGCAGTAGCCTCCAGAAAGAGATCATAAGAGCTGTTTCCGAGTGTGGATCTGTATAGTTAGATGTTCTGTAATGTACCGTACTGTAACTATAGTACGATTTTGGAATGCACAGACAAATACCGGTAGCTACCTGCTGCTTTGTTTTCAGATCTATAGGATGTGCAGAGCTGATGCTGTATGCCAGAAGAGCACAGGATCCAAGCAGCACGCTGAAGAGGTTCAGGCCCATCAGTGTAGCCACCTGCTCACAATCAACACAACATCATGAAACCTTATGCACAGTCAGTGACCCATCATTGAGAACCAGTGATGCACACCAGTGGTCCAGGACTCCAGGCACCTTGGATGGTGATCCAGCATCATGCTGGATTACCAGTCAAGGTGCCTGGACCAGCATGACAGTGTGTTGAGGGTTCGAGTCCCGATCCCGACGAACATTGCTGTGTCTTCCCCCATCTCTCTCTACCCGTTCCCAATTGACATTTATTAGCCCGCAGACCACCATTTGAAAAGATATGCCAGGGACCCCCATGAGAGGACATTTGTAATTTAACTCTGAGAGTGTACAAGTAGAACCAATTCCATTTGTACACTCTCTGAGTTACAACAGACCCATAAGGTCAATTTGGTTCTTTTAGCTGGGGACTGGGGACCCCCTGGAACTCCCTCAAGTACCTCATTGAGAACCAGATGTACACCACAAGTACAGGTTGAAACAGGATCTCACTTAACATTACTTACCTTCAGTTTGCTTGGTTTCCTCTGGACTTCCACTGCCAGACACCCTGTGGCCAAATACTGTAACAAAAATCACACCTGTGTGAACCGAGTGGTGCAATTCTCTCTCTCTCTCTCTCTCTCTCTCTCTCTCTCTCTCTCTCTCTCTCTCTCTCTCTCTCTCTCTCTCTCTCTCAGCACTACCCCTCTCTCTGTTTCTGGCACCTCCTACTGGTATTAATAAATGCACGCACGCAGCATTACCCCACACGGACATTGCTGGCCATTGCTGGTTGTCACGCATGCGCACACCACTCGTGCTCATGACGGATACATGATACACACACCCGGACATTCCTGGTTGTAGGAGTGGTTGCACCACTCAAAAGTATTGTCAAAAGATGGACAACTGTGTGTGTTGAGGTTCTGTCTTGACTTGAGTGTGCAAACCGCAGTACGTAACAGTTTGGTGACTGTCCTGTAATATTCTTAAGGAAGTGTTTCTCAAACATTTTAATTTCAAAGACCCCCAATTTGATATCCACTAATCCACGGACCCATATATTTTTTAATCTCTAGGACCCTAGTCTCACGTAGCCAGACAACTATTCCACAATCTCCGAATGCTATCTGGAACTCTGGAACTACACCTCCCAAAATCAGAGTAAGGAATTTTTATTTCCATTTCTGCTAAACAGCAAGCTGTACTATACGCGTAGATGATTTCGATTTATATTAAGATACATTTGTGCGACTGTAAAGTCTAAATGGAAGTGGGACGAGGCTTCACTTCCGTTTTATATTTTACACACACAAAACATGTGCTGACAACTTTAGCTTCAATATTATTTTTGTATGAATTTGGACTCACAAACAGACTCGACCAGACTGGGGTCACCATGGAGATAGAGCAGCCGTAACTCACACATGCATGGGTTACTGTGCTCAGTATGCAGGCCAGTGCACCGAAGACCTGCAACAACTGACAGACACACAGACAGACAGACAGACAGAACCACAATCGGTCAATGACCATGTACGATTGTACGTTTACAAGGGATTTGTCTTGAGGCTTCTCTAGCTGTGTCCACACTCCACACAGAAACACAAGGAAACTAGAAAAAGTGCCCTTCCGGGCACAGGTCTCCACCAGGTTATCCACAGATCCGTGCAGTTAGAGGTAAAAACACTTTTCGGCCAGTTATAGCGCCACCTTGAGGCTGAGTTGAAATTGTTCATGTGGCATTTCGTCCTCGGCCTAGTGGGAATGTGGGTGCACAATTTCACGGAAATCACGCGATGTGTTCATGATTTGCAGCATTTTGTTTGAAACTGAGCACTCCTGTGAACTTTGGAAGCCAATCTTAACCAATCAGGATGGAGTCTGATAAATCTGAAAGACCCGTTTCGTTGAATGGCTCTAGAGAGACTGTGTACCAATTTGCGTGATGTTTGGACAAAATCTGTAGGTGTACTGTGCAAAAACTTGTTTTGCACAAAGCGGCCTCCTGGTGGCGCTATAACAGGCCGTTCTGGAAAGTTTGGGGCAGAGGTTCATCGTTGGCATCCAGGGAGTGTGTGTGCAAAATATGGCATCGACCGGGTTAACGGTGGCCGAGATTAGCTGTTCACGGACACACGGACGGACGGACGGACGGACACGCGGACGGACGGAGTGCAAAACATACTCTCCCCACATGCCTTCGGCCTGGTGGAGACAATAAGTACAGTACGTCTTGCCGAGCCATGAGGCCCAGAGGGCAGGAGCCTATCTCCTGATTCTGTAGCGTGTCCAGGGGGTGTACTTGTACACCAGGGGGTGTACAAGTACACCCCCTGGACATGACGCTATGTCGCAGGGACAATGCTGAGTGCCGCAAGCAGGGAGGCACTGGGTCCCATATTTCTTTGGTATGACCCGGCCGGGGATCGAGACCTCCCAGTCTCAGGGAGGACACTCAAACCACAAGGCCACTGAGCTGGTTTAAGTACAGTACTGTTTCATATTAATATGACAGGAAGTTATTTGTACATTTGTCATTATCAGCTGGCCTGTCTGAGATTCCCAGTAGGAATTCAGGCGTGGTGAAATATCGACTTGATTATTCAAGATGACATCAGCAGAGCATTGCACCAACTGACTGTATAGCGTGTTGACAGAATCGACCCACAGTGTTTGTACTGGACACAAGAAAGTCAATCAATTGATTGATTGATCGATCACTCAGTGTCAGACAAGGTAGGTAGATAGGGCTACATTTCCGTCACCGCTAAACCCCTTATCCATAAACTTAAAACATTTTTGAATAGTTCAACTAGCCAATCTATACATTGACACGTTGTGAGCTTGTAGACTGGCCATTTTAACTATTCAAAAATGTTTTGCAAAATAGTTTAAAAAAGGCAAAGAAGTTTAGGGATAAGGGGTTTAGCGGTGACGAAAATGGAGCCCTAGGAGTACTAATAGTGAGCTGCTCACCCCACTGACTAACAGTCGGATGTGGACGACAGTCCCAAACCAGCGCTGAATTCGAACATCTTTCAGCTCCTCCTGGGTAGTGGCTGCAGCCAGTGGTTGGGGAGAGGGCGTCTCTTTAAAATAAACATGGTACAGCCCCTCCAGAAACATGTTTCTCGTCATCTGTTTGAGAAAGAAATATGCAAAGACATTAGCAGCACTGTGTTGAAAACAAAATATATATACCCCACACACACACACACACACACACACACACACACACACACACACACACACACACACACACACACACACACCACTAAACTTTAGACTGAGAGAAGAACAAATCTGAGATCTGTGATTCAGAAGAAAAAGCTTACCTTCCACAGTGAATGTACAAAACTATATTCCGTTTATCCACAGACGATCATATCAGAAGCTTACAGGAATCAGCCGACTATTAAAGACAACATTTAAACTTCTAAACATTTCTCTTACGGGTCTGCTGCTTTATTTGCGTCACGGATCCTCAGGGTCAAAGTTCACTTGAGTTTTTCTGCTGGTGAGATTAATAAGGTCCGCCTCTGAGGAAGTGACACTGTGATCTCATTGGTCCGAGACCACTTACATTTCATAGAGCACACATTGTTTAGCAAAATGCCTGCACATTACTGATGATCATACCATCTATCAGTATTATAATGTCAAACATTTCGTTTATTATAATGTACTAAAACACTTAAAATAATTATAATAATAATCATAAATACATAACACATTAAAGGTAGGCTAAGTGATTTTCTTTTGTTAAAATAAGACAAAAAGCTCTATATTGTGATAGTACTCATTGCTATAGAATGTTTTTTCAGTAACAGTCTCTGAATCTCTGAATGGAAACGGTTAAAAGCATGAAAAACCCTATAGTTTGACCCGTCACATGCTAGCCATCACATGCTACTTAAAGCAGAATGAAAATGTGTAAATGTTTGCCTGCATATAGGTTGTTAATCGTACCCTAATCATCTGAGTTCCCAGACGTTTTCGCCAGCTCCCACATTAAATGGTGTCACAAAGTTTCCCAAGGGAGTTGAGTTGGACGTTAAATGCTTAATACCAATAGCTTTCTTCACAAAATGTGTTCATAAAGGTGTCTACTATCACCTCTGAATTGGTTTGAGAAAGTTTGAGAAAATTCAGAGGTGATAGTAGACACCTTTATGAACACATTTTTGAAGTAAAGCTATTGGTAGGCATTTATTTTGCAGATTGGTAACAAATTTGGCTAACTTTCCCTAACTCTCGAGCACTGGGGCTGAGTACTTAATTCCTCTGCTGGCTATACACACACACACACACACACACACACACACACACACACACACACAGCACACGCCACCCATCAGACCCATTCCATCTTCCCCGGCAGTGTGTCTTCGTCGGTGTCGTCCTCCTCAGCCCACGAAGCCAACAGGTGGGCCAGCCTGGAGAAACGAGGCCCCCAGAAGGCCAGACTGCGGATCAAGTCCTCCTCCTCCTCCTCCTCCTCCTCCTCTGGGCTAGAGGAGGAGTTGAGAGAGCTGAGAGAGCCAGCGGTGGAGCCGGCCCCCTCGTAGTCAAACACCAGCAGACAGTCATAGGGAGGAGCCGTAGGGTCACCGTCAGCTGCATGCAGGTTCTACAGGGGGTTCCACACACAGGCGTCATTTCAGAAAGAAATAGGGGCTGGCAAAGTTACATAAGTTTTCCCTGTTTTTATTTTTGTTTGTTTAAATGATTTGGGTTTTTTATATATATTTGTATGTCTTTTAATATTCAGATGAATTGAAAATGGAGGACCCTGATGTAAACAAGGCTATTTCTGGTTTTATCCTCGTAGCAGACTTTGTAAATGGTAAATGGTGCATCTATACAGCACTTTTATCCAAAGCACTGTACATATAGATTGTGCATTACATTCACCCATTCACACACACATTCATACACTGATGGTTTTGATGAATTGAACAATGTGGACCCTGTTGTAAACAAGTGTAATGCTTAATTGGGTCGTCCACTCACAGTTAACAGTCTTTGTATTGAGTTTGTGCTTAAAATGTACTGTAAATTCTACAAACTGTTAATAAATATTTCAATCAATCAATCAAAAATGGTGGAGGAAACGATGCAAGACACCAATTACCTGCTCATCGGGAGCATTTAGGGGTTCAGTGTCTTGCTCAAGGACACTTCGACACTAACTGTGGGGGAGCCCGGGTTTGACCTGTACTTTCGTTTGAACTGTACCCAGGCCATTCTACAAACTGTTAATACAATTTTCAATCAATCAATCAATCAATCAATCAAAACCACTTCTAAAATAGCTAAACTAGTGGATCTACAAGCTCTCAACATGTCACCAAGCGATGCGGTGAGAGTTTGTAGATTTTTCAAGAGAAAATGTTAGAAAATGTTTGTTCGAGAATAATGACATTTCCAATATATAGGGATGCCACGTTGAAAGTGATTAATAAATGTATGGCTGCATACAATAAAACGCTTATCTAAATGATTGATAACACATGATTGATATGTATAAGATTTGAGCAATTTGAGGTTGCCCATTGCCATTCTCTGATGCCCCAAATTACCGGTACACCCCTGCATGGGGTTTCATATACCATTACAATTACACACACACACACACACACACACACACACACACACACACACACACACACACACACACACACACACACACACACACACACACACACACACACACACACACACACACACACACACACACGTGCGCGTGTGCACAACCCGAAGCATTGTGACTCGTGAGCTTGTGGATCGGCTATTTTCGGCTAATATTCCACCTATAATATGGATGCTGGGGTTCAAGTGTATAATAATACATGTGTACTAGTGTAGAACTGTAGAACTACACACATCCTTAATAAAGTTGCCGATGTCCTCATTCTCCTGTGGTTGTAGGCGATAGTGGGAGAGGCTCTGGGCTGCAGGAGGAACCACATCAGCGTGGAAAACCTCTGGGCGGTTGTCCAGTCCTCTGTGCAGCTGACACAGGTCATACTCCTGTAGCAGAGAAGACACACATTCACACCTCACCACATTTCAAAACATAATTCAAATTTGGTTTGTTGTAAGACTGTCCCTTGCAGAAAATATCTAATTAATACTTATTTTGTATAATACTGTATTTTGTGTAATACTTATTTTTGTGTGGAGGAACAGTATGCTGACACATCTTTTTATATTAGTTAAATTATTGCTCCAGGTCTTACTGTGCATACCTTTACCCCGACTCCCCAGACACCAGCACATACTTACTATGTTTCACATAGGCCTAATACATATTATGTTAAGTTGAAAATGCTTCATTTATTTAGTATTGAAACACACGAAAAGCACTTCTGTTCTTACCTAGTAGTCTCTCGAGACAGATTCAAAGGAAAAGAGGACGCTGTTTGCCGATGGGTTCTCAGATTGGTTCTTACCTGGTCCTCTTCCCCTCCTCCTTCCTCATGGTAGTAGAAGATGTTGCCTCTGTCCACGTCCTCCAGCAGAGGGCGTGCTTTCACTGAGACGAGGCTGACACGCAACCACAGCAGCAGCAGCAGTAGCAGCACTGTGGTGGACAGGCAAACACAACCACACGTTTATAAGTAGGGGAGACGGGGGTAATGTGAGACACTGGGTAATGTGAGACACCCCCTGTATCACATGACCACAAGACATTTGTGTCATGTGACCATTATATGTTGAAGCCCCTCCCATTTCCTACCTGCCATGGAGGAGAGGACCTTATTGTGCTGTGGTAAGCATGTTTTTTTCACAAAAATATGTTTTTTGCATGTAAAAGTTAATTTTCTTGTCGTCAACATAATCAGCTGTTGTGTCAAAGCAAATTAATTCAGGTAGAAAAACTTAAATCATACACGTTGATGAACTACCATCATATACATCCATGAGATTGCTGCTAGCTGAAGATTAGCCTGTATTGCTAAAAGAGGTCCTGTTTACCAAAATGTGGGTGTGGGGTAAAGTGAGACAAATGCTCTGGGGTAAAGCGAGACACTGTCTCACATTACCCCACCATGAGGCACAAGTTAAGTTCAGTTTTAAACATATTTTAATCTAATATTACATTGCATATGTTTTATTTTCTATGTCATAAACATTGTAGAAAATGCCAAGATACACCAGAAAGACAACCTGGGGTGGAACCGCCCTTGTAGAGATGGAGAAGGCAGCCGCTGAGAGCAAGGCAGAAAAGAGGATAATTCACCAGAAATATATGCACAATTGCACAAATTATCAGAAGAATCCTGGGAAACACGAAAGCATGGGAGAGACCCACATTTGCTATAAAGGAAAACGATGTGGCACATGTTCTGAAATGTGATGTGGCGAAGAAGCTGCCACAACCTAAACAGCGTGGAGGAACCACACAGAGAGAGCAAATCCTCACCTTTAGAAACCAGTGACTTCCAGGAAAGTCTGGATGGCAACCGAGGAAGGTCAGTGACGCTGGAGAGACAGCTGACCTCCAGGAAAGACTGGCGGGGTAACAGGGGCCAGCAACCCCTGTCGCAGCACTCGCAAGAGGGCACCAAGCAAGCTACAGAACGTACAAATAAGCAATACCCCCAGAGTCTCCCGAGAGGAGGGGAGGAAGGGAGACTCGATAGGACAGATTCAACGACAACAACAATGCCAGTGACACCGACTCAGAGAAGGCTTCTTTGACTCAAATACACCAGAGTAAGGCTAAGTGTGGACACTGGACAAGGATGGACACATGCACACCGCACAGACAAACAGTCTGGTGAGATGTAGGAGAACCCTAGGCATGAGGCAAACCATAGTCCTAGAGACCTCAGTGCCTGCAGTCCCCCAAGAACACACAAGGCCGAGGGAGCCTCCTGTTGGTTCAGGCATGACAGAAAGGACAGTGGGCGGATCTTCGGGGGGTTCCCTGGGCGAGCTGGTCGCTGGGGTGTGGTCAGCACTGGTTTGCTGCACCTGGCCAGCAGGTCACTGCGTTCCCTGTTGGCCGGGTGTGGCCAATGCTATAGCTGGTTTCACCTCGGTGATGGCTGTGCCCGGGGCGCCCCTCCACAGATTTGTCTATAGCTGGGGGCCTGGAGGAGAGGGGCAGTGACTTGGCCAAATCACTGCTGACCCGCCAACTGGAGAGTGTAGTTGTTGAGGGTTGAAACACTCTAAGACGTTTGGAGACCACCTGATAACCTCTCTTCCAGGCCAAGGCTTCATCCATTAGAAATGGATTATAATCACATCGTTGATGTATTTACAAACTGTAACCTTCAGGGCTGGAATGTAGAGTAGACCTAGTTGTAGCTGTAGCTGTTCTAGCTGGTTCTGATGGTGCTGAGCCCCTACTAGCCTGCTCTAAGGGTCAAGTGTTCCGAACCCAATTGCTGTCTAAAGTGACACAGATACATTCCCGGTCTTAATGGGTTAAATGGGGGGAAACTTCGACCGAGAGAAACGTTTATCTCTTTTAGCAAGTGTTGCTTTTTGTAGAGATGTGAATTGTGTGCGTGTGTGTTGTGTTCTAATCATTTGAATGTTAATTAAAACATTTTGAATTACAGAATGTTGTCTTTGATTCTGTTCAGACTTACTTTCAAGTGTTTAGAAAGAAAATGTGGTTAATGACCAATTCCCATGATTCTGTTACTAGTCTGACATTAGTTTTGGAATGTGTGGTTGTCAAGCTAGCTGTCAGTGTTCTAACTGTTAAAACAAGTGTTTTTATGGTAGTTTTAAAGTGAAAAGAATAAGTGGTTCACTTTACCCCATTGATTTTGATGGTCTGTCTCACTTTACCCCAGCCCTGGGGTAAAGTGAGACACCTGACCACTTTTTTTTAAAACAATCATATGTTCACTGCCCTTTGTCTTGGATTCATTCTAATCATTTCCATTTTTAGGAAACATCCCAAATGAATGGGAAATATGTTAATTTGACTGATATATCATTTTAGCTCGCCTACAGGGGAGCAAATGTAAAAAGTGTCTCACATTACCCCCGTCTCCCCTAAATAGGTTAACTATTCAAAAGTACAAATTACAACGCACATCTTCTTTTGAATACATCTTGCTGAATTGAAAATCTAGATCTGCAAGTTGTCTTGGACTAGTGTTGCACCGTAGATTTCACTAATGTAATTTTTAAACTTTGGGTCCCAAGACTCCAAAAAACGTAGTTAGTTAACCTAGAAAGGTGCCCCCATTGAAGGGCGCTCTCCTGCAAAAATATTATGAATTATGGGATGACATAGGCATACACAGGACTGCAAATATGGCTCCTAAAACTGCAGCTGCAACAGAAGAAGAAGGGACGTGTGCCCGGCCCCGGGGTTCTGGCTGTGGAATGAAGCAGCTGCTGAGGACTCCTTGGCATTGGCACACCTCCACCTCCAGCGTACTGTCCTGGAAGAGCATCTGGGCATCATAGATCCGCATCACCACACTGTAATCCCCAGGAGACAGAGCTCGCTTAGGTGCCAATGCTGCTTCATCCCCTGTGAGAGGAGCCAGGAGGAGGAGAGAGACATGAGAGGAGCCAGGAGGAGGAGAGAGACATGGGTATGAATGAGCTCTGGTCCACATAGCTCTAACAACGCATTAGAGCCAGTGTTGGGGAGTATTAAGCTACATGTAGCTGAGCTACGTAGCTGAGCTACATTTTGCTGTAGCTTGTGGTATTTTAGCTACATTCATATTTGTGTACCTCGTCAAGTAGCTCAGCTACCTTTTGGGTAATTTTTTGTAGCTTAGCTACTCAAGTTACAAGCTACAATTTTGGGCAATAACATGAAAGAAATATATTAATTTTGACCATTGGTTGCTGTGTTAATTCTTGTACTAGAACCCCCTTTGAAAAATCAAGGACTGTTCCTTTTTCTGATTGCTTTGAGGGCATATCAGCACTTGACAGCTGCCTCTAATTGGCCTCTGATTGGCCCTGGTATCACAGGGTGGGAGGGGTCTCCCAGGGGGGAGCAGGGGTCTCCTAGAGGGGAGCAGGGGGAGGAGGGGTCTCCCAGAGGGGAGCAGGGTGGGGGGGTCTCCCAGAGGGGAGCAGGGGGAGGAGGGGTCTCCCAGAGGGGAGCAGGGTGGGGGGGTCTCCCAGAGGGGAGCAGGGGGAGGAGGGGTCTCCCAGAGGGGAGCAGGGTGGGTGGGTCTCCCAGAGGGGAGCAGGGTGAGGAGGGGTCTCCCAGAGGGGAGCAGGGTGGGGGGGTCTCCCAGAGGGGAGTAGGGTGAGGAGGGGTCTCCCAGAGGGGAGCAGGGTGGGGGGGTCTCCCAGAGGGGAGCAGGGTGGGGGGGTCTCCCAGAGGGGAGCAGGGTGAGGAGGGGTCTCCCAGAGGGGAGCAGGGTGGGGGGGTCTCCCAGAGGGGAGCAGGATGAGGAGGGGTCTCCCAGAGGGGAGCAGGGTGGGGGGGTCTCCCAGAGGGGAGCAGGGGGAGGAGGGGTCTCCCAGAGGGGAGCAGGGTGGGAGGGGTCTCCCAGAGGGGGGGAGGGGTCTCCCAGAGGGGAGGAGGGGTCTCCCGCATGTACATTCTCAATTTAACGCTGAAAAATTAAAAGTAGCTGAGCTACTTTGAGCTACTTTTTCCATGTAGCTGTAGCTTTACAAGCTACATCTCTCCAGGGGTAGCTATGTAGCTTGATCAAGCTACTGCCATGGTGAGCTACTTGTAGCTTTACAAGCTACGCTTTCAAAGTAACTTGCCCAACACTGATTAGAGCTATAGCTATGAATATAGCTAATAAATGCAACCGAGTAGAAATGCAAGCAGGCATACATAATTCACCATGTTAGCTTGAACGCTATATCGGTAGAGCAGTGGTTCTCAAAGTGGGGTAGGCCTATATGCAGACGGCCTGGGGTCATTGAGGGGGGTCCCAGCTAAATGTTGGATAGTTAGGAAGCAAATGGACTCTTATAGGTCTGTAAACTCTGATTGATTGATTGATTGATTGATTGATTGATTGATTGATTGATTGATTGATTGATTGATTGATTGATTGATTGATTGATTGATTGATTGATTGATTGATTGATTGAATACTATTGGACAGAAATGTAAACAGCACATGGTACAGTCAGAAATTTGGACTAAAAGGATAACACAAAAAAGTTGGGTTTCCATTGTGGTCCTATGTGTTAAATTCATTAACATAGCATAGAAATAACACCGAAATACATATCAACAACAACGGACAGTGGACTAAACTAAACTAAATGGACTCCTAAAGGCCAATTTGAGTCCAATATACTGTCAGAGTTATGGATTTCCGTGGTTTAACCCTACTTTTTACAGTCTATGGGTTTAACGCATAGTACCAAACTATGACCTGGGGGTTGTTGAAATTAAAAAGTTTCGGAACCGCTGAGGCAGAGATGTACTCTACGGGTTAGGATTATTTATTAGGGCATATAGCATGGGTCATGAACCATGAACCATGAAGTGGCGTGCATGGTTCACAACCGGTGCCTATATGTTCTGTTCTTACGTGTGGTGTTGACCCTGACGGTCCAGTTCGCTCCGTGCGGTCCCTGAAGCTCCACGGTGTACGGAGCCGTATTCCCAGGCCCGTCCCTGTCCATGATATCCAGCAGGACGGGAGCGGGGTCCACGGTGCACAAGCTGACCTTCCTCTGCCTGATCAGAGGAGCGTTATCGTTCACATCCCACAGAGTCACCACCAGAGTCCCCGTGCCCGTGGCCGACACCGTATCTGGAATGCAGGAGAGGTGGCTTTGATGGCTTTCCATTGATAGCTGACACTATTATTATCCACACACACACAGACACTGAAAACACCATCAAAAGGCCTGGCCTCCGGCCTGGCAGAGACAATATATAGGCTAATCGTTGTTGTCGGAAACCAGGAATTACATTTTTGGCATAGTGCTATTGAACACCCTTTACGTCTGTGTGTTGGTTAAAAAAATATTGAACCAATGAAAAGTAGTAGAAAGCGCTTCGGACAAAACTTCTTAACTCCATTGGACCCTTAAACTGTCTGCTAATTAAAGCAGCTAACTCCAGCATCTCTCCCCCTCTCATCATGCAAGTAATTGACAATATATAAAATATGAAAAATTATCATTTTGGAATTAGGTGGTTTCTACCCGACAGGAGAGATATAATATAGTAGCCTATATTAAAAAGCAAAAGCACCCCCAAAAAGAAGTCAATTCAGAGCAGTTCTTAACAAGAATAATGTGAATTTATTATGTTGATTCAGTAACTTTTACCATTATCAGAAGCCAAAATGAGAACGGTGTATTTGCCATTCTTTACAAAGATTGATTCTCTGTCCATGGTCATTTTAGTTTTGACCAGTCCCGAATCTTTATTAATGCTCAGCCACTTGGCCAGATCACCACTCAGCTGATATCTGAGAGAGAGAGAGAGAGAGAGAGAGAGAGAGAGAGAGTGAGAGAGAGAGAGAGAGAGAGAGAGAGAGAGAGAGAGAGAGAGAGAGAGTCATATTGTCATAGGCCTACTGCTAATTAACAATTCCCTATTATTCTTACATACTATCCAATAATTAACTCATGGTGCAACATTAGTTTCATTGAAATGCTACATAGTAATTTCTAAAAGTGTGTGTGTGTGTGTGTGTGTGTGTGTGTGTGTGTGTGTGTGTGTGTGTGTGTGTGTGTGTGTGTGTGCGTGTGCGTGTGCGTGTGCGTGTGCGTGTGCGTGTGTGCGCGTGCACGTGCGTGCATGTGTGCGATAGAGTGAGAGAGTGAGTGAGTGCATAGGTGTGTTTATGAGTGCATAACAATGTGCAAACACAGCAGCAAGATTTGTGAGTTGCTGTGATAGGAGAAGGATATCAAATGGAACACAACCACCCTAAAGACTAATCATTGTGTATAGTCCTGCACTATACCTGCATCGAGTGACCTTGGTACATAGAATTTGATCTATTGAAGATTCTGTATTGTTGTATTGTTCTTTCTGCTTTGGCAATGTAAACGTATGTTTTCTCATGCCAATAAAGCCCTTTGAATTGAATTGAATTGCATAACATACCCAACGGTCTGTCTCCTGGCTGTATCTGGGTCCTGTGCCCGGCATGTGGCCACGGTGCTCCCCACAGGCAGGGCCTCTGACACCAGCACGTGAGTCTCTGCCGGGCTGAAGACCGGCAGCTCATTCTGGTCCTCCACCCTCACCGTGACCGTGGCTGTGGACGTGGACACGGGCCCGGTGAACGCCGCCTCGTTCTCCACCACCACCAGCAGGGTGAAGACCCTGACACTCTCAAAGTCCAGCGCCTTGAATGATTGTGAGGAATTTGTTTGTATATCTCTGCTGTCGGGACGAAAGTAACCACCTAACTCCAAAATGTTAATTTTTCAGAAAATGAAAAGATTTATCTTTTCAGGAAATTAAGAATTTATTTTTTGAGAAAGCAAAGCAATACTGCCTCATCAAAGTTGATGTTGTGACTTTATATATTGTTAATTACTTGCATGAGAGGGGGAGAGGTTTTAGCTGTTTTAGCAGACATTTTGAGGGTCCAACACGCAGACATAAAGGATGTTCAATAGTACAAATTTAAAACCTAAAAAATGCAAAAATGGAGTTAGGTGGTTTCCCCCCGACAGCAACGAATATAGTACCTTTTCCAAACATATAGTTACAAAGTGGTTTACAGAACAAGGTAAAAGAGCAGCATGATAAGCATGAGAGATAAAAAACAAACCACACAAAAATAAAAAATAAAATAAGCACAGATAAAATAAATAAAACATTGAACTGGCAAGGGGACTATAAGAAAGACTTTAAAGAAATGGTTGACAGTGCTAAGCAGTATACAGATGGGTGTAGGAGATTTTCAGATTTAGCCTTTGTAGTTGTTTATCGTTATTGATTCTTATAGGCCTATTCTATATACTTTCTAATGCCATTTCCCCTTGTGAATTAAAAGTTTTACATAATGTTAATTTGTTACATTATTATGTTACTATACGTTGTGCAGTGAAGAACTATCAAAGAGAGGAGCCTATGGATAGACTGATGCCCACCTTGGCTGCTGTGAGGATTCCCTCCATTTTACTGGGGCCTGTGCTGATGCTGAAGTGATTGCCACGGTTTCCTTTCACAATGGAGTATTTGGTGTTGGCATTGGGGGACCCAAGCTCATCAAAGTCATTAACAGTGAGCCTCGCCACTTCCACGCCTGCCAAATTCTCAGGGACTGATGTAGATATCTGCAGGAAATACCAAACCAGATATGAGATATAATGGACACTTTTCACAGCAGACATTTTGACAGGTAATATCAAAATGAGTGAAAGTGAGTTTAACGTCGTTTAACGCCTTTCAGATAGGACTTTTCTGGTTGGATGTATGTCAAGGCCAGAAAAGTCGTTATTTTGCCACAGTATAGGCATTCCCGCATAACTTCCGGCTATGATGATGATGTCACACACATACCCTATATTAAGATGTATATTTGCATAGTGTGTGCCTCTCATACAGTAGTGCAGCACACACATTTAATTATACAGGCAGCTCTATAACAGGCAGAAAATAATTTCAAGGCAGTAAGCAGCGAATTATGATAATAAGATACGTGGGCTACTGTAGCTGTACTTACCGATGGATGTATAAATTGTGGGGCGTGATCATTGCTGTCAGTAACAGTGATGATAACGGTGCAGGAAGCGCTTAGCCCCGCCCCCTCCAGGTCAGCAGCCTCGATGACCAACTTGTACTCTGGGCGGGTCTAAACAGACAGTGGTGTAAAATAGCTGAGTACCCTTACTCAGGCACTGTACTGAAAGGACCACCCATTTTCAGGTGTATTTTCTTATAAAAGTACTGATTTATGTTCTATTAGAACCCATTTGTGTTGTTTCATGTTGGCTGGTGTGCAGTACAGTATGTTAGTATATTGCTGTGAGTTGGGCCGTGATTGGGGAAACCAACTCAACTATCACTCCAGGCTGATTGAGTTGATTGCCAAAGTTTGCTTTCTTTTTTGACATGACACTTATGCTGAAGATATGCTGACATTTTAGCTTGCTATTTTCCATTGATACGCTTTTGTTTGTTTATTACTTGAATGATTATGTTTTGCATATACTGTAAACTTAAACTGATGGCCAGAATTTGGCCTCTGGAACGGTGGAACCCCTGTGGCGCCGGGCCTGCTGGGGACCAGATATATGAAGATAAGGTCGAAAATGGATGGATGTCTAGTCCACCAGAAGTCCAATACTCAGAGGTAAATATTGTAGTTTTCTTGTAACTAAATAATTTGACAACTTTAGTTACAAGTTGCTTTGCAGATTCAGATAATTAATACAAAACAATAACCACTTAAGCCCTACTTTATACTTTCTAACTATTTACTATTCTAAAATAGCCTATCTACAAACTCAGAATGTGTTGTTGTGAGCTAAAAAATATATTTAAGTTTTTAAAGAAGCCTATAGTAGCATGTAGAAACTATGGATTATATTACCCTGTACAGGTATTGCAGCCAATGGGAGCCTGGACATGGACGCACCTGCAGCCAGTAAGGCAATCAACAGAAGCTTTTAAATAGCCGACGCCCAAGCTGCCTGGTGAGTCAGTTTGGACTAATGGAGGAGTGAGGAAGCAGGAATCACTCTGTTCATGAGGAGGCTGGTATGATGGATATCTCACAAGTGAGTACAAGATTTAACTAAAACCTTTGGACCCACTTGGATGTGCTGTGCGTGTATTGTGGCTCACCTGGTCTCGTTCTCTCTCCCTCCCCCCTAGGCCGACTGAGAGCATACAGCACTCTCCTCCACCTGAATACATTAGTCACTAGCTCTCTCTCTGCTCTGCCCACAGGACTGTGCATAGAAGCCCAAGCCCCCAGACAGGAGGAACCCTAAGTTGATGTTTTGCCCCGTTTTCCCCTTTCCCTAACTGGTTAATAAAAGACAATTTAAGTTACATGTTGACTCTGACTCTGAGCCTCTTATTTTATTGTGAATCTTGCCTATTCTCCCCTGGGTTGCCACAGTACACTGAAAGTGTCTAAATAACAATGGTGTCATAACCTTAAAAAAAAAAAAAAAGTAACAATAAAATGAATTAAACACCTCTCTGTCCAGTCCAGCTGCTGCCACACTGATGATGCCACTCACTGGGTTTATGGCGAACATGTCTGGCTGGGGCACAGCGGGTACCTGAGCTTCAATACGATATCTGACAATGGCGTTATCTGTGTTAGGGTCATCACGATCCAGAGCCTTGACCCTCATGATGGAATGATCTAGGGGCAAAAGCAATTAAAAAGGTGTACTGTGTGTATGTAGAAAACGTGGCAATATGAAGACATGGTGAATATTGACGTTTGGTCCACTAGTTATTTAATCTCATGATTAACACTAGTCACAGGTGGAGATTACGTGATTAGTTGGATGCGGTCGGTGTCTCACCGATGGCACAGGCCTCGCTCACCCTGCCAAGGAAGGGTTGATATGGGAACTCTGGAGGGTTGTCGTTCTGGTCGATGACTCTGACGATGAGCATGGTGGGCTCCTCAGCCTTTATTCCCTCACTCAGGGCATGGGCCCAGAGCTGAAAGAATACAGATATAATGTATGTGGATTAAGAAGATGATGGTTTGACCTGTTATCTAAGATGACCTAATGAACGTCTAACAACCAAAACGTTTCCCCATTAATATCTTTCTGCTGCTGCATTCAAAGAGTTTTTTTCATCCATGTTGACTGGCCTTTGTTTTCTTGGTTCTCCCTATACACCTTGCCTAGTGCATGATACAGATACACTTGTAGTGTAAATGTATGTGTACACTCACTGTACATAGATAGTAACATGTATTTACTACACACTGCATGACACACCTTATATTTATTTTCAAATGTATTTATAATGTGGAGTAAGATTGTGGAATTCTATTTTAACTTTTCTATTTACATATTGTTGGCAATGGCAACTAAAATTACCAAATTTTAGCACGAGGAATCCGTAAAGTTTTACTTTCACGACAAACTGACCTTGTATTCATCCTGTTTCTCTCTATCCAGTGCCTTGGTTACAAACAATGATCCCGTTTGCGAATTAAACGTAAAAAGACCCTCTGGAGGCTCATCGACTCCTGGTCCTGTGATCTTGTAGGTTATTTGCACCTTTTTGGCATTGTTTGACTTGATCTAAAAGCATATCATTCAACAACAAAAATATGTCAATGTGATAACTAGTACAAAATGCCTACAATTAAAGTAAATATGTTCAAAATCCTTATTTGATCCTGCCAGTGTCATGCAAGCACTCGCACCTTCTGGATTTTGCTCTCATG
Source organism: Protomyctophum parallelum (assembly GCF_964188405.1). Lineage (NCBI taxonomy): Eukaryota > Metazoa > Chordata > Actinopteri > Myctophiformes > Myctophidae > Protomyctophum > Protomyctophum parallelum. Next base: position 15,802,033 of record NC_139700.1, on the reverse strand, counting down.
TCACATTTGCGGGTTGGAAGAAACACCACATCAACGGGTTGTCCAAGTATGAAATAAAAGCAAAATGGCCACTGAATATGGTGAATTCATTGTGAGCATCGTTACCTGCACCATGAATTTGGGGTATGGACCTCTGTCATTTTCTGGGATGTAATTTGGTGGAATGATCCAGTCTCTCTTCATCCTATTCAAACCGTTGTGCAAATGTCGGAACTCCATGATGGGATATTCCTACAGTAGATGCCCACATTAGAAATTATGTTTCAATGAATGTTTACTAATGTACTCTACCATACAGTCAAAATGGAATAGTAAATCTTCAAGTGATGGTGTGATGGCCACGTGTTTTGAGCTGGTAGATCTGCTATTTCTGCTATATTTGAATTGAAATCCTCAATATTTTGTATTGCTATTTTTGAATTGGAATCCTGAAAAGTAACATGTTTATTTAATTTCAAATGCATTAAGTTAGGTTACTTTACCTTTATGAACTTAAATGCAAATACATTGGACATAAAAAAAGACAATTCTAATACTAGTCATTCAGCTACTAATATAGAATGAAGTAATTCATCATGTTTGCATGTTTGGAATAACAGCTGAAATAAATAATATAAATATTCAGATATTAACCAGCAGGCCTCATTAAGTGATTACTTGGCATAGAAAGTAATATTGTAATGTACCATTACTTTCAACTGAAGTAATGTGTAATGTTTTACATTTTAACTTCAACAACACTGTATACTGTAGGTATGTATAATACATTTCATTACTTTTGAAACAATGTTTGTACCTCTAGAATTTTGCTCCTTGGGACCCCATTTTTAGAACTTTCTGGCACTTTGGTCCAGGCAGCGCAGGGTGAGATCTCGTCTGTCATCAGGAAAGCCAGACACTAAGAAGCAAACATCAGTCTTAGTCTTATATCACATTCTTAACCCATTCTGGGCGGGAACCCCTTTTGGTGATTTAACTAAGCATTATGTTATACTTTAGCTATTGAAAAATAGATCTACAAGCTCATAGTGCGCCACCGAGTGGCGCGCTATGAGCTTGTAGGTCTGCTATTTTTGAAAAATCGTAAAAATGCAGCACATCTTTGAATATATATTCTTTCAGAGCGAACGTTTTTTTTATTTCGACGTCGGGCCTAAATGGGTTCGCAGCCAACAAGATAACGTCCTGAGTGTACTGTCAAAAATTGACCAGAATTGTCAATTTCTTGGGTCCACTTGTACCCTGGTCAGAGTTGTACCCTGGTCAGAGTTGTACCCTGGTCAGAGTTGAGGGTTTGTACCTCATCACTAGAAAAAGAATAGAACTGGCACATCCACTGGATGCAGGACCAACAGTGGATAAGGCTATATAAAATAGAAGTCTGCACACCGTAATTTTGTAAAGCTTGTTTGTCCTATGCCTCATTCTGACGAGTCCAAACGTTAAACTATAATAAAGCCTTGACTTGGAGATTTACAAAGCTAGTGTGCAGACTTCTATTTTTTATATTGTATATTATCACCACATGATTTTTGTTTCATTGTGATTATTGGAGGTAATTCAACTGAATCGTGACTCGTGAGCTTGTAGATCTGCAATTTTTGCTATTAATCGTACAAAAAAGTGGCTGAAATGTTGTTCATAGAAGTTGAATAATAAATTACCTGTATGGAAAATATTGTATAGGCCTAGCATTTATCTACAGGGTTTTTTTTCTGATTCTTTGCAGGAAATCACACCAAGTCTGTTGAGCTCCTTTAGTCCTTTCAGCACTCACCTGGATGTGCCTTAGTAGCTCCAGGATATCCATCATTAAACTCTAGTTCCTACTAGATTTAAGGATTATCTTCCACACTCTTCTGTGACCTGGATATGCTGTTCCTTTCTCAAGGCTTAATCATCAGGGTAGTAACATTATCCAAGCCGGGTTACTTAGTAAGTTGGTTCCTGCTCATGCTAAATCGACGACAGCCTTGTTTGATAGTATCAGCCTAAAGTTGGGTGCAAAACAACGTGGTAGAGGTGACCTACAGACATGCAGGTGCATGTTTACCATGTACTGTGCATGCATGGTCACTGCTTTGGAATCAATTGCATCTCACCCTTAAAAAATTGTGCCAATGCCTGCACCACATTCTCTTTGCTAAAAGTTTTCTTTTTTTAATGAAAAACAAAACTTAAAAAAAGAAGGGAAAAAAAAGAATTGTTCTGCGGTAGGCTGAGTTCCAATTCCAGTCAGGTGAATTCTTCTCACAGAATACAGCAACCTGTTTACAAAACACTTGGTATCAGGACAGGCTCATATGACACTGGGCGTTTCAAACAGGTTCTAGACCAGTTAGAGGTAGAAGAGGGAAGGAGAGATGGGGTAGGACTTCACGATTCAAGGTGCCACCTACTGATGATTTGTGCCTTATACACTTTGAAAAGCCTTTCCCTGAAACTGATTTTGGATTGCTACAAACAAATCATTTCTTTAAAGATGACTGGAATAGTTTTGCTTGTCTTTAATGTTTTATTGTCCATGTTTCTGGACAAAGTGGACATACAGTACACACAGGTTTCTGAACATTAAACATACAAACAAAGGTGAATACCTTGAATTCACCTTTTCACTTTAGGTGGAGAACCAAATGTAAACGGGACAAACATTCACACATAAGTTAAAGCTTCAATCCAGAACTTATTTTAATGAAAAGAATCAGTACAAAGTACAAACACATTTGATGAAAAACCTCAAGCTACAACCTACAGTGTCACCCATTCTGAGCTTGTAGATTTATACATTTTCGCCTAGGTTTAAAGTGATTAGAATATCTTTTTATGGAAATGAGTATGCACAAATGTATAGTTTTTGCAATAGTGTGGTTATCATAGGCACACATGCACCTTAAACAAAAAGCGCCTGCCTGCTAGGAATACGTCATCTCATACTATACTCAAAAGCAGGATGCCAATATAACCGAAGGGAGGCCGTTCTCAGCCCCCAGTGTCAGTTAACATGTAGAAGTGCCTGAAGCTCATAAGCGCAATATCTCTCATTGACTCTTGGAAGTGGAATTAGTTTAATCTCCCACACGGGATAACTGGGTTCACCTGGTGGGACATGAAACTTAAAAGATTGCAGCTTGAAAAGGTTTCACATTGCGGATCAAAGAAAATATCACAAATTGATTGTCGAAAACCAAAACCTGAACGTCTAAAAGCAAGAATAAAACATTATCTTTAACAGCATTACTCAGGCAAGGCAGAAAGTGAATTTGTGCATTAGTTTACAGTATAGTAATTCAGTCACGGTTTCAAGTATACAACACACATAATTTCTGTAAAATTAAAGTCCAAAATTGCACAATTGCAAATTGTTTATGGAGGAAACTAAGTGATGTACGTACCGGTAAAATGTTCATGAAATTTCTCTTGTAACTCTGACCTCAACTGATGTAAACTACAGTAGAAAAACCATCATTGATATACCGGTATAATAAGACAAAACAGAGCTCGACAGAAAACAGTTTCAAGCTCATGTCATCCCAAACAATTCCAAAAATATGAAGACAGGAGTTACACATAGTTACCACATTCCCGCCAGCAATAATTCATAAATTCACCCGTTAACCGCCCATGTGTGTTTTCTATCCCCCCCCCAATTTTCTTTTTTTAACAATCAGGCTTTCATGTCATATGGGTGTTTTAATGGAAATTGCTCTCAGGAACAGCTCGACTGATTTTGGCCTCATCGTGATGTCATCAATGTCACCCTACTTTGTATAATTCCTCCTCTTCTTCAGTCTTCAGTTCCAAATTTGCATTTCCACTTGTTTACAATGTCCACCATTGTTGATTTTCAGAGCTGGCATGGAATGGAAACAAGCCTGGTTTTATCTAGCATCAGTATTATAATGACTCAAATATTAAATAATCTGCATATCAGCACCCCCACCACCTCAGGACATTGTGGTACTGCAGCTAAAACTGCTTTCAAAGTCCAGAAAGAAATGACAAGGCCTGGTTATATCAGAGTGGTGATTGAGGCTCAAACCATTAGAAATAACTTTGAGGGACATAGACAATATGATATGATTATTAAATATTAAAAGCAGTTTAAAAATGCATGTTATTTGCCCTTTAAGCGGGAGGTGACAGGAAAAAACTGAATCGGATGTAGACTAACGGTGTGTTTTGTGACGGACGCAAATATACAGGTATACTTTCACTTGAACACATAGCGTTACTGCGACAATCAGTTCAAAGCCATTGAACTGACTCAACAATGGGCCATTGAAAAGCTGTCCGAAACACGTTTGTTGTCTGTCAGAGGTAAATAAACCATGTGAAAAGGACATTTCGTGTGTGCTGGCTATTCCTTTATTCCCATTTGTAGTACCGTTGAGCCTTGCACCAATAAGGCTAGTCTTCCAATTTGGAGTGTTTTCTGCTTTTGTAGTTTCTCTTTCTCTCATTTGAAAATATGTTTACCACGTGTGGATGTGTGCAGTAATCTTGCTTACGGTACCGTTTCTGTTTACTTCTACTTATGCAGCATTACGACGGCAAGCTATCACAAACCACTATAAAAAAGGACCATTTGGCGCAAATCTAAGTCAACGGCAGTAGACGTAGCTGAATTAAGATTTGACGTAGATCTCAGTCAACCGCAGGGAATGTGTTAAGAATTGTTGTGCATCATGTGTCTTAGAACTCGACTGTCAGATCAGTGGCGAGGTTTGGCCAGGTCAGAGTTCAGATACACCACAGTGACTGTGATGTCATCCCTGTACATGCGCGCCAGGTCTGCTGGCAATGCCAGCATAGAGGACAGCTTCTCCTGGCAGAGCTCTCCGTACTCCCCGGTGCCCAGGGCATGTCTGACGAGGTGCGTGGCAACGTTCAGGTCCAAGGCAGGGGTGAAACGGGCGCGCCGCTGCAACAAGAGGTCGTGCATCTGGCCCAAATTCAGCCGTCTCTCGGATGGAGAGACTGGGGCCTGAGGAGAGGGGGGGGGGGCGAAGAGTAGAAGTTAGTCATAGCATAGAGACTTTTGGAACAAACAAAAAAAAAGTTTATGTTTATACTTGGAGCGTCATAAAAGTGAAACAACTTGGATGGCATGATCACATTAATGTAAATATTGGTTTGAGCAGGAGAACCGCAGGTTGATTACAGAGGGTCATTTATTTTTTTCCACTTTTGGACTCATTTGGATGTTAGATTTTCCAGTGTTTTTTAAGTGGTGCTACCACTTCAAGGATCAGCAATGTCCCTATGTATGTCTGTCTGTTTAGGTTACCAACAGGCGGCGCTGTTGCGCCACTCACTTCAGACAGGTCTGATTTTTTGTTTAGATGTGCTGACATCAGAATGCAAGGAGAATGAACAAGCTGAACATGTCCTGGCAAGCTGCCACACGATAAGATGCAGAAACCATCAATCAACACCACAACCACAATACATACAATTCCATCCGTCACGGCACGCACGCACAAACCTAGAGAAAAGGTGCAATACATTAGATCCAAACACTGATCAGAAGGTTAGATTACGGTCAAACCAGATACAACTGCTGCACATGCTTAAACAAACAAAAACACACACACACACACACAATAATACCTGCATGTGAATCCCACTCAAATGCTCCCCGACAAGTCGCACGGCCTCCTTGCTGCTCAGCTCGTCCCACAGTCCGTCGGAGCCGATGATCAGGAAGCGGTCCTGAGGTCTCAGCTTGTGATAGGTCAGCTCAGGTACCACATCCAGGTAGGGTGGCGTTAGGTAGTTGGGTGGAGTGTACTGGTACAAGTTGAGAGAATCCAGGTCCAAGCCAGAGTCCAGCCCGTTGAGAATGCTCTGCTGCAACTCGGGTTTCCACTTGAACCTCACGTCACCGAAGGAACGCAGAGGCATCAGGACCTGGCAGCACATGGACAAGACCGTTAGTTAACATTTACAATTGAGGCATTTAGCAGACACTCTTAATCCAGAGCGAATGTGCAATGAGTAGAATGTAATACACAATGTAAAGCGCCTTGGATAATGGTGCTATATACAAAAATGCACCATTTACCAATTAGTGTATATATCTGTCTATTGCTTTACATCTGCCACTGAATCCAAAAACAATGTGGACAATAAAGTTGATCTAATCTTATTCTCATCAAGCTATAGTATAGTGAATGCTCACCCCCAGCAGTCGGTCATCAGTGACCACTGTGTCCCTCTCAGAGGGGGGGTGCTGGGCTCTGATGCGCTCCATCTCAGCCTGGTTCTGGGAGTTGTGGTCCGAGGAGAGGTCCAAGGCGCTCCACGTGCCATCGTCCTCCTGCACCCCCAGCACGGCTCGGCAGTCACCGCTGTTGGCCACGTGGATCCCCTCCATACCCACATGGGCCACGCAAGCAGTGGAGCCAGCGAAGGCAACCTGTTGCAAAGGAACATACAGATATCAGACACTAGTGTTGTTGTGCGCATTTTGTGCTAATCTGAGCTAGACGATACTGAAGTACAGATATCGGACACTAGTGTTGTTGTGCGCATTTTGTGTTAATCTGAGCTAGACGATACTGAAGTGCGGAGTGTTTGTTTACCTGTATAGCCGTGTTTCTCATGAGGTCACTGTCATGAGGGACCTGCGCCTCTAAAGAGATATCCGTGTCAAGTCGCATAAAGGCATAGTCCAGAGCTTCCTGTGGACTAAAGGGAGAGTGGAATAATGGGTGCATTCTGCATTGTAACACTGATCGGACGTAGTAATGCACCTAAATTCAAACCTAAAAAGGTCACCAAAATGGCTAGATTCATTATGCTTTATTACCCAGTCAGTCCAAGTGTAGCTGGTGAGGATCAGAGTTTTATTATAATTGTAATATTATTCATATCTCTCTACTCTTACCTTGTGCCTATCCTGTGTTTCAACAGCTTTCAAACTCAATGCTGTTGCTGCTAAAACACTGTCATTTCTACACAGGGATCAATAAAGGCCTATCTATCGTTTTGAGGCATTTCTGTCAACTGTTGTTCAAATAATAGTTGCATACTGTCTAGGCACCTTGTTTGCAAACATACACACCTCATGCCATCACCATGTTCGTCACTATCCAGCAACTCCTGCCAGAAGACTCTGAGGTGGTCTATGTAGAGGGAGGCAGACTCGCGGTAGATGAAGTCACTGTGGTGTCTGTACCACTGTAATATGGGAGGCATCGGCCGTTCGTGCTCCATGCACCTCTCCAGTTCCTCCAAGGTCCGCTGGGACATCATGGCCACGGCCACATAGTAGGGGAGACGCTCACTGACTGCCTGTGCGCAGGCAGCCCCCCCATGCCCATCAAACACTCCAAAGAGCATGCCTTTTGTCTAGACAACAACATGGGAAACACGTCAACCCATTTAGACCGTACGACATATGGGAATGTCATAACTAATGCAACCGACGGGTTGCTAGGGCGTGTACACACGTCGCATGCGCGTTGTCGTACACTTGGGTTCGGCGCACGTAGGTTTTGACCAGATGGATATACTAAGCTCTTCATTTCTGACTTCAACATGCCTCTCATTCAAAATATGAAGCGAGCGATAATCAGCGACTTATATCGTAATCTTAGCGAGGTAAGCAAGCAAATATATGTCTCCCGGTTCTTGTCCGGAACGGACAACAGACGAGCACCCTGAGCTTCTATTTCGAAAGAAATCCCGGCGCTGATTGTGTTAACGTGGTCTGGTCTACTGTTATTTTAGACTGAGAAGAGACCATGGGGTGGAACAAGGATCTGGAAGGGGAATTTTATCTCCACGCTGGGATTTTCTTTTTAATTTATATTTTTTGTCCCACGATTTTGTAACCCATTTTTCACCCCTGTGTCAATCATCCTGTGATGTGATCATGGGCTCTACACACCCTCCGCCAACCTAGGGAGAGCAACGGACTTAACTCATGCTTCCTTCATGCTTGAGTGTCCAAGTTGCTCCTTTACACCTGACAGGGGGGAGTTTCCCTGTTTGGACGTAGCGCGTGGAAGGAGCACGTTATTCCAACAAGTTCCTTTCCCCTCCATCAGGCGTCCCGGCTGGCCAGGGGGAGGCAGTTTAGAGACCAGGATTACTGCATGTTTTTGTGAGGGTACCTACCCTAGGGGACACGGGGAGAACATGCAAACTCCACACAGAAAGGCCCTTTCGCCAACCCCGCCTTCGGGTATGGGCACTGATGACGCGGAGGAGGAAACACGCCGCCAGCACCCACAGCGCCCCGAGCGGGAATCGAACCCAGGACCTTCTAGCTGTGAGGCGACAGCACTACCAACTGTGCCACCGTGCCCCTCCACGCTGGGATTTTCTGAACGAACTGCTACTTCTGCACCCCGACTCAAGACTCTTAAATATATTTGCACACACTTACTGTAAGTGTGTCCAAATTATATATTTGGAGATCATTTGGGGGGATTCATTTGTGGAATGAGATTCTCATGCCTACCTGTAGGCAGGAGGCTGCAGTGCGTCGGTCCTCAATGGGAGTGTTAGCGGCTAACTGGTTGCTCTCAAAACCTTTCACAGCACTGAGGCCCCTTGCATCAAACTCGGGTACAATCACAGCCTGTAATATACATGTAGAGATAGAGACATGCATTAAGTATTTTACCATTGATAAGTTATTGGCTGGTGGCTGCAGAATAACATGAAGTCAATGTCTTATCATATGTAAAATGTACTACAATTGCATACTGAAGCCGTTTTGTCTTTACAATGTCCAGAGTTCATATCGATTGTACAATCTACGGTTGAAGAGTTAAGCTGTGATTAGCTGTACAGACGGATCCATTCAAATGCCCACCTGTGGGACCTGCTACATTGAGTAATTTTCCCATAGAATTGCATTCATTTAATCAAACTTATTTTTTCCACGAGTCAAATCGCACCCTTCTGTCCATTAGTTAGAACGCAGGTTTAGTTACTTCCGTATTGTATTCATGAAGCTTGGTCCTACTCAAAAACCTCTCAAAAACATGCAATCAATGCCTATGCCCAGAAGATAACTACGGATGAGTTCAGTTAAAACTGACTGTACAATGTTCCATTTCTAAAGTTGTTTAAAAACTACACTAAATTGTTGTAAATTGACGCAAGGTCGACAGATTGCTGCTTACCTGCTCATTGGCCCGCAGCATGCTATTGATCTGGACCCGGCTGAGCTGATAGGCTAGATCCTCATGGGTTGAAAGATGCCGGTCGCCCCGAGACACAGAGCCCATCTCAGCACCCCTGTGATGCCACCAATGTGATTTGAGGCCGCTCCAGGAGGAGAAGTGGGACTGTTGGGTCAATGTGGGTTGTTGGATGGAGGGGGAGGAACCAACGCCATACTGGTAAATCTGAAAGATACAGAAATGCTATTAAAATGTATGGTGGGGAGCTATTAGGCAGTAAACTATAGCCAGGGGTTTACTAGTTGGTACATCACACACAGAGTAAAAATAGACCTTTGACAGCCATATTGACATAAATAGCAAGGTGATGTTATATCCTGTGCAGGTGTTACATTATACTAACCCATTTAAACACCTTCTAAAACCTAACCTAAGGTTTCTGAAAACCTTCAAATTCTTATTCAAAAATAACAAAAAATATGTTGCACTACTACTATGTACTGTAGGCCTATAGCAGCAATTAATGAGACACATATTCAAAGGTTTAACCACGTATAGGTTGCAACTGGTCTAAATGGGCTCATTACAGTTGTGTTCCTAGTTCCGTTTAGATTAAACAGTCCGGGAGCTGCTATTGTTGGCTTTCTGGAAGGTACTGTCTATTGGATGGTGGGGAAGAATAGCTCTTGCTTTTTGTTGAGTCAATTGGTCAGACAGTGGTAGACGGTGCAGCATAATTATTCAAAATACTATATTGTCATTATTGTTGCTTATATCTAAGCATTATATTTTACCATCACTAATAGTACTCATCTAATACATTATGATAATATCATCACTTGCCAAGTGGAGACATCTAGGCTCTTACAAGCTACCAAATGATAATATTATTTAGATGTCTCCACTTGGCAAGTTGGCTATTGTTTTGGTTACAGCCTGTATGCATGTAGTCTTGTTATGGCTCAGCTTGTCCTTGAAGCAGCTATTATAGCATATCATCTGATCCCTGTGCTCCTTGGCAGAACTACTGTACCATCATCGACCTGAGTGTTATTGTACTTCTCCATGTCATGTACATTAAAGCCATCACCACCTCCTAGAATATTGTCTCGACTCCTATTGCCTCAACAATTACTGACTTCCAGTGATTTCCAACGAGCACTTCCAAACTACAAAACTCACATGAATTTATAGCTCATAACATGTCTAGGGTGGATTTTCAGGTGCCAATTAGAGAGTTTAACTGTTAAATACAATCAGATAGGACTTTTCTGTTTAGATGAATGGGCAGTAAAGGGTTGGTATTGCAACTCTAGAGTCCAGATATTACAATTTAGGCATTTAGCAGATGCTTTTAATCCAGAGCGTTTTACAGTAAGCAAGAACAAAAAACATGGCAATACATCATAAAAAAGTCATACGTACATAAGCTAAAACTGAACCGAACCTAAGATAATAAAATCACACCCGCGTGAACTGAGTGGTGCAACTCCCCTCTCCCCCCACAACAGCACCACTTTTTCCCCTACTGGTACTCTAAACATCGGGACATAGTCACATAGGGACATTCCTTGGAGTGGTTGCACCACCCAAAAATAGGATCTAAAGCCCAAACCACACCATTCCAATGCAACTCCTTGGAACTCAAGGATTTTCATTGGTGTGGTTGACCTTACAACGGTTTTGTCCCGAGAAGTTGCTTGCTTGGGGCGGCGGTGGCTCAGGGGTAGAGTGCCTAGATGGTAACCGCAAGGTTACCATCTAGGCACTCTACCCAGGCACTCAAACCCAGGCTCCCCCAGAGTTACTGTCGACACTGAACCCAATTGCTCCCGATGTGCTAGTTGGTGCCTTGCATGGTTTCCGCTGCCATCGGTGTATGAATGTGTGTGTGAATGTAATGCACAATCTCTGTAAAGCGCCTTGGATAAAGGCACTATATAAATGCACCATTTACCATGGTTCAAGGTTCAAGTTTATTTAGTGTCCCCGAAGGGCAAATTGGGTTGCAGCATAGACAGTACATTAAACAATGAATGAAACAGTACAGACAACAAACAGTTCACATAGCGGATACCAGAGTAAAAGGTGCACACAACCATTAAAGTGCAGGCGTTTAAAGTGCTATGCGATAGGTCATAAAAGTGTGTGTGCATAGACATAGGCACAAGATAATACAGTAAAAAGTAAAAGTGCTGGCCCAGGCCGTAGCGTAACGGTCTGGGCACCGGACTGGTAATCCAGTCGCAGTGTGCCGCGGGTTCGACTCCCGGACCCGACACGGCCTTTACTGCATGTCATCCCCCCATCTCTCTCCCGTTTCCTGTCAGCCTACCCTTCAAAAAAATCAATAAAAGGCGTAAGCCGCAAAAAAATATCTTAAAAAAAAAAAAAAAGTAAAAGTGCTCATCATAAGGTTATATCCTCGATCTACGCACAGCAGCATTCAGTGTGTGAATAGAGACCGGGACAAAGGAATGTTTGTGCCTGTTTTTTGTGGCACAGGGGGCTCGCAAGCGAAGGCCGGATGGGAGAAGGATGTACTCTCCGTATAGTGGGTGAGCAGCATCAGATCGGATACACAGGGCTTTGTTAAGTACCTGTTTCTTAAAGATCTGGTCTAGGCCGTTCATTTGTGAGCCAATGATTTTTGAGGCCACTTTTACAATTCTCCCTAGGGAATTTTTGTCTCTGATGCAGAGATTACCATACCAACAGATAATGGAGAAAGAAATGACGGACTCGATGTAGGCACTGTAAAACAGTTTCATCAGAGTCTTGTCGACATTGAACTTAGCCAATTTCCTTAGGCAGTACAGGCGTTGTTGACCTTTTTTTTGCATCACATCAGTATTTAGGTCGAATTTCAGTTTGTCATCAATAATTGTGCCTAGATACTTGTAGCTGGGCACAATATCTACAGTCTGTCCATTGACAACACTCTTCTGGGGGGATTGTGGGGAACGTCTAAAATCTATGCATAGCTCTTTTGTTTTTGAAACATTAAGCTGCAAGAAGGCGTTGTCACACCAGTTGTAACTGGTTTGGTTTGGGCTTAAGAGTTGCTTGTGGTTGGTAAACAGTGTGGTGGTTAATTGAATCAGGACAGTCACCTGGCTGGAGACAGTGGAGGACAGTGTCAGTGTGCAGCTGGAGGCTCTCTGGAGGATGCTGGCGTACACACATCCAGACATCTCAGTGGACGGAGGGTCTTGTGGCTCTGCTACTCACTTCTCACCTCGGTCACCTCAATAGCTAAAGTTATGAGAAATTAATCATATACAGTAGTAAATGAACAATGAGCCATCTCGTAAGTCTCGCAAGTTATTTACCGAGGAGAGAACAGCACACTGGCCAATGTAGTCATAATTTTGACAGAAAGTAGCTCATAACATGTGTACAGTGGATTTTTATGAAACAATCAGATAGAGGATAATTCAAGCTTTTGATGCGTCGTTATGACTTCAAAGGTTATCTAAACTCCAATAAACAGGCTGTAAAACACAAGTCATGGGACCTTAAAGGACCACTTCACCACTTTTCAACCTATCTTCATATAATAGGTCCTCACTAATAATCATGATAAAATGGCACAATTTTTTTCTACTCGGTCTGTGTCTCATAGGAGAGACATTCATCATTCATTATTGTGAGAACGATGGCTTCCAATTTCGCATTGCAACTTTTCAGGACTAGAAAGCCTGCAGTTTTTATTAGCTTGTATTCCCCATCAATGATGTCACTGGAAGACGGTTTCTGAACTGCCCACAGCCCTCCTATGAGACACAGACAGAGTAGAAAAAAACTGCGCCATTTTTTCAAGATTATTAGTGAGGACCTATTATATGAAGATAGGTTGAAAAGTGGTGAAGTGGTCCTTTAAGAAATGGCATATTTTAATGATTAGGCTACCGGGATACATATCCCAAAATGAATGATATGAATATGAACAGCAAATGACATGGATAAAAGCAGATACGAACTGTTATATCACGAATTCGGATTCGATCATATCAGTCCGTTGGTCAGGGCGCCCCTTGAAGCGCAGGCCAGAGGTGTCGTCTTTCCTGGAGAGCTCTGACGTGTCTTTACTTTTTCAGACACTATATAGAAATCTTTCTGTCTCTCTGTGACCTTGCTAAGCACAGCTAGGGTGCACACTCTTAAAAGTAATGGTAACTGCCTGTGTATGCTCACAATCCAAGCTCTTTGGCGATAAATGCTCCCTCAATATTATTGACTTGGTTTGGCTGTGCAGCAGGAGATACCTCGGAAGATACAGCCTGAGCCACCCCATGCAAAACTTGAAGATCTCTCATGATTCTGAGTCTCTTGGGTCTCACAGCTTTGAGACGCTGCTGCTCACCTAAGGAGCAGCCAGGACCGCCAGAGCGTTTGTGCTCTAACGGCGGCAACAAGGTGGGTCTCACAGCTTCGAGACGCTGCTGCTCACCTAGCCCCTTTCGGGACCCTACATAAAGCTTTTCTGAAATTTTGATGAGTTTTATGTTGGGTCCCTGGTCATGACTATATTTTCGTATGGGAATTCCGGAACGCGGACATTCATATTCTCTCTAAGCTCGTATCTGCGGCGTCTGACGGCCTTTTTTTCTTTGAGTCATTCTGAATTCGTGAACTTTAAGTACCTATACATTCCGCTGCGAATATCTCCTGTGGCGCGGAAGCCGTTAAGTATTTTTTGAGTGGTGCAACCACTCCTACAACCAGCTTGCATTGTCCTCGTACCTGTTTGTGTGTGTGTCTGTGTGAGCACGAGTATGTGACTTAATAATAGCAGTAGGGGGCGCCAGAAACAGTGAGAGGGGTAGTGACTCTAATGAGAGAGAGTGAGAGAGAGAGAGAGAGAGAGAGAGAGAGAGGGGGGGGGGGGGGGGGAATTGCACCACTCAGTTCACACGTGTGTGATTTTTAATCTTTGTTTGACCGATTTGGTCGCTTTATTTCTTCTTGTTTGTTTACCGTTTATTGTACCGCCTCCCGGTGTGCGGTTGGCTTGTGCGGCTACGTCCCTGCCTCTGATCTGCTCTGTCATAGCTATAGCGCCACTAGCTAGCCAGATAGGCGGTACAATGAGGTGTCAATAAACAAGGAAGGAAGAGAAGAATCAAAGCGACCAAATCGGTCAAACAAAGATTAAAAATACTTAACGGCTTCCGCGCCACAGGAGATATTCGCAGCGGCATGTATGGGTACTTATACTTCACATATTCAGAAACGCTCACACGAAAAAATGTCGTCAAAGAGCGCAGACAGGCGCTAAACATGTTGTTTATGTTTTATGAATGGCCGCGTACCAGGTGGCATGGTAGTGATGCAACAGGACCCAATGCACTGGGTCGAACAAATGTCAGAAACTTCAGTAGCATTGGGTTCTGCTTGGAGGGCTACTGCTCACCTAAGGAGTAGCCAGGACCGCCAGAGTGTTCGTGCTCTGACGGCAGTAGGGGTGGGTCTCACAGCTTCGAGACGCTGCTGGATATCCCCATATATGGGGACTAAATATCCAATGAGCAACTACTCAGATCCAACAACATGACTGGAAGCGAGAGTCTTCGTATACCATTAACATCAGGCAGGCAAAAAAATTACTTTTTCTTAAGTAGCATGTGACATGTCAAACTAGGGCATTTTCATGATTCTGAATCCATTATTCCATTCCAAGCATTAGTTTTGCACAAAATGCACTCCTTGGGCTAAAAATGGCCATAGAAGTCATGACAAATGTGATGAGGTCAGCACATTTTGGGCACATTTGGGCAAGTGGCTATGGCTGCTTTTAGCCCAAGGAGTGTTTTTTGTGCAAAACAAATGCTTGTAATGGATTCAGAATCATGAAAATCCCCTAGTTTGACATGTCACATGCTACTTAAAGCAAAAGGAAAGTTTTAAATTTTTGCGTGCCATATAGGATGTATGGTAGGGTCACAAGAAACCCCTATAAAATAAATTGCCCAAAAGTGACAGGCAGTCAGCAAGTGGATTCATGAATATATAGACAATATTTTAGGCCAATAAAAAAATACTATACCAAATTTCCCACAAACAAAAGAAGCCTATCGGCTGCCGCCTGCCGGACTACTAGACATATGAATAATGAGCTACTTTCTGTCAAGAAATTCTGTGCAGGTGATTCTTGTTCTAAATCATGGGTTTTCAACAGGTGGTCCGTGGACCACTGGTGGTCCGTGGAGGTATTGCATGTGGTCCCTGACCATGCATTTAGTAATGTAGGATTTGTTGATTTGTTTTTAAATGTTCTTTCCACTAGTTGAGAAACCGTGAACTGAATGACCTGGTGACCTATGATGAGTCCATCCATGTAGTATTTTACTGACAAGTTAGAGTTCAAGAAATTCAACAGAAAAAGGGAGTTAGAATCTCCAGAAGGGGGAAGTGCACCGGATTGTCTGGTTGAGTTATTATTAGGACATTTACCAGTAGTCAACGGTTGAGAAACAGTGGGATGTATACACATGGGATGGATAGCAAGTGTTAATTTACAAAAGCAAGCACTAATCTTAGCCCATATCCCCTAAATCTCCTCTAAATCTAAGTGTGGAAGCACTCGTTTTTATTAACGGGTTGCGCTGCTGCCTCATGCATTAGCCTATGTGTTGAGGACCCCCTCTAAAATGAGATGTGACATCTCAAGGGGCTTATCCTTTCAATATAAGGTAATGTATATAATTATGTGCAAATTCGAAACAGGTGGTACGCAGGGCCGTTCAGTGACTTCGATGAGTGCTTAAAAACTCCAAAAAAGAATCACCTGCACAGAATGTCTTGACAGAAAGTAGCTCATACGTTCTGAACATGTCTAGGGTAGATTTTTATGAAACAAAAACTCGGCAGATTGAAAGAGGATAATTCAAGCTTGGCCCCTAGAGCTGCAATGTTGGTGAGTTTAACGTCGTTTAATACAAGCAGATCGCAAACGCAAATTGGATGAATGGGGGGGTCAATGAGTCATCCCATTATTTAAAAAAATCTAAAGTTGCAAATTGCGTGTAATAGTGTAATATGAGTGTAATATATAAACCAAATTGAAAGCCAAATGGACACAAAACCATTTGGTTTCATTGTACACTCTCAAGAGTCAAGACTCAAGAGTTACATTATTGTAATAATATAACTCTTACATTATTATAGTTACATCTGCATCACTAGATGCAATTTACAAGAAGTCTAAACAATTACAGAATGTATAAGAATTGTTATTTTTGATCAACTTATCTCTCGATCCTAATGGTACCAACATCAATACAGCATGGACAATCTTATCCAATTGACAACAACATAGGCTATTCGACGTCTTGGGTCTCAGAGGATTCAAATGGTGATCCGTGGCTCGAATGCCCAATAAATAATGAACCTTGACATGAAAATGGTAATAGTTGAAAGTGTTGAAACAGACACTACCTACCTAGAAACTAGCAAACGTTGAGAACTGGCTCGCGAAAACATTAATGACAGCCGCCGGCAGACGCCATGATTGTCTGAGTGACGTTCTCTACTTCTGCAGCGTCGTTGTCAGATGAAACGATGCAGTCTATGGAAGCTATAGCGACATGACGTTGCAAAGACGCAATGATGCATGTTAGCTGCTCCAAATCAAGTCAACTCTAACCTCGCATCACCAGGCTTTCCACCGCCTCGTCAACTCACAACGCGTGACGCGTCTTTGCATCGTTTCATCTGATCTGCCCGTGTGAACGCAACATAACAACTGAACGCACCATTTTGGTAGTAGAGGTAATATCCCATAGCCGAGAAGAACGCAGTGTGTTTGTTCCATGGCCCAGAGGAACGACGTCCTTGTGATTGGACAGTTGTTTGATTGACTCACACCGGTTTCACAGAATTCAGTTCACACTTCACTTCACAGTCCTTTGGGAGATCAGATACTGCCTGTTCGGTCCAGTGCGTTAACGAGTTGTACGAGCCGAGGTACCTATTTAATGTCAACATCACCCAACGAAAGTCTTGTTTTAATTACAATGTTGTGTTAAAATGTCTAAATGAGCTACAACAAGCTTATAGACAGCAGCTGCAGCTGACTGACGTCGACTCTTTCCCGCTTCTATCGTCTTATTTTTGCCCAGGCAGGTGTTTACAACAGCAGGTATGAATAAAATATCTTGACATTATTGACCTGCTCCTTATATGGCCTTTGTCCTCACTCCACAGGAAAGTTTATTAGAAAAAACTGTTACATATTTACTTTGGCCTAATTGCTGTCAACAGCTCACAGACGACCTACCTAGCCAGCCAAGTGTGTTCAATATCATTCCTACCGTGTGTGTGTGTGTGTGTGTGTGTGTGTGTGTGTGTGTGTGTGTGTCTCAGGGGTTTTCAACTGATTGTGAACGAGGGACCAACCTGGGGACCACTGGTGTGTTGGGTGGGCTAAGATTAGTGCTCACTGCTTTCACTGCTTTGTAACACTTATACATGCATCATGCATAGCGTGATTAGCATCATAATGATGCATCCACGTGTATGCATCCCACTGTTTCTCAACCATTTACTACTAATAATTTCCTAATAATAATGACTCAAACCAGGTGTCTGAGATTCTAACTCCCTTTTTCTGTCTTACTAAATGCATGGTCAAGGACCATGTGCAATACTTCCACAGACCACCTGTTGAAAACCCCTGATGATATACTGTATATTATATGTTTCCAGACACAGTCATTTAACTTTGGGAGTGTAACCAATTTGGACCCGCTCGTTCGCCCAATGCTACTATATTATTTATGAGCAGCAAAATTAGTTCGTAATATGTCTTTGCAAAGGGTTTATATAGGCTAGTTTTTTCCACTGTTGCTGAGTCCCTGCTGTCAGCAACAGTCCTAGCACTCCCAGTCAGCGAGTGCGGAATCGCCTTCGCGTTTGAGTCAATGGTCAGTGGTCACTGTTGTAATATACAACATGCTGTGTATCAGTGCTATATATGATTCTGTATGTGTAATAAACTGTGTGAATGATTTAATGTGACCAAGCCTCGCGTCATGTTAATATCTTCTCCCGGGCCGGCCTGTCCGTCTTGCCCATGGAAATGCCAAAGGTCGTCACACACCAGAACCAGACGAGGGTCCATTACTTAGAACAGAGAATCGTAACAAATGGTGTCAGAATTAAGGGATCAGCAAGAGGTGAGTCACTTCATATTTTACTCTTCAGCTAGAGAAAAAGTGCCTCTCCTCTTGTCTGGTAACATATAAGTACATTGCATATTCACGTACAAGTACCAAGTATCAGTACACAGCATGTTGTATATTACAACAGTCACCCCCCCCCCCTCGTACTAGTAGTAGGCTAGGGGATAAAGTACAGTTTTAGACAGGGGTGCCGTCTCAAGCGAACTTGAGCCATGAGAGACACGTTGCCATGTCGAACATTGCGAAGTTCGCATAGACGACTCAGCCCCGTTCGAGTTGCAACCTGATAGGCACAGAATAGTAAATCATGTTCTGGCGAGAGCTTTCCCCCCCCGACTGCCATTCAAAGGGGCTAGTACTGGCCAATCACAGCACGTCCTTGCACAAGTGCACTGTCCAATCACAGCCTGTCCTTACTCAAACGCAACAACGGTGATTCCGCACTCATTGTAGGGATGACCTATAAGGTCGCAACTCGAACAGGGCTGAGTCGGCTCAAGCGAACTTCGCTTTGTTCGACATGGCAACTCGTGGCTCAAGTCCGGCGCCCCTCCGGCGCGGTCTAAAACTATAGGGCGAAAGTCCCTCCCTTCGTGGGCAAAAGTCCATTCCTTTGAGATGCAGAAAACTGTTGCAGTTAGCGGAACTGGATGAATAAAACATCAAAACCATTTCCGGGGTTTCGGACAACATCAATGCTGATTGGCTGTCAAGACGCGATGGTTGGAGTTGGGGAGAAGCGAAGGTCGCTTCAGTCAGATTTTTCCTGCTGGGGCGAAGATACCAGGCGGCCGTTCGTGCGACTTCTCGTCTTTGCATTGACTTTGTATGTAATTACGCCGCTCTAACTATCCAGGTTTGAACGTAGCTTTAGGTGGCTTAGATTAGATTGTGTCATAGCCCAATAAGTTTATGAAAGTTAATTGAAGGCAATGGGGGAGATCTAATGTCTAATAGCTTTCCTTTTTTTTGCTTTCCTGGTGGCATTTAACCACAAATACATGTAAACAGAAATGGATGTCATCAACAGGGACCATAATAGTAAGTAATATTATCAACTGTCACCCAGGTGTTTTTTTTGTTAACCCCAGATGTTGCAAATGTGTTATTGTACACATCCTGTCACGGTTTTCTAATATTTCAGGCACAAAGACAGACCTCAGCTTGCTTCTTGAGTGTCTAAAGTACCAGATGAAATGTCCAGATTCACAGAAACAAGCTCTGCTCACCATCAACTCAATCTGTCAGAACAGAGGTTAGTGGGGTGCCTGGTGGATCAATCAATGCACACTACAGACCATAATGCTCCTTAGAGCTGCGTGGACCCGAGTTTGAATCGGACTCCTGTCGTGTCACGCATGTCTCCTCTCTTGTCATACATGTCTGCCTCTGCCCTTCGTTTCCCATCTCTACCCATATCTGAAAGATAAAAATGTTGGCACACTAAAACTGATATATGCCTGGACATAATATGCAAGTGGGTTGTTTTTGTCTTCCTGTTAGTGTAGTGTCCGAGTTCAACATTGCTAGAGTGCAATACTGATTACATTACATTGTCATAAGCATTCATATTTGTCTCTTCAACAGATAACAGATTAGTACATCCTGCCACTCGACTTTTCCAATCTATTTCATAATTTCAGAGGATAACGTGGACTTGTTCAGAGAGATGGGAGGTGTGGAGTTTGTGTATAAACTCTTCAAGTCTAGTGTTGTTCACTCCAATGTCAAGGAGGTCGCCCTATTCACGATTGGAACGTTTGCAGACTCGAATGGTATGTGTGCAAAAAGCTGTGCATTCTATGTGTGTCTAGGAGTGGATGTTTAGGCTGTACTGTATACTCAATTCCTGCAACAGCTGGGTGTATGTGTGTTAGGGCTGCGCACAACTCAATATTCCTGTCAATTTACTTTGCAACATAATTTTGATTACTTATATCATCTGTGTTGCAGACTTTAGTGATGACAGTGAGTAAAATGTTGGGTTGACATTGCATAGTTTGAGTTTAGTACACCTGCTTCTGTTTGTAAGCTATTAAGCTACATTACAAAAGGAGGCACTGTAATAGATTTTATATCTGTGTGACCAGATGGACACTGATAATACTTTTGGGTAAATCAATATGACTATGCCACTCTCTTTAAGGGGAGAGACCCTGAAACAACAGAGGCAGACAGAGGCTTTTGTGTGTACAATCATTGTACAATCATTGGACACTTTATTTAAATATCAGCATAAGGTTCATCAAGAATACTGGGTGTGTACCAACACATCCATTGACCGGGGACAATAAGACTTTAATAATGATAACACAGCACAGCACACTGATAAGACTAATACACTGACACGGAACAAGACAGGAACGCCCAAAAACGTCACATCCGTTTTTTTACCCTGGGCAGAATTTTCTATGGCTGCCAATGCAACTTTTTCCAATCCTTCATCACATACGGACAAACATCTATGCCGATAATATCTAACTTGCGGAAGTAACGTGCCTTGTCCATGGGCAACAGATCTTTCAACGTATGGCATTGCAAATATGTTTGATAATCGCTACTCTGCGCAATATTGTTTTGGAAATGCCGCAAATTGCATTGCAGTGAACAAGAGCAAATCACAACTTACCCTGGGGGTGATGACTCCGCCCTGAATACGCGTTTTCGTGTCAGTGTATAGAACACTGCAAAAGGTTAGAATCAACTGCGACTTAATATGCGCACACACCAATGAAATTAAAACACTGCACACTTAAAAAGGGGGGGAAGGGAACAGTACGGTCATCATTGTGAAGGTACACTGATCTGACTGTATATAAACTGGACCTAAGGGGAGGCACTTGAGTAGCAACTATCAATAAAATAAACTAGAGGAAAAGAGCAGCGGCTGCCTGCTGACCATGATCCCGTGTGTCACCAGTGTCAGCCTACAATATAATTACTCCTTGAGCACCATCATCATTACACACAATACATACAATATACTGGCAAGCCCATCTTCCTACCTATAGGCCCAAGGCATGTACACCCAAACGGCAGGAGCATGGGCTGACCAGGGTCTGGGTCTGTCTGGCACTACAATATAATACAGAAAATCATATTAATTACACATCACAAGACAATGTAGGTTTAGTCATAAACCACCATGCTGGGTGAATGCAATAAACTCTAGTATGTACATGAACCTCTGGTTGCTATTAAACAACATATAAGTTAACTCCTACCTCAGACTCTTGCTATTGTGCATAAACAGTATACAGTTCGCAGCAGTCCTGCTGCACAGCACCACCAGAAACTGTGGAGTGCAGTGACAGTAATAAGTACATATAAAACAACTCATAAAACAAACAAATAAAACATAACCCGCATTGTAACATACCTCTTTAGTAAAGGCGCACAGTGCTGGCCACCGGTGAGCGACGCCAACCCAGGACTGAACCACACCCGACGGAAGAGAACAAACTCTCTCTGCTCTCACGAGAGCTTCTCTTACCATATAAAGGCTGTTGCTGCCACCTGCCCTGAGCTCCCTGCAGGTCCTAAGGTCCCACCCTCACATCTGTAAAACACAATAGCACAAGACATTTGTGCTAAAACTTTGAAATTGTAAGGGCTAATTAATTTCAGGTTGAAAGCTAACAATTATATCCATCAGATTCATCACACATATTTGTGGGTTTGTATGTGCGTGCATATGTTCATATACTTAAAACTAAATAAACCTACAGTTTAATCTGTTTTAGATTAGCAATCTGACCCATGTGGATAGCTTTATACCCTGTTATAACCTGTATATAACGATGCAATGTGACATAGCTCTGTTTACAAAATGATGTACCCCCTCCAACTGTACTTTCCCATTTTCAACTATTTTTATTGTTGTATTGTATTTGTGACACTTGCTTTGGCAATGTAAATTTGTTTGTTTTCTCATGCCAATAAAGCTCCTTTGAAATCAATTGATAGCTGTACATTTTCCAAAAATGCTGTAGGCCTATATTGTAAAGGATTGATTTACATCATTGTTGTTCCCTCCCATTAGTGCACTGCAAGCACTCACTGTGCAGAAGAGAAATCTTCTCAGACCTGGCCGACTGTTTGATGAGAGAAGACACCCCACTAACACAGAGGAGATTGGCTGTCTATCTAATGTCTGTGCTGGTGGGAAACAACAGTAAGATAAAGGCTGAACAAAGATGGTTTGAATTCTACTCCAACTGTCAAATATCAGATCTGGTTTGTGAAAGATGTGTTCAACCTTTTATTCATCATCACTTGAACAATATATTCACTTCTTTTTTTTGTTCACAAAGTCCAAATCTAAATGCAATTTTAGGATGTAAAATCTCCATAGTATTAAATCATACTTTTTTCTTTTAACTTTATTTAACCAGTAAAAAAACACATTGAGTCTAAAGTCTCTTTTACAAGTGTGAACTGGCCAAGTGGCAGAGATATTACACAGCTTTATCAGAATGCTAAATACAGGACAATACAAATGACAACCCTGTAACATCCGTAACCCTAACCATAAATATAAAAATAAAATAGATGAATGTACATCCATGGTAATTATTTTCATCAGCATCCCGAGAAAATAGAAAGCATCAGCCTCCGGCTACAATAAATATGTGAAGACACAGAGGGAGGAATTCAGTACTTCCGTTTTCCATGTCCCTTTATCTCCACTGTAGCTTAGTAAAATTGGACAGGAAAAATAACAGAATGAATAATGGTAGTTGCTTTTATGAGGGTTTTTTTCTCCCCTCCCCCACTCCCCCCCCAAAAAGTGAAAAGACTGATTTTGATTGATTTCTCTTTACTGTTGTAGAATTAGGACAGACTTTGGCTCAGATGACCAGCTGCCTGGACAATCTCCTGGACCTCTTCAGGTAAGACGTTGCTGTATATGTGTTGATGGTTATTACATGCTTTCCCAGCATGAGAAATATCCCAATGCAAATGCCCCTGCAAAGGGGCCTTTGTTTTTTTCTGCAGGAATGAACTGACTAGCCTAGTTCAGATTTTCATCTTTCATTGAACCACACTTGAGGATAATAGTAAATTGACTGCATTTACATAGCACTTTTCTAGTTTTTCTCGACCACTCAAATGCGATTTACAATGTCCCATTCACACACTGCATGTTGGAACACTGTTACAACATGCAGTGTTGTAACACTTCGACACACGGACCGAGCGGAAGATCTAACCAGGAACCTTCCTGCTCCCAGATGGCTGTGCGACCTCCAGTCCTTAGCCACTGCCGCATTAACATTTCTTTACTGACATATTGTCGTTGTAGGAACAGTTTCCCCCTCGCCACCGAGGCCACCCGGAACCCCACCAACATTACTCAGACCTGCCAGCTGTGGACATCTGTCTGTAACGCGCTGTGTGGCTGTATCAACAACCCTCAGAATGGTAGAGCTGCCTGTGTATCTTAATAGTCCTGAACATATATTGAGTCCAATATAATATTCAACTGAGGCAAGGTAATCACATTACTTAAGATAAAAAAAGAGAAGATTTAGGCATTCAAAGCCATGGTCATCTGATCACCAAAATGTGCAAAAGGTAATGCAGTGCAAATACCAGCCAACAAATATTTCAATACTACATTTTACCGTAATCAGTGTCTTGTCATATTCCATGTAACAATATGAAAAATGTCATATAATCCATATGTAACCCGGAACATTGGACTAAAATGATATTCTCTCTCTCCACTGGTTTTGTTTCCACGCTCTAGAGGACAGTCAACGCATTTGTGTGTCAGCCTTCCCCCTTGTCAAAAGCTGGCTACAGCAGATTACACTGGTCCACACTGAGCTGTTTGAGTCTATATGCTCCTTCATATCCATGACTGTCGCCAACAACTGTAAGTATAATAGAACAGACTGGGGTGCACCCATTGTAAACTGCTTCTGACTGTTTGGCTGTAAAACAAGCTTGAAACGCCTGGTGAAGTGAAAGTAGAAGTTATGAAGAGTGTAAAAGTTGGGTCGTATTTGAAAATCATTGCAGATTTAAAAAAAAGTGACAGTGTTCTCGTGAAGCACTTTTGTTATTGGTGAAGTATTTCTACAGATCTGTATGTCCATTTGGCTAAATAGGTTGTAGACCATCACCACACCAGGACACAAATGCAGCCAGACTTGTTTCTGTATATTTGTTGTCTCCACTAGACCGAAGGCATGTGGAGAGAGTATATTTTGCACGTCCGTGTGTGTGTGTGTGTACGTCCGTCCGTCCGTCCTTCTGTCTGTTACCAGCTAATCTCCGGCACCGTTAACGGTGCCGGAGATTAGCTGGTAACAGACGGACGGACAGACACACACGCACACACACACACACACACACACACACACACACACACACACACACACACACAAGGACGGACAGAGTGACTCTCTCTCTCTCAGAGTGACAATAATGT
The DNA here is from genome assembly GCF_964188405.1 of Protomyctophum parallelum. NCBI lineage: Eukaryota > Metazoa > Chordata > Actinopteri > Myctophiformes > Myctophidae > Protomyctophum > Protomyctophum parallelum. The sequence continues at coordinate 15,777,269 of NC_139700.1, read as the reverse complement.
GCCGCTCGGGACACAGGTCTCCACCATGGCAGGTCAGGTTGTGGCCTCCTGGTGGCACTATAATAGGCCAATGTGAAAAGGGTGCAATTTCTTCTTATGCCTTGGATGGAAATTGGATGATTTGAGGCATTTTGTTCCAAAAATGTGTTTTGCAAAAATCCACCTGTTGGATGTGAAAAGCAAAACAACACAAATCAAATCAAGACAACCAAAGAAACAAGAAACAAAACAACAACTCTAATATAGTCGTGTTCATGGTCACAAACATCATCCAATATAGACGTGTTCATGGTCACAAACATCATCCACACAAGACAGGTTGGCTAGTCAGGTGACTCTGGTGGCTTCAGCTTCACCTTTTTTGTGTAGAAATAGTAACTTGGTTTTGCCCCTCCCCTTTCTTAGTCCACTTCTTCCTAACAACAAAACTACAAGTTTAGCGCAGTGGTGCTGAGAGCTTAACCTATAATTGACCTGTATTTGTCCTTTTGTCTTTCCAGCTTATACTCAGGAGTGTTTTTCAGCTTCTGGAGGTTTGGAAACTTTGACCCTGTCACTTGTTCGCTTGGCGGCTGATGCGGACAAAAGCCTGATCTCCTGTCGGCTCTCTGTCAGTCTGACAAAGACCCTGTCTGTCTGCATCACCAACAACTGTTAGTTAACTGTAGTCTCTCCTACCAATGTACACACATACACACACACACACGCGCACACACGCACGCACGCACGCACGCGCGCGCACACACACACACACACACACACACACACACACACACACACACACACACACACACACACACAGATATTATAGACTGTGTAGTTTTTTCTAAAGGATCCATTACAAAGAAATCACTCCGTACTCCATACAATTGTGCCCTGTCTAGCTGTTCTGGCGTCTGGTTTGGCTCAGCACTGCGTGGTACCTCACCTTCTCTCCCTGCTGTCCAGCCCCAACCTGGACCCTCGAGACAGTCTCTCTGTGATGCTTACCCTGGGCCACTGCACCGATGCCTCTGGTAGGAGTCACATAACAGCAACGTGTGTGTGTGTGTGTGTGTGTGTATGTGTGTGTTCCTGCGTGCCTGCTTTTGTTTGTAACGTCTTCTCAGCGTCTCTTCCCTTGAGAAACTTGACAGTGACTGTACCCTTCTTCACACTTACAGTCTTACAGCTCACTGTTCTCGCTTACTTAGTTTTCTCTAATCATGTCTTAGATTACCAAGTATTTTAAATCATATTGCAGATTTTGTATTTATTTTATTTTGTACTGCAATCATGTCTATTGGAAATTCTTTATATCTTGTTCTAAATGTCTTTATTGCGTCTTATATACAGTAGGTAGAGGCCTCGTATTAGCCCCCTGGGCTTCTTGCCTCCTCCTGGCAATTTCCCTTTTTATAATGTTTTGTATATGTTTTATTGTGTTATACTGTTACGACGAAGAGTGAATTGAACCCAAAATGCAGAGTCAGCAAACAAGGGCAGGTTTCAAAGTATTTAATGAAGAAAATGTCATACACTGAAGTAGAACTCCGGAAAACCAAGGCACAAAATATACACTGGAAACAGAACGCAGGAATCAGGAATATAACTCACTTCAGTAGAAAATCAGGGAACACCGGAATGACCAATAGTCAACAGAGGGAAGACATGCATCGGCAACATCAAATTATGAACTGACACAGAAGTTTGCAAAGAGTCCAGTCTTATAGGGGGAGGGTTGATTGACGAATAGTTCACAGGTGGAATGACGAGGGAGTTGGAGACAGGTGAGTGAATGTGACTGAAGAGTGGAAGGGGGAGGGGGAGTTGCCAGGTCTGACAGTCTGTGGAGAGGTTGCCAGGTCTGGCAAGGTAAGCGGAGAGACAGATCCTAACAGTACCCCCCCCTCAAGGGACGGATACCAGACGTCCAACAACCTTAAAGAGGGACACGCAGGGTGGGTGGAGGGGGCCTGGAGGAGGGAAACCGAGGCAGAGCAAAAGGGATCTTCAGGTGGGCGGCCAGGATGATGGCCAGGGGCAAGGCTGGTGACTTCAGGGGGACGTCCGGGGGGCTGGGACGAGGCAGCAGAGGCGTCGTCTGGGGGGCGGCCCGGGCGTTGGGACGAGGCGTCATCAGGGGGCCAGCCCGGTGGTCGAGACGAGGCTGTGACGTCATCCGGAGGGCGGCCAGGAGACTGAGACGTGGAGGCGTCGTCCGGAGGGCGGCCTGGAGGCCGGGACGAGGCTGCGGAGGTGCCGTCAGGAGGGCGGCCTGGAGGCTGAGACGAGGCGGAGGACCGTGGAAGCGGAGCCGGGTCTACTGCAGGCGCTGGACGTGATGCTGCAGGTGACGCCAGGGGTGCTGCAGGCGGAGCCACAGGAGATGCTGCAGGCTCTGGAGCTGAAACTGCAGACTCAGGAGACGACGCTGCAGACTCTGGAGACAGGACCCCAGCGGCGGGGCCTCGGAGGCGAGCTGCAGCGGCGGGGCCTCAGAGGCGAGCTGCAGGGCCTCAGAGGCGAGCTGCAGCGGCGGGGCCTCGGAGGCGAGCTGCAGCGGCGGGGCCTCGGAGGCGAGCTGCAGCGGCGGGGCCTCGGAGGCGAGCTGCAGGGCCTCAGAGGCGAGCTGCAGCGGCGGGGCCTCAGAAAACGCTGCAGACGGGACCGCAGAGGATGCTGCAGGCAGAGGCGACGCCGGAGTTGCTGCAGGCAGAGGCGACGCCGGAGGTGCTGCAGGCAGAGGCGACGCCGGAGATGCTGCAGGCAGAGGCGACGCCGGAGATGCTGCCGGCAGGACTGCAGGCGGAGCTGCAGGCGGGACTGCAGGCGGAGCTGCAGGCGGGACTGCAGGCGGAACTGCAGGCGGGATTGCAGGCGGAGCTGCAGGCAGAGCTGCAGGCGGGACTGCAGGCGGAGGAGGCAGAGCTGCAGGTGGAACTGCAGGCGGAGGAGGCAGAGCTGCAGGCGGGACTGCAGGCGGAGGAGGCAGAGCTGCAGGCGGGACTGCAGGCGGAGGAGGCAGAGCTGCAGGTTGAACTGCAGGCGGAGGAGGCAGAGCTGCAGGCGGGACTGCAGGCGGAGAACAGGAGGAGGATGCTGCAGGCTCTGGAGACGGGACCCCAGAGGACGCTGCACACCCAGGAGGCGAGGAGGATGCTGCAGACTCTGGAGACGGGACCCCAGAGGACGCTGCACACCCAGGAGGCGAGGAGGATGCTGCAGACTCTGGAGACGGGACCCCAGAGGACGCTGCACACCCAGGAGGCGAGGAGGATGTTGGGACCCCAGAGAACACTGCACACCCAGGGGATGAGGAGGGTGCTGCAGACTCTGGAGATGGAGAGCCGGACGACAGCAGCTGACGGAAGCAGCCGAACAAAAAACCCAGGGCCAGAGCTTCCATAACGTCAGGCTGACGCCGGTCACCACTGGAGACGACTGCCAAGGGCTCTGGCAGGTCACCGGCTGAAAGGGCTGTCGAGGGTGCAGAGGGCGCAGGCAGGACATCTAGGGAGATGTCTGGCAAGGGCTCTGGCAGGTCGGCAGTAGACATCACCGGTGAGGGTGCAGAGGGCACAGGCAGGGCACCAATGGAGACAGCAGGCTGGAAAGGCTGGTGGATGCAAGGCAGCACAGCACTCAGTGGAGTGCTGGGCAGGCTGGGCGGTGGAAAACAGGACGGAGACAAAGTCACTGGGAGCGAGAAACAGGGGTCAGGTAGCAGAAAAACACCCCCGGGGTCCCGCTGCCGTAGTACAGGCCCGTGACGGGGCTGCACCGCTGCAGGCGGGAGTGCATCCGAACGTGAAGGGGCTGCAGGCAGAGCTGCAGGCGGGACTGCAGGCGGAGGAGGCAGAGCTGCAGGTGGAACTGCAGGCGGAGGAGGCAGAGCTGCAGGCGGGACTGCAGGCGGAGGAGGCAGAGCTGCAGGCGGGACTGCAGGCGGAGGAGGCAGAGCTGCAGGTTGAACTGCAGGCGGAGGAGGCAGAGCTGCAGGCGGGACTGCAGGCGGAGAACAGGAGGAGGATGCTGCAGGCTCTGGAGACGGGACCCCAGAGGACGCTGCACACCCAGGAGGCGAGGAGGATGCTGCAGACTCTGGAGACGGGACCCCAGAGGACGCTGCACACCCAGGAGGCGAGGAGGATGCTGCAGACTCTGGAGACGGGACCCCAGAGGACGCTGCACACCCAGGAGGCGAGGAGGATGTTGGGACCCCAGAGAACACTGCACACCCAGGGGATGAGGAGGGTGCTGCAGACTCTGGAGATGGAGAGCCGGACGACAGCAGCTGACGGAAGCAGCCGAACAAAAAACCCAGGGCCAGAGCTTCCATAACGTCAGGCTGACGCCGGTCACCACTGGAGACGACTGCCAAGGGCTCTGGCAGGTCACCGGCTGAAAGGGCTGTCGAGGGTGCAGAGGGCGCAGGCAGGACATCTAGGGAGATGTCTGGCAAGGGCTCTGGCAGGTCGGCAGTAGACATCACCGGTGAGGGTGCAGAGGGCACAGGCAGGGCACCAATGGAGACAGCAGGCTGGAAAGGCTGGTGGATGCAAGGCAGCACAGCACTCAGTGGAGTGCTGGGCAGGCTGGGCGGTGGAAAACAGGACGGAGACAAAGTCACTGGGAGCGAGAAACAGGGGTCAGGTAGCAGAAAAACACCCCCGGGGTCCCGCTGCCGTAGTACAGGCCCGTGACGGGGCTGCACCGCTGCAGGCGGGAGTGCATCCGAACGTGAAGGGGCTGCAGGCGGGGCTGCAGCTGGACGTGACAGGCTGGGTGGCGGTGGTTCCTGGCGGTGTAGGCGGCCATGCCTTTTTCTAGCAGGCCCCTGGTTCCCCACACTGTCAGGACAGGCTGGTCGGGTGGGCTTGGTGACTGGGAGACCCAGTGAGACACCCCCCCGCCTGTTGGCACAACGGGGACCCCCCCGAGCCAGACGGGTGCCATAAAAGGGGTTTTGTTCATTAGAAAAAACTGGAACATTGTCACGGAAAAGGGGAAATAAATCCACAGGCTGGGTCTTCTTCCGGCTAGCATCTGGGCTAGTGGGACACAGGCTGAACACTCCAACCCTAATGGAGTGAGCTGGCTGGGAAGCACAGGGAAACGTGCTGGTGTCCAAAAAGTCTTTAAGCCTTCCCCGCACCACATCCAGGTGGGGGACAAAATGGCTGACCCATGGCCTCTCCCTGAACCACTGCTGCTGGGCAGATATCTCCACTTGGAGCTCAGCACGCAGACTGGGTGGAGAGGCCATGAAACGAGCAACCAAAAACTCAAAGTCCACCACCCTATGGCGGAAAATGTTTAGCTCTGCTGGGTTCATTTTTGGTCAGTTCATACTGTTACGACGAAGAGTGAATTGAACCCAAAATGCAGAGTCAGCAAACAAGGGCAGGTTTCAAAGTATTTAATGAAGAAAATGTCATACACTGAAGTAGAACTCCGGAAAACCAAGGCACAAAATATACACTGGAAACAGAACGCAGGAATCAGGAATATAACTCACTTCAGTAGAAAATCAGGGAACACCGGAATGACCAATAGTCAACAGAGGGAAGACATGCATCGGCAACATCAAATTATGAACTGACACAGAAGTTTGCAAAGAGTCCAGTCTTATAGGGGGAGGGTTGATTGACGAATAGTTCACAGGTGGAATGACGAGGGAGTTGGAGACAGGTGAGTGAATGTGACTGAAGAGTGGAAGGGGGAGGGGGAGTTGCCAGGTCTGACAGTCTGTGGAGAGGTTGCCAGGTCTGGCAAGGTAAGCGGAGAGACAGATCCTAACATATACTGTGCTAAATTAAAATCAAATCAAATCAAATTGGTGCCAAGAAATCTCCAGTTCACCACTGTTTCTATCCCCTCTCTGCAGAGGAACACCAGGCTCAGTTGGTGCAGTGTGGCGGTCTGTCCACCATCATCACATTTCTCACTGAGCCCCAGAGTGAGGAGCTGAAGAGAATTGCTACATTCATACTGCAGTCCTGCAAACAGGCCAGTGAGTCCAACAAGCATATCTACTCCGGTACTGCTTGTCATCATTTGTAACTTGCCACATAAAAAATGTCATTGTATTTAATTATCTGCATGCAGGCCTTTTATTTATTAAAACGTTTGATGATGTCTTGATCTAGACTCGAGCATAGCGTTTGTTCAGGTAGGTTACAATTGTTTAGGCAGATCCTCTTTTCCGTGTGTGATTTGATCATTTAGTTAGATAATGGTTGTGGAAAATCTGGGAAGAAAATGCTTACCAGTAACCACTAGCTTTTTTCACAGATCATTAATAAAGGTGTCTTACAGGGCTTAAAGTTCTCAGTCCTGGGGACTGATTTCAGTCCTGAGGATTTCATAGGGGTCATTTAATGAGATCACTGCAGATTTGCAAAAAATCTTTTTCAGTCTTGTGTCTACTGTTCCAAGCCAACTCCCTTGGGAAACTTTGTGACAGCTGCTTAAAGTTGGTGTACCATTAACAACCTATACTGTATAAGGCAAACATTTCTAAATTTCATTATACTTTAAGTAGCATGTGACGTGTCAAACTAGGGGGTTTTCGTGATTCTGAAATCTGAATCCATTGCAAGCATTAATTTTGCACAGACATGATTCCTTCTGCTAAAAATGGCCGAATTTAGCCCAAGGCGTGTTTTTCGTGCAAAACTAATGCTTGGAATGGGTTCAGAACCATGAAAAACCAGTTTGACACGTCACTTAAAGCATAATGACATTTTTTTAATTTTGTCTTATATAGGTTGTTAAAATTTACTTTAAGCTGCTGTCACAAAGTTTCCCAAGGGAGTTGGCTTGGAACAAACTGATATGTGATAGTACTATAATAGACACCTTTTATGAACACATCTGTGTTCCCAGATTTGCCACAACCTTCGCTATCTAAGTAATTATTGTTGCTGGCTGTCTGCTCTGTTCTGCAGCACTTGGGTAGGTCTTTGCTGCTGCTGTCTCTGCCTAATGAATTCCATGTAAACATACATGGAATACATGGAAGGACAGGGAGGTCAGATCACAGAACAGAGCCATACCACCAAATATACATTTGCTGCTCAGGATTGCAATTTAGAATGCACAATAAATAATTGTGCAATTCTTTGACCCATCTTGTGCAATATTCAGACTATAAATTAATAGTGTCAAGCATTATTTGTTGGCTTTGTAATCCCAAACTGGGATGAGAAAGTGGAATAATTAGTTGTACTTGCATTTCTTATTTCTTGATTTGCATGTCTTTGTGGATGAAGCGATGTCCCTTGCAGGGGTGAAACTGGGGGATATCGGAGCAACAGAGCCCCTTGTGAACATGGAGGACTACTGGAGGTCCGTAGAGGAGCTACGGAACAGGATCAACCAACTAGAGGAGAGACAGGCAGAGGTTAGGCACATAGGCATGCATTTGCATACATACACACGTCACAGACAGTCACTGTAGAGTTGTACTATACAACAGTAAAGCCTGTATCTTTTAAGTAGCAGGAAAGCTTTATTTATGATGTTGTCGACTAAAACTATGACGGAAAATATTCGTCAACTACCCCAGTGTGAACGCAGCATAAGCTATGATGACTAAAACTATACTAAACTATATTGACAAAATAAAAATAGACTAAAATGTCATTTTATGCTTGTTTGCATGCTTAAAATAGATCTACAAGTTCACAGCACTCATCGGCTATTGCACCTACAGGCTACTGTAAATCATATAAGATCATATAACATCAATCATATAACATTTTCATATTATGAATCATGATGTTTAGTTTCCATCTCTTCTTCAGGAGGAGGACAAGGAGGCCCCGTCAGACCCAGCACCTCCAGCAGAAGCGCAGGTTGGCGTTGGCGTGGCGAGAAAGCACCTCCCTGCACCCATTTTCCCTCCAAACCCTGCTTCAGCACTGTTCAGGGAAGCAGCAGCCAACAGAAAGGACAGAGAGAGGGGGAGAGGAGGAGGAGGAGACCATGACGTGAATGGGGCCAAAAGAGGAGAGGAAGAGAGGAAGAACTACAGTGAGCAGACTACACTTACTGTTGGACAGATGAGGTGCGATGAAGGAAGAGGAGAGTTTTGGAGAGATGTAGAAAGAGAGGGGTACGAGGAGGACTGGAGGAGGGAGTCTACTCCCCTGCTGTCTGTCCAGAAGAGCAGAGCTACAGAGGACATGAGAGCAGAGAGGAATCGAACAGAAGCGACTCGCCTCATGGTAGTGACTGCACACTGGAATGCTTACTAATGGCCTACACATCACATACTCACTGTCATTTACTTTCATGACTACCTGCTATTCAAGTGTTTAGTACAACAGACGTGTGCATATAATGTGTATCTTACCTTTTAAATGTGCATCACAACTTTCAGGAATTATGGATAGGCTCCACAATCCGGCAATTGCGTTAGCAAAATTGGCCCATTGTAGTGAAAAGAGTTGTCGCCTCTCTCTACACAACTGTGGTTGACCACAAGTACTACTGGGTTTTCCATCCTACTAGATAGTTAATTATATTCAGCTGGTGTCTTGTCGTTCTAGATCTCCAATCACATGGTGTGACCTACACCTTTAAATGTAGGCTGATAAGGAGACGGGGAAAAAAAGATAACATTGGCCAGTAACAAGTGAAAGGTGTGGCTAGCAGTGTGGGGTCATACAGTAGAAGCATGGGGACACCCTGACCCAGAAGATATTAACAAGTGGGACTTCGGACTCACGAGAAGAGGCAACTTAAACCACTTGCTATTCAGGTTTGAATTGGTAATCTGGCTACCAGGATTAATTGGGAGTGTCAGGCGATTTCAATGAATGATTTAATAGGATAGAAAACCAGCTGTATTAGTGGTCCCCGAGTACCATTAGAACCAGTGCATGTCTGTAACCCAGGTATCTATGTCTCTCATTAGGGTCTTGTACGGAGGCAGATCTTGAAAGGAGACTCTTCCAACGCCAGCAGAGCAGGAAAGGACAGGAAAGCCTTCATTCAAGTGTTACATAATGATGGCAACGGCATGGTGCAAACGGCATACAGGCCGAGCACTTACTCACTCGCTTCCTCAGTCACGGGAGCCGTGGAAGAAAGTGACGTTGATCCCCAAACTCTCAGAAAAGCATTAAAGAGTAGTGCGGGAATGGACAGGGAACTGAAGAAAGATAAGTCCTGTTTGAACGGTCGAGGACCGAGAGCTGATGTACTGCAATGTTGTTGCTGCCAGGTTGGGGTCAAATGTGAAACCCTTGATGAAAGGGATGTGGCATGTTCAACCTGCAAGGGGACTGGAAAGTTGGTCTCTTCCCATGGAGGGATTCCACTGGAGGGAGCCAGAGAGCTGCAAACAGAGTGGTCAGCAGGCTAAGTATAAGCACAAATACAGTACTGCATGAATGGATTGATCACAGATAAAACAGGCTTAATATATCTTTGTAATTTTAACTAATAGGGTATAGCATTGTCACTTTTTAAATGGTGTTGCCTATATGAGTAAGTGACAATTATTTTCTTTTTTTGACTAGAGAAGTTCAACTTATCGATAGGTTCTGATGCGTCAGTTCTGATGCGTTGTTTTGTTTCCTTTTCCAGCCATGTGTTTAAGTCTCCAGCCCCGGTGAAGCACAGAGTGAGAAAAGAGACAAAGTGGGTGGATGATGAAGGTAGAAAATACACATATTTTACACTGAAAGTGCACTAATGGATAAAGTTCAACACTGACATTCACTGCTGCCTTGTAAATTACATGTATCTATAAATGCAATATAAAGGCAGCAGTGAATGTCAGTGTTGGACTTTGAACCCTTTTAGTGTAGATTTTCCTCTTACACAAACATTAAATTCCCATTGACAATGAATGGAGAATTTACGTCATATGTGGACGAGCAAATTGACATGTTACGGCATGATGATGTATACGGGTGTGATTTTTAATTGTGTGTGTGTGTGGTAAATAATTACTTGCTCAAGCAGAGCGCGCAAGTACTAGTTTCGCCGTCCCGCCACTTTTGATGCGTATGCACCGTCCCAGCAAATTGTGCCTGATACGGCAGTGGTGCCAGATTACATGGTGTGTATATGTATAACTAGCTCTCAATGATGACTTAAAAAAATGTGGATTAAAGGACCCAATGCCAGAGTGTAATTGGTTTTCGATGGTGACGTAATGACGATATGTTTTAGTGTTGGGAGGATTAAAGGTAATGCTCCTGTATACATGTATGTAATAAACAGGTCATTACTGAGATTTGACAGTTTATAGCGGTCGAAAGTACTTGCGCGCTCTGCTTGCGCACTAGTAGGCCATTTATGGCCTACTAGTGTGCAACAAGCAAGTATGCACTCGACAGAGTGCAGTTCTAGTTGTAGCTATGCCCACAGATACAAATTTCTAGTAAATTCCAGCATTGTGAAATGAGAACTTCTTTCTTTTGGTTTCTATATTAGTAGACGTATATTAGTAGCAAACTATCACTTCAATATATGAGTTGAAAGTTGAACATTGTCTGTCCTTTCTCTCTCTCTCTCTCTCTCTCTCTCTCTCTCTCTCTCTCTCTCACACATACACACACACACACACACACACACACACACACACACACACACACACACACACACAGATGTCTTGTCTGAGTTGCTGGAGGAGGAGATCGAGAAGTTGTCAAAGCCAGAGAAAGTAGTCACACCACCTCTCAATAGGTGCTCAGGTAGGAGAGCTGCTGTACCAACATCTTAGATAAATACTGCCAAACCATGAAATGGTTTGTTAACACTTCAGTCCTCCAAACTTAAAACCCATTTCCCCCAAAAAAGGACAGCGAAACTTGATGTGTTAAGTCTGTCTGTCTGTCTGTCAGACTCAGCATATATTACCATATTGGTGTTCATAGTTACACAAGGGAGAATATTTGTAAAAAATAATAAAAATCTTATCATCGTATCAATCTTATCATCGTACATCATCATGACGTAACATGTTGATGACTTTGTGTAAGATGAAAATCTTTAAACGTCCTGGAAATGGCGTAAAGATCATCCCCATAATATGGCCTAGTTCTAAACCATAGCATCATCATGACGTCATTTGGCTTGCTGGGCACAGTTATTTTAGGCCTACTTACGTTCTGATAAGCTACCATTTAAAAACACTCTCTGTGATCTCTCTGATAAGTATCTCACCATCCAATCAAGTCCCATACAACTAAATCCATAATTTAGATATCATTATGTCATGGTCTACTACTCTATGACATCAAATGCAGCACTACTATCAAGTAAGACAGTATAAACCATCTTCTTGATGTCTATTTGTGTCAGCCAGTCTGTCGTCAGTTAATTCTTTATTTTTATCCTTCGGTAAAGGAATGAACTTTACCTCCATCCAAGCCTTAGGACAAACTCTGTATGTTAAGCATGTGTGAAAACATGTGTGAAAATGTGTCTAATCAATAATTAGATACATAGCATGATGCAATTCTAAATTCTTAACAGTTTGCTGTCTAACATGTCAGTACCAGCAGGTTTGTCACATGGCAGTGATGACAGCACGTTCTCAGTGTCAGTGACAGTTCTTACCATTCATTATATGATTTTCAATTCATTTGCATGAGGAGCTGGTTTAGTCAGAAACGCTCCATTGAATTCAATAAATAAATTAGTCTGGTATGAATATGATGATCTTCCCATTATTTGATTCAATATAAACCATTTCCATAATCGTTTTCCATTATTTTTGGAGTCATTGATTTTATTCAGATAATACTCTTTCTTTTTGCCTCTATTTATTTTAGTTACAGTTGACTTTAGTATATCTTAACACTAGAAGAAAAAATAGAAATGATGTGCACCCCCCCAAAAGATTAAAAGTGCTGGAGTGAGCCATTGTGTGCAACATGTGTGCTGGAAAACAATCACCCTGTGCATCGATTCTTCTGTTGACATTAATAACCCCATATAATACTAGGCTGGCCCGGTGCCCAACTGATATCCTACAAGGGCTTCTGCTATGATAAGATAATAATAATATAGAAGATGTTCTGCTTATTGACAGCCAATTATATACTTTACAAGCTATCACACTGCAAGCACCACAATGGTAAAAAGAAAATCCACTTAGATTTTTGCTGTTTATCCAGGCATGGAAACAATAGTAAAAGTAAGCAGTATGTATGTATGTATTAATGTGTGTAAATGCTGCTGGCTGCATTGGGGTCAGTTTGACCATCATCAGCAGTGAATGGTTCAATGTCTTGTTGACATCCATAGATGCATGCTTGAGAGCTGAGCTTCCTCTGGTGGACAACATTGGCCATACTCGTATCCATACAGCCTATATAGCACTGGTTCCCAAATACTGGGTCGGGACCCATTTGTGCATCGCAGACACATTTTCATGGGTATATTTATTTTTTGGTTTCCTACATTAAAAAAATAATCCAAAAAAGGTAATATTTTCAGGATTAAATACAATGATTTTTAGCAGTGAAAATAGCCGATCTACAAGCTCGCAACACAGTGTGAAGCGATGCGTTGTGTGCTATTTTCACTGCTATTTTGGGTCCTGCCGAGACAATTCATTTCAATTCAATGGAGCTTTTTTGTCATGAGAAAACATACATTTACGTATCCAAAGCAAGTGTCAGACATAAACATTTCTCTTTTGGGTCACAGGCTAAAAGGTTTGGGAACCACTGCTTTCTAGGACTACTTGCCTAAACATAGACAACCACCGACACATTTCTTTTCCCTTTGGCATCTCCCTGCTCTCGACCACCAGGCTGCGTGCTGCTGTTTGCGGAGGCCACCAGCAAGACATTCTCAGCTCTCCTCTGCTCGTCGCGCCACATCTGCGTCATGCACAGGGCGCTGCAGGAGGCCACGGACAGGTACCGGGCCCGCCATGCTGCAGACGCGCAGACACGCAGGAGGAGAGAGAGATGGCAACAGACGGGCACAGAGTCCCAGAGGAACACCAGCCACTGCTGGCGGGGTAACTTAGGACACTTGAGCATGTCAACACACACAAATATTTATAATTCCAACCAACCAAGCAATGTGATTGGCCCAAAATGATGTGCTCCCATCCCTGTTTGAATACTTCCTGGTTAAGCCTGTGCTGAGGAGTGGAGCTGGTGGTCGCATCACAACAAATAACCAGTTCTGTAATTATCGCTATAATGTAAAATATTTTGTTTTCTGTCCCATTCTGACAGATGTCTGTCTGACTCCCATACATAAAGGAGAAAAGCAGCGACTAGTCAAACACCAATTGAAGAAATACAACGGTACTGATTCCACAAATATGACAGATTGGATCAGGGTTGCTTTGTTTCATTTTTGAGAATTATTCCTGTGAAATGAACAGTAAGCAGTTTCTTACTGTATGTGTCCTGAGTCGACGCATCAACCCCTATTTCTTCAACCGGAATTAATCACTGACCTCCTTGTAGCTTGTGCTCAGTACAGATGCACAAACACTACCGACCTCATAGATCAAGATGCACAGGACCCAAATGGAAGTAAAAACCTTGTGTTTTTATGTCTTATCAATCTGAAAATGAAATGCGTCCATGAGTCAGTTTTCTTTGCTTTTCAGATTTCTCTCTGACCCCTATAGACGGAAGAAGTACAATAAAGAGATCCACCTCTCGTGACAGGGAATTCGGTCTGTCTAAGAATTTATATAGCAACTTAAATGTAATTTATTAGTGATTAAAATCATCAACATATTGTGAATATGAATAAACTTCATCTGTCATCTCTGTGTCTGTCATTCTAACTCTCTCTCTCTCTCTCTCTCTCTCTCTCTCTCTCAGGCCTAACTCCTAGGAAACGTCTTTCCTCTTCAGAACATGGTATGATCTACCTCACGTACCGCTGAATCTGTGGTTCGCAAATGGACATTTAAATATGCATGCATGCGTGCGTGCGTGTGTCGTCGTGTGTGATTTGAGAGCCTGCGGTGGGAGCCGGTCTCTCCAGTGAGCTCTTGGCAGCAGAGAGCCCCAAAGAACAGAAGGAATGTTGAACCTCAGCCAGTGTTCTCACAGCGCAGGCCATAGCTGGTTCTGAACACCACAGCTGTACTAAGCTGTTTCACACTCTGCAGAACACTGTGTGTGTGTGTGTGTGTGTGTGTGTGTGTGTGTGTGTGTGTGTGTGTGTGTGTATCTATTGCTTTTGTGCTTTGCCAGGGCTGTGAGAGGAAGTGGAACAGCATTTTTAGTCTGTTCTTTAGCCCAGATTCTACGTTCAGTGTTTTAATAGGGACATGCTCCCCCCCCAATGCAAGCACCACCGCTAGAGTCACAGCAGTAAACATTTCCAAGTGCTCCTTTCCACCTCATTCTGTCTCCTCCTGGTTTTCTACTTTAATTTATCTCCCCTTAAACCTCGAGGCATTCCATGATTGTAGTTCAACAGCACATAGGCTCTGCTGTTTTGCATGCTGCTGACTCGCAGAAAGGCTCCTCTCTCTCATTGTGCCCTTTGTACACAGATTTATGTACCCGCACCACCCCCCTCCCCCTCCCCCCACCCCAAGATTGTCCGTCACCCCTTTGATACCTCCTCCGCATTTCTTTGTTGTACTCCACTATCAAGAACATGCCCTCTCATTCAGTCTGTTCTATAATAATAATAATATCTCAAAATGATATCGCTTTTCAAATACTCAAATACGCTTTATTTTGTTTTGGCCCTTTTCTTTGAGTTTCCTGTCATTTTATTAATTTTACCTTCAATTTCTTTCACTTTCCCTGCCCTCCCTCTCTCGCTCTCTCTCTCTCTCTCACACACACACACACACACACACACACGCAGTAGTAGATTGTTCTCTGCCTCTATTGCCTCTATTGCGCCTCTATCGTGTTAGGCGTGACGGGTGACGTAATGTCAGTCTGATGAAGAAGGGGACAAGCCATGAACAGAGAGGGGCAGAAAGGAGAAATTGTCTTTCTATTCAGTGTAGACTGAGGCCTGGTGATGTCCTGTTGTGTAACAGAATGAGCTGTCCAGCATCTGCACTTGGCCTGTTCTCACTCAGCCTTTGTTAAACACACACACACACACACACACACACACACACACACACATATACACCCCCCTCCCCCCACCCACACACACACACACACACACACAATGTTCTCTTGTCTTTCAATCTGCAGAGAGAACCATTCGTGAAGATGGAGAGGGCAGTCAGTTGAAGATGCGACTCAACAGCGAACTGAGTTCCATTGTAAGTTGGAGTGAAACTAAAAAAACGGCGAAAGCAAATCCAAAATTGATCGTGAACTGTTCTTGTCTATGTAGATATGTGACTATAAATATTTCCATTTTGGGTGGGGATGGGGTCACAAAAATCATATTCCGTAAGTTCCAAATGCATTCACGTAACGCAATGTAACTTTGCATGTCTGGGTGGGAACCCATTTTGGTGTTAGCATTATGTTATGCTTTAGCTATTGAAAAATAGCAGATCTACAAGCTCATCTGCTATTTTTGAGAAATCAAAGAACGACTGACAGAAACATAGCTTTTTCAGAAAACTGTCAGGATGTAGAAGACATTTTTAGAATCTGATCTCAGGTCAGAATGGGTTAAGAGGGCAACCCCAACATTACTGGCCTATGAATCTATCATGCTACCGGCCCAGTCCAAATGGGGATGCAGTAGAGCTCCTTTACGGCCACTGAACATAATGCTGAACTATTCACCATATGAACATGGCTTAGTGCTGGCGGGGGTGTGCACTCTACTGAGTGTATTCGTCCTAGTTTTGTATTAATTTGTGTTTTAACTTTGTAGCAATGCCCCTCTCATTTGCATGTCTTCATTCTGCTCTTTGACTCTTGTCCTGACTTAATTTCTCTGCGTTAGTAATTCTACCGCCATTCAATTAGCCGGGCTTTGAACAGGTTAACACAGCCTGCTCTGCTTCTTGATATAAACCAAACGTTTAAATGAGGGGTGGTGTGTATTACGGAGAGATTATACAAAGTAGGTGTAGCTTGGGAATGTGAAATTGGAGAAAGGACTGTGCTACTGTAGTGTGCGTGCGTGCATGTGTGTGTGCGCCTGTGCGTGCGTGCACATTTTTTGAATGCCTGAACCATGAAGAGTGTGGCTGGTAAAGAGACCGCGTTAATATGCACCCATGCACAGTAGGCTATGCACCAACATATGTGATGCCACAGCCAGCCTTTCTGTCCATCTGTAAGCTTCTCTCGTACTCGAGAGTCACACAATGTTTTTTGTGTTATCTCCATCCCCGTTTCTCTCGTTCCACCTCATTCCCCAGTCCTCACAACAGCAGCGGAGGAGGAGGCGGGACTTCAGCCGCGAGGAGGTTGACTTCTTGGTGGAAGGGGTGAGGAGGTTTGGCTCCCGATGGAACTCTATCCTGTGGTCATACCCGTTCGAGGATGGACGCACCAATGTCGACCTGGCCAAGAAATACTATCGGCTAATGGTAAACAGAAACAAATCAAGATATCTTATGGATATCTTATCTTCTATCAATACTTCTACGAGTGCATTGATACCAATGAGATTTACTATTGTTGTTTACTGTCTGGTTTTACAGAAAGCTGAAGCCCTTGATGTTGGTTGTATCTAACCATGGCCTTTGGACCATTAATCGTGGTTCTTCGTCAACAACAGTGATTTATCCAAAAGACCTTCACTCTAGCCACTAACTCTATCGATTGCAGCACCAAAGGAGCATATGCTTCATGAGAAATTTTAAATAATTAAAATACTGTCAGTTCATCTTAATTAAATGAGATGCAGTAATACATTTGACTAAATCTTAAACAGAAATACCCTGTTATCCTTTGAGGGCATAGGTATTATTTCAGTCTCAGTTCAGTCTTTAAAGGGCTGCTTTCTGTACAAGATGTTCTCTGTATGAAGTTGAACTTGTTCTCCGCTTACTAATATATAGCAACAATATGCTGCAATTGTATATTATGGTACTTTATACTGCATGTATATTTTACTCATCAATTCCAGTAAACATTTGAGTTTCTGTATCTTTTTCTGCTTCGAGTGTCCTTGTCTCCATGACGTATTGGTTATTCATTTATAAACCAGATATCACATATCTTACCTCCTAAACTGTACAAAAGCTCAAAAAAACAAAAGCTCTTTCTGCTTATGTTTTGTTCAGTCGGCCCAGTCATTTGGTCCAGTCCATGGGGAAACAGGAAATCAACAAAGGACCGAGGGAGACGAATCAAACGGCAGCACTTTTGTTTATAGAGGCGAAATCCTCTGGTATGACAGGAATCATAAATTGTGTCAAACGAACCAACCACTTATATCACATGTCCTCCGGATCCCAAATCAGCTCACTCTTAAATCCGTGGCATGCTAAAGGCCAGCCTGACTGAGATCACCGTCTACAAGTGCCTATCCCACTCCGCAGGGACTCATCTTTGTGCAGCCCAAGCCATAGGACTTCCTCATGTTGCCCTGCCCTGAGGCTCAGGCTGTTACAGCTAGGAGGGGCTGTAGAAGGCATAATCCTGAGAGTTAAACAGGAATGTGGCTAAACGTAGGGAGTCAAATGTTCTTCCTTTGCTTGCAGACAGTTTGAATCGCTAAACTTACACAATGTTCCACGCTGATCAAAACCCTTTGCACTATCCCAGAATCTGCTTTCTCCATATACCCCTGCATGTGTGTTATGTTAGTGTATATTTCCACAGAGCATTAACTCATGACTGTCTGGTACAGAACAATAATCAATTAGAGATCAATCTCATGGCTATTGAGTGAACTGTTTGTACTGGAAGGAAATAGCTCAGAAGAATGGTATGTACAAGTAGTAGGCCTATTGCTTACTACTAGTAAGCAAAACAAATCAGCTAAAATAAATACCACACACAAACACACAGTTAATATCCATCTTTGCATTTATCTATTTTAAGCCAGTCTGAATAGTTTTGTGTGAATACCGTAGTTAAGTTAGGGGAGTAATGTGGGAGCAGGGAAGAGTGTGGTGGGAGAGGTATGTGAGGAGCAGATTTCACATGCACTGCGCCAGTCACATTGGAGACTTTTGACCTAGACCCCCGAAATCCCCCTTTCCTCTGGAAAGAATGCTACTTCGCCCCCCACCCCTCTTTCTCTCTCTCCTCTCTCCCACATTCATCTGCCAGTTCACTGTGAGAAGCCTCTGTCTCTTTTTGCATGTTATGTACCGTGGTTAGCAGGAACTTGGATTCTCATGTGCACAGACACACGTCTGTGTTTAGAACATATGTGTAGAACGTGTGTACAGTATGTGTAATATCGTGTGTGTGTGTGTGTGTGTGTGTGTTGGTTGAGGGCTAGGCTGATATAAACTGTGTCTTATGTAACATGAAGAAAGAGGAAACTCCCTTTGCAGGAGAACAGAAGATCCATATGTGCACACGCCACACTCATAATTCCGCTGCTTATTTTACTTGAACTAAAACCCCACACGTTTCTCACTAATGAGTTGAACAGACATCTTAATCTGTATACACTTCTTGGTGGTCTACCTAATGTTTCTTCAGAACAGGGCTGTAATGCCAGGACTTGTGTTAAGTTTTGTACGTGTGTACCATCAAGACCCCCCTGTCTACAATTCATGCATATAACAATTCATCCTAACTTAACAATGTATATTTCATCGTAAAAGATGCACTTAACTAAAGAATGGTGGAAATAATGCAAGGTTTAAGACAAGTAAATTAGGCTCATCTTTAGGTGACAAATGCAGACTTCAATACCACTTACTAACTACTAATAATCGTAGTATACTACTAATCATTGACAGTATTTGTAAAACTACAATTGTTTCATTCGGGCACTTTAGACTAGAGAGGGTCTGGTTGGCAGAGCCCTTTCCTGGGTGATAAATTGTATCTCTAAGCCCCCCCCCACCCCACACACATCTAACAGGTTTTTCTAATCTCACCGAGTTACTGGTTAACCAAGTGTACTCTCCCTCACAGTGCAATGAGTGCATATCTGTACAATTTATTACATGCCAAACTTGGTCTTCTTTATAGCAAACTGAAAATATGCTGTGGTAAAGTTTATAAACTTAAGTATTCAGAGTCCAAACACATGTTGAGGTGGAATAATCTTTAACTTTATTTTCACAACCAAGCCATCGCCTGAAATATACATTCCCCCACTGTTTCTCAACATTGAGAAAAAACAATAAGGTCACTTACTCTGTTTCACAGAGTTAGAAAGAGGAATATTTGAGTCAAAGCGTCGAGTATCACAGCATACAGACCCGATTCAATCATCTCTCCAGTTAGCGAGCTGCTGGACAATGTGGTACAGAGCTTTTGCTGGACTCTTGGCTTCCACGACTTTGATCAGATTTGATTGGTCTGCTACTCTGCCTTGCCTGCCCCCTCTGTGGCTGTGTTCACTAAAGTTCCCTCAGCATTGACCCAGAAGTAGTGTTATACCTACATCACCATCTCCTTAGAAGCAGTCATTTCCCTTAAACATGAAAATCCAATGATGTATTTTCTGTGTCACCCCTCATTTCCCTTAACCCAATGCTGCACTTTGGTTGGTTCAATCCCTTCCTTCAGCTAGAGGTGTGTCCCATATGGCCCGCCCACACTTTTGGTGAGACAACAAAGTGCTCCAGGCAGGGTCCCCTCTAAAAACACAATGCAGGCATTTCTCCTACAATAACTCAATCTATGTTTCCTTAATGTTTTATCAGTTACACAAGGTTAGATATCAAATTTTACAAATGTGCATGACATGCATAAAAGAGAAAACACATGAAAATGGCACTGAGATATTAAACCAAAACAGAACACATACCCTAGGCTGGTCCGAGTCATTTTGTAGCAAAGAAATGCTGTTGATTATCAGGATCAGAATGATTTGCCATTTATATTCCCTTGTTTAAGACCACAATAGTGTAGTGCCAGATCTAGCTCATTTGAGTGTAAGCCCATGACCTGAACATGAATCTTAATGCTCAACCATAAGCTTCCATTGTGTAGATGTCTTTTCTATGAAATTATTTCTAGTCAAACCTGTCAAAGGGACATTAAGTTGTAACAGAGATGTTGATTCTGTTCAAAGAAAAAGATGGGCCCAGAGCAAGAATCGTGAAGGAGATAAAAGCATTTTACAGCATGTTTCAGTGTCACCGTATGGGAACATTGAAAATGTCAACATCATATCCCTTTATTAGACCACTTCAGGTAAGAAAAAAAAACGGTTTCATGGTATTTTCAGAATTCACACAGTAAAGGGTTAAGAAGCTTTCTCAGATCATCATAGTCCATTAATCTCTGCGTTTAATTTGCTTCCTTTGCCAGTGGCTCACATCAGATCATTGGAGAGGCTAATGTCGGCCACAGGAATGTCGTCAGGGATCTGGACATCGTTGGGAATGAGGTCATTCATGAAGCCGTTTCCTGTCAGGTCTAAGTGCTTTAAGGGTCTGTCGCTCACCTCCTGGTTGACATCACACAGAGGCTGCTCCACATTCTCCATGCCCTCACTCACTAGCTCTGCTGGCTCCTCCGGGCTGGCGGCTTCGATGCCGTCTTCACAACCCTCATCCTCAAGGACATCTGTGGGCTCGAGTGGACTGGCGAGGTCGAGGTCAGGGACACCCAGGTCTACCAGAGGGGCCGAGAGAGGGACGGACTCTTGGGAGAGGAGATCTACCGGCTCGTCCAAAGCTGCAGCAGGTTCTGGTTCTGCCTCCACAACAGGCTCTGGAGCCACTGGGATTAGCTCTGGTTCTACTTCTATCACAGGCTCAGGGAGAGGTTCAGCCTCCACGACACTGACGACAGGCTCTGGGGCTGGTGGTTCTTCACAGACTGCAACTAGGAGCTCTGGTTCAGCCAGTAATGGGGGTGGTACATCATCTTCCATCGGGAGTGGGGCAGCAGGGACCTCTGGTATGACATCTTCCACCGGGAGTGGGGCAATAGGGACCTCTGGTACGACTTCCTCCACCGGGAGTGGGGCAGCAGGGACCTCTGGTACAACATCTTCCACTGGGAGTGGGGCAGCAGGGACCTCTGGTACAACTTCTTCCACTGGGGCAGCAGGGGCCTCTGGTTCAGGCTCTGGTACCGATTCGACAACTGGTTCTGCTGCCACTGCCTCTGCCACTGGCTCCTCTACCACCGCAGCTGGTTTCTCTTCCACTACAGCTTCCTGATTCGGGGGAATCACTGAAGGCTCTACCTGCTGTGTAGGAGCTGGCACCTCAGCTTTTGCTGTTTCAGCCTTGTTGGGCACCGACTTGCTGAAGGCTTTTCCCATGGCGTAGCCTAGGATTTAAATTTGCCAAAACACACAGACAAAAAAAAAAAAATCAGCACACTGGGTGGTGTTGCAATTCAGATTGCAGCAGTACAGACGGTAAACAGGGATTCACGAATTGCTCTGACTGGTTTATGATGTGGTAGTTATGAATTTAAATAGGATTATGCTACTCCATTGAGTAAACGATAGGATGTATGCACTGTTCTTCTGATCTACTTGCGCAAAAATATCTTGCTAAACTTTACAAGACTAACAGACAACGTGTCGAATACAGTCTGTCTTGAACAAAACTATTTGTTTTTTACTAGGTCCGAATGAGCGCTCGTACATGTAATTTAGACTAATGATTAATCAAAGCATTCGTCAAAAGGCAATCTGTGCCTTTAGTGTGTGCAGTGTACATGGACGCCAAGGAGATGCAAGGTTGCATGTATTGGAACATGATGTACTCTTTCCCTTCCCCAACTGCTATCACGTGTGCTTATGGTATAGGGAGAAGACTGCCACTGTTAATGCACGTCCATTAAATCCGTGTTCGTGGTTTCCATGAATACATAGGCTACAAATATTAAAACATGACTATTTTGTCGTTACCACTTCCCCCTTTTTAAAAGCATGTATTTCAGAATATCACAACTTAAAGTCAACAACGATGTTATTTTAACCCTTCGCAAGATTAATGTCGTTCAAAGCTTTGACGTGCTGAATAAAATGCTTGCAAATCGACGATTAGTTCGTGAAAGTAAAACAGCTTATCAAATGAGCCGATTGTTTTTTTTTCTCCTCTTGATTTCACTCAGTTGCCACACCTTCTAGCTGGCTGTCTATTAGAACCACGGATCACAATCCCATCCAAACTCACTTTTTTACACCTTGCAAACGGTATAAACACCACGAAAAGAGCATCCACAGTTAAGACATCAACGTGTTAAGTGCCGTTAATCATTCTTCAGCGAAAGTACGGTAGGTTACGATATAAGATTAAAAACACAAAGAACAAAGGGAGAGCTCTAGCTTGCAGACGACCCCGCCTCCCTCTCTCGTGCTGAACAAGCTGTCTACTAGAGTAAAAAAGCACATACGAATCAAGACTTAAAAACAACAACAAACGAAGCGTACATTGATGAACAAAGGGGAAAAAAGCAGTAAACCCACCTTATGTGCGTTTTCGGCGAATTAAAAAAAAAAAGCAACGAAAGCAACCACGCTTCTGTGGGAGGAGAGGCTAAGAAGACAAGCACAGGAGACACCGTGCTCTCATGACTTGCTGAGGGGACGCTCAACTGAAATGATAGAGCTGAGCGCGCGCCACCGCCAATACAAGAACTTGCGAAACGGGGAGCGCGCCTCGCGCGTGCGTGCTCACTCAGCGCCACTGCTGCTCGTGCATTGTTTCCAGAGAGAGAGAGAAGACAGTGTTGCCATGTCGGCTTACTAAAAGCTACTTTGGGCTTGTTTTTCTGTAAAGTTGCTTGTCAATATTGAGTGGTTGCCGTTGGTTGGTTGATTGCGGGGTTTTTGGGTTGTGTTTCTACAGTGTAGTATCTGCGGCGGACCCCTATATATATATATATATATATATATACCGTATATATATATATATATAAAATAAACGTCACTTTTTCCCCACAAGATTTTTTGGAAAATAGCCTATGAATATTAGATTTAAATTGCAATTTTTTGTGGAGTGGCTTCTTTTGATAGACCTGGTTGCTTATTTCTCTCACACCATCTGGCAACGCTGTACAGTACACTACAGTACAACGTCAACAGCCCCCCCCCCCCCCCCCCCCCCACACACACACACTTCGACGTAAACACACTCTCTCCCCCTCCAGTGGCGTTTTAATTGAATTAACTTAGAACTTTTAACGGTTGGGTTGTTCAACGAATCAACGGCGAGAAACAAAGGGACCTCAGAATGATTGCCGAATAGCCTATCGTCGTATGGTGGTGTCGCACGCCGAAGCATAATAAATCAAGCTGTTACTGTCCAATTAACGACGTGTGGTCCAATGCCTGCAGTATTATATGATCGGTGTTTAATTGCTACTTGGCCAAACTCAAACGAACACTTTAAAAGTTTGATGCTTCCTAGATTTGGAATTTGAAACAAGCTGCTTTAAGCATAACTGAAAGTAAAAGTCCCAAACGAAACTGATAGTAGCTAACTGGTTTATTTTTTACATCATATGGTAATGATGAGTCAGCACCTATTATTTATGCTCAGCTGACTTTAAGTTTAACATTGCAGCTGACTTTAAGTTGAACATTGCTGTGGAGTGCTACTTCAAGTTATTGAACAACCCCAGTGTGTGACAGCTCTCTCTTATTCGAGGCTGTTGCCGCTGTTTCTTGGAAACACCATAAATAATTCTACTAGAAGGTAATGAATGCATAGGCATGGCATTGAATACCCAATCATTGTAATATTTGTTACAAATTTAACTTCGTTTCACATGTTATTAAAGTTTAAATATCTCACTGGTGGCAAACAATTATTTTCAAGAGTAGGAAAGCTGAAACTACCATGGTTTTCATTTTATGCTAGATCTGAGTTCAGAAGCTATAGCTTCGACCATGTCCATGGTAATCAATCTCCTCTTCAGGAAGACAGTCGTGGATTACAGTATACTGTAATGTTTCTCCTCATCATCCTAGTGCAGTGTTGTGCCAGGCTGTGTCTATAGCCTCTCTGCCCTGGTGGGTCTGGCTGCATTCGTGGGCCTGTAATGTATAGGCTACTGGCTGAATGGCTGTATGGATCTGGCTGTATGGTTCTACGAGACTATGCATGTTTGTGTGTGCCTGCTGAACTGGCTCTCACAGCTCTGTTGGCTCTGCCTGTCAAGATGGGGACTGATGAGCGAATCATTTTCTGCCAGGCGTTGGAACTGGTTTTCTTTTGTGTGTGTGTGTGTGTGTGTGTGTGTGTGTGTGTGTTAGGCTACTGTTTTTTTCAAGTCTGGATATTTCTTGTTGCATTTTGTACAATTCTGTTTTGTGCCCTTTGTATCTGACAAAATAGTCACCTATAAAATCTTAAATCTTGGTTAAAGCCAAGGTCAACAACACATATCTGATGTTAGGTTTTGATTTTGAGACTGTGGCACTAGTGAGAGGGCACAATTTCTATCTACTCACTGTCTCAGAGGAGGGACGTGGACCGTTCAGAAACCAGTCTACCACCAGTGACATCATTTCTAGGCAGGTTTGGTCAGTCCAGTATTCAGTGAAATAACAATGGCTTCTTTTTCTGCATGCTAACTTTAAAGGAAGAGAAAGCCTGTAGTTTTTTTATATTCGTTTCATTTTATGCTAGATCTGAAGACTTCGACCAATTGTCCATGGTAATCTCCTCTTCAGGAAGACAGTCGTGGATTACAGTATACTGTTGCTCCTCATCATCCTCCTGGTGAGGACCAAGGCCAGGGGCACAGTGGTGCAGTGTTGTGCCAGGCTGTGTCTAGCCTCTCTGCCCTGGTGGGTCTGGCTGCATTCGTGGGCCTGTAATGTATAGGCTACTGGCTGAATGGCTGTATGGATCTGGCTGTATGGTTCTATGAGACTATGCATGTTTGTGTGTGCCTGCTGAACTGGCTCTCACAGCTCTGTTGGCTCTGCCTGTCAAAATGAGACTGATGAGCGAATCATTTTCTGCCAGGTGTTGGAACTGGTTTTCTTTGTGTGTAACAATGGCTTCTTTTTCTGCATGCTAACTTTAAAGGAAGAGAAAGCCTGTGTTTTTTTTATATTCGTTTGGAATTCTATTCCTATTCTATTCTATTGTCTGGCTGAAAGGTTTGGAATTCTATTCCAGGAATAGAATTCCAAACTCGAATCCACTCCATTACAGAATGTCCCTGGCTGGCAGGCTGGCTGTGTCCGACTCCGAGCACGAAAATAGCATTTCACACACACACACACACACACACACACACACACACACACACACTTTGTATCTCCATTTTTTCTGTAAATGAATGCTCTACTACAGTGAATGCTCTACTACAGTGTCACACCAAAGATTCAAAAGCAGCAGATCTGCAAGCTCAAAACACAGCGTGAAGCAACACATTTTGAGCTTCTACAATTTTGCTATTTGTTTTATTTTGAATCCGGAAAAGTGACAGTTTTGGTACATATGAGGTTTCCACCCGACAGAGACAATAGGATAGTGATAGCTTGTAGCTTTAAAGTGGCATTTTGCTGAGGTTTGTATTCATGGCAGTAACTAAGTAACCTGGGAAACAGGAATGACACAACTAGGTTACTTTTGCAAATTTTACAGGATTACAATTGGAGCATTCATGTCCAAACAAGATTTAGAAAAGCGCATCCATGACTTAATCTCCAGCAGGTTAGACTACTATTACATAATTTACTGTACTTGATTCAGCACTTTTATACTTAACTTGTGTACGTCCATTTTTCAATACTTGATTAATACCTCTACTCTAATATATATCAGAGGCAAATGTTGTACTTTTTACCCACAATTATTAGAAAGCTTTAGTTCAAATTTACTTTGTAGATACAAAATAATATGTAGTAATAGCCATACTAAGCTGAACTTATAGATCTGCAAATTTTGAAAAGCTTTTATTTTATTTATAATTTGCCATTCATAATGAGTAGTTTTACTTTGGTACTGTAGTATATTTGGATTTCACCCAAGTAAGACTTTTACATTTTAATACAGGCCTTTATTTCATTATTTCTATAGTGGTATAATATTGCTACCTTTATTTAAGTGCAGAATTTGAGTACTAATTCCAGCACGGATGGGATGGCCTCCTCTCAGGTCTCCCCAAAAAAGACAGACAGTTACAGCTCATTCAGAATGCAGCTGCTAGAGTTACAGTGAGTCACAGAATTGATTTAAAGAATATTGGTGATTGTCTTTGAATCACTCTATGCTTTAGGGCAGGGGTTTTGAACTGATTGTGAACCAGGGACCACCACCCAGACTAAGAATCAACCTGGGGACCTGGGGTTGTGTTGGGTGCAGGCCTGGATATGAGTGTGATGTGATGTAGGGGAACAAGCTTGAAATTAAATGACTGTTAAGGGGTTATTTAATTTGCTGCACGGTACTATGTGCAACAAATTAATCGGATATGATCTAGTGGTCCAGAGCTCAAAAGAGATTGAGAACCACTGACCCATTCATATCCTATGTTAACTTTGGCTGTTCTCTTAACCTTCCATAAAATTATATTACACTCATGTTAAGTGATTCATTGCAACTTCTGTATGAGCGAGCTGATGCATGCGATTGATTATGGGCACATTTCCTAATAATGCTGACTCAACCAGGCAATCCGGTATAACTTTATGTGTACGTTCTTGACGTCCAACTTCACAGTAACCGACATTGACGCTTTAGGGCCAAATACATATTCTGGCATTTACATAATGAATCCAGAAGTGACAGATCAAATACCGTTTTAAAACTAAATCTTGAAAAGTCCGGTACAACTCCTTTTCCTGTACTGTAAGTTCTTGACGTCTGACATCACAGTAACTGACATTGATGCTTTAGGGCCAAATACATATTCTTACATAAAGACAATCTGGGAAAAGTTAGTAGATCTGCTACTGGTGAAGTTTTTATGCAAAAGAGTTTTTGAGGATTGCACCAACTAGTCCTTTAATTCCAGGCTTTTATGATGCAAACATTTAGCTTACAAATTTCAGTTTCTTCTTTTTTACTTAATGTTATTGAATGCCTTTTTATGCCCCGTGTTTGTAAATGTGCTTTACAAATAGTGTACTTTCTGTGCCTTACTCCGTAGTGTTCTTAAGAACTCTAATCAATTCTCACTAAAAGTAACAAAGTAAACAAAACCTAGAGCTACTCAACTCTCAAGTAGAAGTTATGAATCTTAACAATAAAATCAATCTTGCTAGTTCATGTGGTCAATGTATAGATAGGACACCAGACCAACGGTTACCATTATCAATTGTAGACGTGCAGGGCCGGTTACTTCTAATTCTGCCAAACCAGTTAAAGTTGAACTGGTTTGGCAAAGTGGTCCTTTAACTGTTAAAGGACCACTTTACCACTTTTCAACCTGTCTTCATAATAATTATTATATATAATATAATTGGTCCTCACTAATGTTCATGATAAAATAGCACAATTTCTTTCTACTCAGTCTGTCTCATAGGAGGGCTGTGGCTGTGAGACATCATCGATGGGTAATCCAAGCTAATAGAAATTGCAAGCTTTCTATTCCTGAAGTCGTTCGTTCTCACTAGGGATGTGAGAACGATCCGATCATTTGATTTTGAGCATCTGCCGATACTGATTTTTACCGATCCGATATTTATATTTTATAGAACACGTTTATGCCATATCACAATAGTACAATATCCCAAATCACAGACAATTTCCAGTCTAATATCATGATATGGATATAATATTGATACTAAGGATGTCCCGATCACGTTTTTTGGCCCCTGATCTGATTCCGATCATTTGAAAATGACGTGATCGGCCCCGATTTCCGATCACCCGATCCGATCGGGACAACCCTAGTTCTCACAATAATAAAAATCTAAATATATATAAAAAAAAATCTGCCTAAAGATGATTTCTGAACTGCCCACATAGCCCTCCTATGGTATTTTATCATGAACATCAGTGAGGACCAATTACAGTATATGAAGATAGGTTGAAAAGTGGTGAAGTGGTGAAGTTAACTGCATTCACCTGGCATTCAAAGACGAACTAGTGATTGAATAGACAGATCGACTGACAAGAATGCAAGATAAATGCAACTTCCACATGTAGGACAGAAAACCAGGACGGGGTCTCCAAGGTCCAGGGTTAGGGACCACAGAACTTGATTGACACACAGAGTAAACTTCTGAGTGTTTATTTAAATAAAAGAGTGTGAAAAAATGGGCCCTCTCAGTCCATTTTTGCGTTTGCTCAGGATTTACAGTGCAGAAACTATAAGTTCAACATAGCTCTTCCTTAGGTGAAGAAAATCTCCCGCACAAGCTGAAGGGCATCATCATCTTCTGCTGTAGGTGACGTATGAGTGTGTTCCGCTGCTCTTTCGGGCCCCAGCCCAGTGTTGTTCACTGGACCAATTTGATCCTGCAAGGCGATTGAACTGTGCCCTGCATGCCGCTGACATTCTGGGCTACTGGTGGTGGTGGTGTATGGCACTGTTTCTGCTTCAGTAATGTCAGTGTCGGTCTCTGAAACGTATGCCGGCTCTGGGACCTTAGAGGAACAACCAGCCAATGTTGAGTCTCTCACTGTCCGTTTTGTAGTGGGTGTCTTCCTGAAGCCTTTCCTCACCTTGTTGTCACTCGCCTTGTCTTTAACCTATGTACAGAATGACTCATTATTACGATGATGCCACAGCTGTAACAAGTCCCTGCGACATACTAGCGGCATGTCTAGGGGGTGTACTTACAAGTACATCAAGCAGAAACAGAAACAGATAGGCTCCTGCCCTATGGGCTCGGCAAGGCTTACTTACTTACTTTAAAGCTTGAATTATCCCCTTTCTATCTGCAACGTTTTTGTTTCATAAATCCAACCGCAGACATGTTATGAGCTACTTTGTCAATAAATTCCATGCAGGTGATCATCAAGTGTTCGAGTTTGGAAGCGCTAGTTGGAAATCACTCAACTGTTTTGAAATTGCACATAATGCAGGAGGTTGCATTATTGAAAATGAGCGCTTCCAAAGTCGAACACGAAAATAGCTCATAATATGTCTACGACTCTCTATGGTGGATTTTTATGAAAGCTTCCATACAGCTGCTGTTGGTTTATTGTCGTTTAATACAATCAGATAGGACTTTTCTGTTTAGATGTATGTGCTGTGAAATGTGAATAGCTAGTGTTGCAACACTAGCTTCAACCCAAAAAATCCAGTGTTGCAAATTGCAGCTACTGCATGGGTACATAACCCTCAACAGTTTAAAACGTGATCAACATTTCATTATGGCACACAAAATAGAATGTGTGGGTGCGTGTGTGTGCGCATGCGCGCGTACTACAGATATGGAGAAAGTGCGCCACCTGAAGGTCGATCGGGAAATCACCATCTTCACATTTGGCTTGGATGAGGTATGAAACAGCTGCTTCCACTAGCTCTTTCTCATTCATACAATAGATGGTTCTGCAAAACAGAGATCAAAACGACGTAAGGACTTGGTTGTTGTCAGCAAAACATTGGTTATAGTGAAAGTGCCGCATTACATGTTAACGTCGCTTGACATTGTTTTGCGTTTGTGTTTCGTTTTACGCACCTAGCAACTCTTCGCTTCCTACGTCCTCCCAGGGTCTCCGGCTTTTCTGTGGCTTTTTTCTCTTCTTTCTTTGCCATCCAGGTTGGCAATGGCCGAAGCTTCTCTGCCATATTAAATGACTCCAGTAAACAGATTTATATTCCCTCGTGTAATGCGACTACTGTGCGAGCAAACGAGCATAGCATGAGCAGATTCTTGTTGTGTTGTGCTCAAAATGTGCTACTGGTCGACTAGGCAAAAAAGACAACCATTGACCGTTAGCGCCTTGCCGTGGCCAAACATTTCAATGCATGTACAGTGATGTGGGGTTGTATCCTCTTACAGTTTTTGTATTGGCCTGCAGGCCTACCTTCCTTGGATTGTAGTCCTACCCATTCTACAATCTGTTAAATTTAAATCAATCAATCAATAGTAAATTTCAAAGACAATGTTGTTATTTTGACGTCCAGCTATTTCTAGAAGGGGGGGGGGGGGGAAGCTACATTATGCATTTTCAAATATAGTGGAACATACAGTAGCAGATTTACAAGCTCGCTCCAAACGTGTAGATCTTTTACTATTATTGATATATTTTTTTTTAAATATCTGGATAATCTTAATTTGTTTGGAAAATGTCTGAATTCCAATAAAGAAATGCATTTATATAAAAATAAAATATGTTTCATTACTTTTAAATACTTAGTATTTTAGAAAGCATGAGTATTTACCGGTACGTATTTTTTAAAAGCAAGCTACTCCAGTAGCCTACTTTAGTGTAACTCAAGCAGGCTACAATTTGACTGAACAGCATTCACTTGTAGTTTAGTAATATAGCATATACTCACTGGGGTTGAGTAGCTACCTCGTCCACCACAGTTATGCACAGTAGGCCGCTACAAGAATGATTTTTAAATTAAAAAGGTGACTAACCTTATTTTATTTGTTGTAGTTGATGTCCACATTTGAATTTGAGATGCACAATATAATCGGTAGCATAATCGGAATCGGCAATATTGGCCATAAAAATTGGATCGGTCTCAAAATGATCCTGATTATTTAATTGTTTTTCACCAGCAAAGGATTTTTTCTTTTTTATTCATCAATGAGTTCAATATAAATCAATAGTGTCTAGTACTCGGCTCTAGTCTAGAACAACAAGTAAACTTTTAATTTTTCTACATTTATTTTGTGTACTCATCTCATTCAGACTGATTCAGTTGTGAAAACACTTGGAATAGGATGTATTATGTATTATATTGATTGATTGAATACTTTATTAACAGGCTTTGGGCCAAGCCCCTATGGACCACATATGCAGACCGCGGCCATCTCACCATATAAGTAAGTAAGTAAGTAAGTAAGTACATTTATTTATATAGCACCTTTCACAGACCTTTCACACACATAAAATAAAAATACGAAAAAAGTAAACAAGCAATGCAGATATAACATGTGCTGTACAATTCAGCTCAAACAAGACAACAATATGATCATCATAAGTACATCATAAAACAAAAGGTAGGTTTATTAAGTTCAGGTTGAACCATCCACAAATGCTTGTTTAAAAATAAATGTTTTGAGGTTATTTAAAAAAATGCCCACAGAGGAGGAAAATCTCAGCGCTAGTGGGAGAGCATTCCATACCATATAAGTTAATAGAAAGGTGCTAACAAGGTGCAACTTCCCATTGACAGCCTATTCATCCAAACAGAAAAGTCTGATCTGATTGAATTACAAAACGTCAAACTCACCAACATTGCAACTGTACAAAAAGCTTGAATTATCCTCTTTCTATCCTCAAAGTTTGTTTCATAAAAATCCACTGCCCACATGTTATGAGCTACTTTCTGTCCTTGCAGGTGATTGAGTGTTGCAGTTTGGAAGTGCTCGTTAGATATATCACTCAACTGCCCAGCGTACCACCTGTATATTCTATATTCCACCTGAATTTACACATAACATAGCCCTTGTCCAGTGCTTACAGCGAGTCTACTCTGGACCAGGGCTACAAATAATGCAGGAGGCAGCAGGACATTGCATTACTGAACACAAGTGCTTCCAAACTCTGATGGCAAGATGGCTGCGGTCTGCAAATGGTCAATAGGGCCTAGCCTTGTTTCCATTGTGGTCCTCTGTATAATATCGGAATCTGTATCGGCAGATATGGCCCTGCAAATAATCCGAGATCGGATATCGGTCATAATTTCCTAATCGTGCACCTCTAGCCTGAAACTGAATTCATCCATGTTTGATGGGTCTGTGACTTCTGTCTGAATATCTTTGGTGGTTGTCAAATTGTTGTTCCTGTAGGTGTCAGTAGAGCTTTATAGTTTAGCGAAATCATTTTCACCCTTTACCCCATAGACATTGTACAGTATATACAGGCGCATATCACAACACAAACGGAATTGGGGGGAAATACATTTACTGTAAAATTAGGATTTGTGTTGGTTGTTCAGTTTATTTCAGAAGTTGTATCTAGTGAACAAATATTGAAAAAGGGTTTTACATTAAGTAATCAATGAAAAATGGGTAACAGAGTTGGGCTATTTATTACCTCAATGGTGACATTCACAGCATCAATATTGAATATGCCTTTTCATGTCCATTTGTCAACCAGTGATTGGAGCTGATGAACAGCAAAATACATTTTCATTGATTAATGATTATTATTGTGTTTATTGTGGTTTATACTTGTTTTCGTATATATTATAATTTCTGTCTTCATAAATGTCTTCTCGGGTCTGGGTGTCACTACAACAATGATTAGCAACTGATCTTTGTAGATCTGCAGTCTATTTAGCAAACGTTCCTCCCAGAATAGGGATGCTGTGGTTAAAAGGGGAACTTTACATTGCTTACATTTAGACCAGAAGGCTGAATAGTGGGAAATGGAATGGCAGAAAGTAAACTTATCCTTTCTGAGTGCAATCCTCTTTGTTCATTAAATGTATCTGTTAAGCAGCACTCTTGTATGTCAATTCATTACAGTAAACTGTTAATTTATTTTAAAATGCCAACAAAAAAGACCAATCAAGCATTGGGATTATTAAATTGTGCTTCTTATATTGTAATTGACAAAATCATATAGGTTGGGGAGAATCTTCATCTATAGCTGTATATTCTCCATTTCCACCCATTGATATTAATGACATATGTAGCCTACATTATGGTAGTGCATTTTGGTCAACACTATTTTTAACCAGTACAATAAACCATAATTAAAATTATGTAATCATCCAACAAATCCCGGCACCATTGAATCCAATCTTGTATTGGATTCACCCCCTTCCCGGGATTACAGCCACATCCACAGATCAGCCGCTGCGAAGACCATGTTGGCAGTGGAATAAAGCGTCCTTAAAGGGTTTTCATGGTATAGCATCTAGTTAGTGGGCCATCTAGAAAGGCCAACAAAAGATTTGTCTGAATTACAAATGATACATTGATATCATGATATGTATATTCATGTAATAACTTCATAACTGACCCTCAAAACTAACTATTGTAAAGTGACTGTAGGAGCCAAAATATACATTTTGTTTGTTTATTCTATTTGTTTATTTTTTCCCACGCTTGGGTTTTCGATGTGCCACAGCCCTTACCTGGTTGATGAGCTCCTGCTGTGTGTCTGCTAATCATTTTACTTATGTCAGCTGTGTGTCTGGGCAGTGCCTTCAGTGAGAGAATGGGGGTGAGCTCTAGGCTCAATATTTTCTGTTGACCGTTTATCCGTTTATCTTTTGATCGTTTATACCAACAGAGTACGTTTTCATTTATCAACATTTTTCAGTACATTCTTGGACCTTGTTTATTTGTCAATAAATCTAAAACTACAATAAGAACCTTTCTGGATTTGATTGGAAACGCGTCATACAGTTCCTGCCGACAGCTCAGCCTCATAGCACTACTACTATTTGATTTGATGGGAAGAAGTAGTCGCTACAACATTGTCAACAGAAAATTAAGATCTGGAAGGAAACATTGGAACATGGAGAACATCGCAGCAACAGTTGAACTTTGAGCGGCGCCTCAGTGACTCGGATTGGAGCGAGATGAACCGCCGCAGCGGTGAAAATGTTTGAACACGCAACAGCGCATCACAGCCATTAGCGGTGAGATACAATTGTATTAGCACGCCAATTCCTTCTGTGTATTTGGTTGAATTGAACACAGTTGGAAGAAGTGCTGCCGCTGGTCCATTGGGGACTATTGATTGAATTGGCTGGTGTTGTGTGCGCGCTGCTGCGCTGGATTGACGCAATTGACTGGGGTCACGGCTGCTCGTTTCACTGTGGTTGCTTGCCGTGAATTCTTTCTTGTATATTGGATGGAAATGTCAAAATGAGTGACACAAACGTTACAAGTACAGGCACAAACGAAATGGATCTGGAGGATCAAATGGAGGAGGAGTCACGGAGGAGGACGGTCAAGCTCACGGCCAAAGCGCTGTCAAATAAAATTGAAAAGGATCAGAAAGACCGTAAATCTTATGTGAAACAAATGCAAGAGCTCACAAAGGAAATAAAAGGGCTCATGAAAAATTATGCAAATGTAAGGGATGTGCAAAGCACAATGGAGAAACTGAATGAAATGTATGAAAATGCAAAAGCAGCACATAATTCAGTAATTGTCTTGATTCCACAGGAGGAGCAGGAAAATCAAAATTTGTGGTTTTCACGTGTCATAAAGCACCATTCAGATTTCAGGGATGATGTAAAACTGTGGTTTGATATGATTGAAATGCCAATGAATGAAATGCCAAGGGTTGAAATGTCAATTCATGAAACGATTATTGTGAATGAATCAATTCCTGCACAATCAGTAACTGAAGCCGAGCCAGTTACTGAATCTGTTCATGTGGAAATTAATGCTGGACATGCACAACATATTGAAATACCTGTTGGACAGGAGGTGGAAACTGTGGAAATGACTGATGGGCAGCAGGACAAATTTCTACCCACTAATGCTCAAAGGCACACACAATCACAACATGTAACGCAGTCACAACAGGCAACAGAGTCAGCTGACTTACAGGAAACAATCCAACCTGGTGACAGTGTGTCAAACATAACCAAGAAAACAAAGGGTTCTAAAGCTTCAAGTACAGAATCCGCACGTTTGAAAGCGGAGGCAGAAATGGCTGCTCTCATTGTTCATCAAAAAATGATCCAGAATAGACATGCCCTAGAGGAGCAAATGGAGCACCTGAGAAGACAAAAGGAAAAGCTGGAGCTGGAAACGAACATGGCTGCTAATGTGGCAAAAATGAAGGTTCTAGGCTCAAAGAGATCTGGTGTTACTGTTCAATCTTATGTGACAGATGGAATGATGTCTTATTTTGAGAAGGCAAAGCAGGCTGCTGTTTACACAACACATTTACAACCCACTCAAGATCAAGTTCATGTGCCCTCACAACCCACTGTTGGCAGGCAGGCACCAGCACCTATAACAACAGGTGGCGCTGTGGCTCCGCTCCACTCACTGACAGCAAATACAACTACAGAGAGAGCTGTTGGGGCATCGGCGCCAGCGGGCACTGCCACAGGCAGAGCTGTAAATCAGGCTGTACGATCTCGCACAACAGCAGCACCAGTGGAAAGCCAAATGGGCCCCAGAGGTACAGTTGAACAGGGCAATAATATATATTCTGTCATGGAGAAGCAAAATGAACTCACAGCTTTACTCATTCAACATCAATGTCTGTCTTCTATGCCGAAGAAGGAGATTCATGTTTTTGATGGTGACCCACTTCAATATCACACATTCATAAAATCCTTTGAACACAGCATTGAAACCAAAAACCCAAATCCGACAGATTGTCTCTACTATCTGGAACAATACACCCAAGGACAACCCAGGGAACTGGTGAGGAGTTGTCTTCATATGGTGTCGGACAGAGGTTACAGGAAGGCTAAAGCTCTACTGAAAGAGCACTTCGGCAATGAGCATAAGATCTCTACAGCCTATATGGAGAAGGCTCTTTCATGGCTGTCAATCAAAGCCGATGACACTAAAGCTCTGCAAGCGTATACTCTCTTCCTACGAGGATGTTCTAATGCAATGGAGGACGTTGACTACATGCACGAGCTGGATATGCCATCTAACTTGTTGACCATTATAAAGAAGCTGCCTTACCGTTTGAGAGATAAATGGCGATCTGTGGTATGTGATTTCCAGGAGAACCACGGCAGAAGAGCAAGTTTCAAAGACATTGTCATTTTTCTAGAGAAACAAGTCAAGATTGTAACGGATCCCATTTTTGGTGACATCAAAGACACTCCAGAAAGCAAAGACACAAGAAGGTCCAGGTCACAACCTCTTCACAAAACAAAGGGAAGTAATTTTGCAACCACAGTGACGGCTGCAAAAGAGAAGGAAAAGGAAGGTCGTTTTGTGATGAAGAGATGTTTATTCTGCCAGGGTGAACATGCTCTAGAACTGTGCCCAGAGCTTGAGAAGAGGGCACATAATGAGAAATTCACATTTCTAAAAGAAAACGGAATTTGTTTTGGATGTATGTGTAAAGGACATGTCAGTGCTACATGTAGAAAGAGACTCAATTGCAGCATTTGCGGCTTAAGGCACCCCAAAATGCTGCATATCTACCAAAGAACGAAGGAATGGAACAAAGACTCAGTTGAAATGAAGGAGACTAAAGAAAAAGCAGTAGCTTCCGTGCTGACAAGTGGTCTAACTGGGGCCGGTGAAGATAAATGCAAGCTTGCAATCGTGCCGGTTCAGGTAAAGGCCAGGAAAGGGAACACGACAGTACATACATATGCATTCCTCGACCCAGGTAGCACGGCATCGTTTTGCACAGAGAGGCTCATGGCTAAACTAAACCTTCATGGAAGAAAATCCAACATATTGTTGAGAACTATGGGACAAAAGAAGGTTATTGAAACGCAAATCGTTTCAGGCCTAGAAGTGGCTGGATTGAACAGCAATGAATTTTGTATTCTTCCAGGCATGTATACGCAGAGGACTATGCCTGTGAACAAAAGAAACATACCACAGCAAAATGACATCAATCAGTGGCCTCATTTGAGGAATATTCACCTACCTGAACTTGACTCTGAGGTGGAGCTGCTGATTGGCTCAGATGTACCCAAGGCACTGGAACCTATTGATGTCATCCGGAGTGTGGGAGATGGACCGTACGCTGTAAAAACCATGCTTGGTTGGACAGTTAATGGGCCATTAGATGGAAAGACTGACTATGCGCAAGACCAGTCAGTTATAAGTGCCAACCGGATATCAGTTGTGAAACTTGATCAACTATGGGAACAACAATTCAAGACAGACTTTCCAGAGTGCAGCAGAGACGACCAAGAACACTCAAGAGAAGACCAGCAGTTCTTGAATTCAGTCTCAACATCTGCTAAGCTTGTCAATGGGCATTATTGCATTGCATTGCCTTTAAAGCAAAAGGAGATATTCATGCCTGACAACCGAAGCGTGGCTGAACAACGCACACTGAACTTGAAGAAAAGGTTCAAGAAAGATTCTTCTTTTCATTCTGAATACACCAAGTTCATGTCTGATATGATATCTAAAGGTTACGCCGAGAAAGTACCAGACAACGTCTTGGGACGCAGTGATGGAGGAAAATGGTATCTACCACACCACGGCGTTCTACATCCACAAAAGAAAAAGCTCAGAGTGGTGTTCGACTGTGGAGCTACGTTTCGAGGAGTTTCACTGAACTCTCAGCTCTTACAGGGGCCAGACCTGACCAGTTCATTAATTGGAGTCTTGGCCAGATTCCGTAAAGAGCCTGTTGTCATCGCTGCTGATATAGAAGCAATGTTCCACCAGGTGAAAGTACCAACTGAAGATCGTGATTTGTTACGATTCCTCTGGTGGCCAGATGGAGACTACAGTCAGAACATGACGGAATACAGAATGACTGTACATTTATTTGGAGCAACTTCCTCGCCTAGCTGTGCAAACTTTTCCCTTAGGAAATGTGCTGAGGACAACGTCAACCAGTTCAGTGCTCAGGCTGTAAATACCATCATGAACAACTTTTACGTTGATGACTGTCTGGCATCAACAGCTACAGAGGAAAATGCAATAGCTCTGTATCATGAACTACGAGCAATCTGTTTCAAGGGAGGCTTTATACTTACCAAGTGGATGAGTAACAGTCGTCAAGTCTTGAACGGCATACCTGAAACCGAAAGAGCAAAGGAAATGAAGAATCTTGATTTAGATCATGATGATTTACCTGTGGAAAGAGTGTTAGGAGTACAATGGTGCGTCCAATCAGATGTATTCAAGTTTAAAATCATCTTGAAAAACAGACCTCTCACAAGAAGGGGAATCCTCTCTGCAGTCAGTTCTGTATATGATCCCCTAGGAATGTTGGCTCCGGTAGTCTTAACTGCCAAGAAGATCCTGCAAAAGTTGTGTAGGAAAAAGATTGGTTGGGATGATGCAATTCCAGATTCTATTACAGAGGAATGGATGAATTGGATTCAAGATCTTCATCTATTGGAAGATTTCAAAGTTGACAGATGCTTCAAACCCACAAGCTTTGGAACAGTGACATCTGCTCAACTGCATCATTTCGCCGATGCGTGTGAAGACGGTTATGGAACTGTCACGTACCTTGTACTGTACAATAACCGTGGCCAGGTACACTGTAGTTTTGTGCTGGGGAAAGCAAGAGTAGCTCCTTTAAAACCAGCTACTATCCCTAGAATGGAGTTGACTGCTGCTACCATGGCAAGCAAAATGGACACACTAATGAGAAAAGAGCTGCAGATGGAACTGGCAGACTCTGTATTTTGGACCGACAGCACATCTGTGCTCAAGTACATCAACAACAAGACCGCAAGATTTCGAACCTTTGTGGCAAATAGAGTTGCTACAATTGTCAAAGTCTCACATGCACACCAGTGGAGATATGTTAACTCTGTTAACAACCCAGCAGACATGGCTTCGAGAGGCTTGACAGTTAAATCTTTTCTGAAGAAAACCACATGGGTGTCCGGTCCTCAGTTTCTTCTTCATCCCCAGGAAGAGTGGCCTCAGAATCCTGACAGGTTGGAAGAAATCTCAGCCAAGGACACTGAAGTAAGAAGCATGACTGTAAATGCTGCTCAGATAACATCTGAAGAAGTGGATGCAACAACACGCTTCATTCATCACTTCTCATCCTGGACTCGTTTGAAGAAGGCTGCAGCATGGATGCTCAGATTTAAAGGACTGCTTCTCAGCCGTATCAGAAAAAGAAAACAAGCCACTGAGCTGCACAAAGATAACATCACACAAAGAGATCTGCGATCTACACAGAAGGAGACAAGAAAACATG
Source organism: Protomyctophum parallelum (assembly GCF_964188405.1). Taxonomy (NCBI): domain Eukaryota; kingdom Metazoa; phylum Chordata; class Actinopteri; order Myctophiformes; family Myctophidae; genus Protomyctophum; species Protomyctophum parallelum. The sequence goes on along the minus strand of NC_139700.1, from coordinate 15,738,403 downwards.
AAAACCAGAAATGGCAAAGTCTCACTATTGAAGAACTGGCTACTGCTGAGATGACCTTAATCTGCTTCTGCCAGAAGAAGAGATTTGCAGATGAAATCTCAAATCTGAAAAAAGGAATGAATGTTAAGAGGTCAAGTCACATTCATAAACTAAATCCCGTTTTGGATAACGAAGTGTTAAGAGTTGGAGGGCGACTTGACAGAGCAGCAATGCCAGAAGAAACGAAACATCCTGTCATACTGGCCAAAGAGCTTCATATTTCAAATCTGATTCTTAGACATATTCACAAACAGGTGGGACATGGTGGTCGCAACCACATGTTATCCAGACTACGCCAGAAATATTGGATTCCGCTATGGTGTCATATTTACATGTTTGGCTGTAAGAGCGATTCATATTGAAGTGGCATCATCACTTGAGACAGACTCTTTCATAAATGCACTTCGTCGTTTTACAGCAAGACGAGGTCAAGTGAAAGAATTAAGAAGTGACAATGGGACTAATTTTGTGGGAGCACAGCGTGAGTTAAAGGAGGCGATTCAAGGCTGGAATCAAGCCCAGATTCACAATGCAATGCTCCAAAAAGGAATCAATTGGATCTTCAATCCCCCTGCTGGCTCACACCATGGAGGTGTATGGGAAAGACTGATCAGATCGGTGAGAAAAGTGCTCAATTCTACACTTAATGTGCAAAATCTTGATGAGGAAAGTCTGCACACCATTCTGTGTGAAGTTGAAGCTATCCTCAACAGCCGACCGATCACCAAGGCTTCTACAGATCTAAATGACCTTGAAGCACTTACCCCGAACCACCTTTTGCTTCTGAAGACTGCACCTTGCATGCCACCAGGACAGTTTCAGAAGAATGACATATATGCTCGCCGCAGGTGGAGGCAAGTTCAATATATGTCGGATTTATTTTGGAAAAGATGGGTCAAAGAATATCTTCCGCAGTTACAGGAGAGACAAAAATGGTCTAACATCAGACGCAACTTTACACCAGGGGACCTCGTGATCATATTGGATGACACAGCGCCTCGAAACTCCTGGCTAACTGGAAAGATTGTGGAGACCATTCTGGACAGAAGAGGACTCGTACGCCAAGTTCGAATTAAAACCAAGACTGGATTTTTGAACAGACCCATCACCAAAATCTGCCTGCTACAGGAGGCGGAAGAAAATTGACTTTGGATTTCACCTTTTCCCCTTTGCCGCTGACTTTTGCCCCTTTTTTGCCCCTTGCACACTACACTGATTCACTACACTCACTATGAACTATACATACACATCTTGAAGAAAGGAGAAAGAAGACTTTGCGTTAAAAAAAAAAAAAAGAAAATCGATTTGATTGCCATTCATGATTGTATAATTATTATTTGTTATTTAATAATTAGGGGCCGGTATTGTAGGAGCCAAAATATACATTTTGTTTGTTTATTCTATTTGTTTATTTTTTCCCACGCTTGGGTTTTCGATGTGCCACAGCCCTTACCTGGTTGATGAGCTCCTGCTGTGTGTCTGCTAATCATTTTACTTATGTCAGCTGTGTGTCTGGGCAGTGCCTTCAGTGAGAGAATGGGGGTGAGCTCTAGGCTCAATATTTTCTGTTGACCGTTTATCCGTTTATCTTTTGATCGTTTATACCAACAGAGTACGTTTTCATTTATCAACATTTTTCAGTACATTCTTGGACCTTGTTTATTTGTCAATAAATCTAAAACTACAATAAGAACCTTTCTGGATTTGATTGGAAACGCGTCATACAGTTCCTGCCGACAGCTCAGCCTCATAGCACTACTACTATTTGATTTGATGGGAAGAAGTAGTCGCTACAACAGTGACATTGGTTTTATGTGATAAGTGAGAAATATAAATAACTTGTATCCACCATGTCCATGTACTCTGTATGCTCCATTTTTGCATAGATTAAAAATATAGTACAATTGTACCAAACCACCTGAAGAGATAAAGTATATATAAGTTTGTGTTTTGCCCTGGGATTAAGATTCAAAACTGTCATGAACTAGAAGCTACCGAGACGTCTTCAGGTTGAGATGATTATTCAATCTGCTAAAGTTCTATAGTAACATTTTAGGCAAATTCTATATGCTGTTTCTCTGTGATTGTAGTCTCAGTTGTGGAATTGGATTGTGACCAATCCTATAGAAAGGATAATTGGCTCCTTAGTGTACTGTGTGTATAAAGCTTTCAGCATGTTGGATAGATGCCACCATGCCTTTCTTTCTTTAGACATCGTCCCTTGAGTCCTATATAGTTAGCATTAAATGATAACACAAGAATGCTTGATCAGTCTCACCTCAGTGGTATTCCATCATAAATGGGTTTCAGGGGCTATATCACATCTCTTATACTAATGAAAATGTATCAGGGCAGGATTAGAATCTAAAAAGCAATCGTCTCTGACAGAGGAAGACAGTGTGTTCCCCCAGAAGGAACTGCAATGCAGACGTCTTTGCTATAAAAGTCAAATCAAACTAATCGGGTGCTCGGATGACTTGCAGATGCTTAGAATGCACAGGATGTCATGTCCTCTCAAATCCATTGTTATATACTGCTTCTCTTCTGGCCTGCTCTGCTCTGTGTGGTGATGACCAAAGGTCTGGCTCCTCCATATCTTGCAAGTATGATCGAACCCTTCACTAAAAACGCCGGGACATCACTGCACACGTCCCAAACTCTTCTCCCTTCTGGCTCCAAAACTATGGAATGCACTTCCCATTACAATCAGAACTGCAGCCTCACTCCCAATCTTCCGCCATAGTCTGAAAACCCATTTTTTCAGACTCCATCATGGCCCGTAGCACTTGCCCCAGCCCCTTAGATAGCACTTTATGTAGACTTAGATAGCATTTTATACAGACTTATAGCATGTTACGTAGACAGCACTAGAATTGCATTTTATGTAGTCATAGTATAGTATAGTATAGTATAGTTTATATGTATAGTTTCATTATATAGAAATGCCACTGTTACATTCTTAGATTACGCATGTTTCATGATAACTACTTTTGTGATGTATTGCCATGCTTTTTGTTCTTGCTTAATGTAAATCACTCTGGATTAAGGCTTTGTGTGTGACATAACTGTCTGATATGATAGACATGACCTTGCTGCTCACATCTACTGTACGTTCAGACAAACAAGATGATTGGTAACATCAGATGATGCACCCATGCAAACAAACACACAGCTGCACTGTTACACAATGCATTCACTCATGCACAATCCCAGACACAAAGTAAAGGAAGACCCAATGGAGACCGACAGAAGAGAGTGAACGAGTGATTTACTCGCCCATAGCCTGGGCCAAAAATAATTTCACCCTTTAAAAGGACAAATATGCCTTAAAACATTATACTTTCCCTCTACAACTAAAATAAAAGATAAAAACACCTTTAATTTAGCTTATTGTTTTAATGCATATTTGTCTTATTAGCCATGCAAGGATCCTTTTAAGTATCACTACGGCAGCAGCCAGAAGCACAAAACCATAGTAGTTCCATGTGACAGAGGAGTCAAAGTTGAACCAAAGTTGTGCTATATGGTAGAAAGAGATCAACAATACAAACAACGCTAGGCCCCCACCAAATGCCTGGCTGGAACTATACTTAATATTCACCAACACCAGACCAGAACTCCCTCCACTGACAGACCCCATTAACAAGATTTGGTGTTAAAAATCACACCTGTGTGAAGTGAGGGGCGCTAATATTTTAAAGTCTAACTCATGTTGATTAGCTGATGCAATGGTGATGAAAAACAAACTGTGCAAACACAAACATTAAACGCCATTAACAATAAAGAGACAATATGACGTAAATGACACATTATGATGTAATTTTCCCCTTCATTGTCAATGCGTTTACAAAACAAACATGATTAAAAATGTGTAAAGATGTTTCTAAATAGTTAAAAAATCACACCTGTGTGAAGTGAGGGGTGCTCTTATCATATATCATCATACATCTCATTCTGGTACAATATGCGTCCTCACTTTTCCATCTTCACTTTTCTGCCCTCACTTTAATCCTTGCTCAGCCAATCAAATCATCGCTATGAGGGCGATCAGCCAATCACAAGCTAATGTTTGTTTACACAAACCCAGAAAGCTGGGCATTGGAGGGGCTTGTAGATATGCTATATTTAAAGGGGGTTAAAGTGGGTAAAGTGACTGATGTCATATTAAAACTAGCTAATTTGGGCGGGGATCCTCTGGAAGCCCCCGAAGGACCCATGGAGCAACCATTGGTTCAGTCTAGTCTGTGACAAGCTGTATGTGAAATGAATGCTTAGTACAGTGCACAAGAATGCAACATAAGATCCTCAAGCTCCCTGTTCAATAATACATTCATTCTGATCAGAATGTCTCAGACCTTCTCTCTGTTTTACTTAACCACAGTGTGCAATTTATTTTTCTCCTTGGCTGCAATTCCCGACACAGCCAGTACTATAGTAGTAGTAACTAACGATCAACTCATATTGGGAACATTGAGTTCTTATCAGAAAATAGTACCCCATTTCATCAGCCTCCTGTGCAGAGTTACAAAGTGGATTGCACACAGGCAACCAGCGCAAAATGAGAACAGTAAGTAAAGCATTACTGCCTCAGTGCATAGCAGAAAACACAGAGCAACACAAGGGGAATTCATTCCACAATAATCACTGAAGCCTTTCTCTTCATATCACCAAATCGTACGTTACAACGCATTGCTTCTGAGATTGAAAAAATGAAATAAAAAAGCTTTCCCCACTTGTTTGGGTTACAAGTTCAACAGTACATGCCCCAAGCCCCCCAACCTACAAAAGGTGATGACGCTTTCAATGTCTCTTTCAGTGGTTTTTGAATTCCAAAGAGTGCCTTTCACATCCCTTACCTATCCTTCTATGCTTTTTGAATCCCAAACCAAGCTCTTTTGTCCCCCTGATTTCCTCAAGAGATGGCAGACAGTTTGGTTACCATGGAAACAGGTGTGTGTGTGTGTGTGCATAGTCATAGCATTTGCTACCTCCATTTTTGTGCATACGTGTATGTATGAGTGCATGTATATATTATTACAGATATAGGACAAGAGTAACACATTGTCAGAGTTGCCAGTGGGTATCACATGTGTGAGTGTACTGTAGGCCTATGTGTGCTGATAAGGAACCGTATTCTCAGGAATTATTGAGGAGCATTTGCTGATACTTTCTTATTGTAATTCAAATCCCACAGGGCAGACAAAGCTACTGTATCACCAATCCCTCCCATTCCCAACAGACTCTGGTAATGTTTCTGTGATGTGACATTTTCACTTTAATCAATCATGGGCTATATTTATTTTAGTCACAAATTAATTTATAAAAGGAGTTTGTGACTTGTGCCTCGTCAAAACAAAGAACATTTATTTAAATAACTATTCCAGCAGTGAAGTCTGTGTTCATTCTCTTGCACTCCTTACGTGACCTTATAGGCCCAAACCTCACCAATGCAACTGCCATTGGGGATAATGGTTTCATTTCAAGAAGAAATTAAACCACCACAGAAATACAAGGGGCTTGCTGGATGCATGGGCCAACCCTTGTATTTCTGCCAGAAGCAGCTGAGGGCTGATTTCACCGCTTGCACCATATCCACACGGCGGCCATTAAGTTAATGGCAGGGTGGCAACTAGTTGCAATTTACCATTGACGGTCCATATATGCAGACAAGTCCTGATCTCATTGTATTAAACGACCACCAACATGGCAGCTTTACGAAAAGCTTGAATTATGCAAAACAGGTGGTATGCAGGTCTGTTGAGTGCTTCCAAACTAGTCTCCAACACTTTATAGTAAATTGCAGTTAGTTGCCACCCTGGCTGGCGGCTGCCATTAACTTAATGGCAAGATGGCCGCCGTGTGCATTCGGTCTATATAGCCATCACAATCAGTTGAAGAGGAACTTAGCTGCTGCTGCTGCTGGATACAGTAGAAAAAAGTACCCATTAGAATACAAATCTCCATCCACTTTCTTCTTCCCAAGTTCCCCCTCTCTAGACCAAGAACAGAGGCAGCTCAGCAGGCTACGGTGCCAAATACCCAATTAATGCCGTTGATACACGCACCCACGCGCGCAAGATTATTGGACTACTAATCAGATACACGTGCGCACTGTGCTCTCCTCGCCACCCGCGCCAATGAACTGAGTCCAATCTATGTAAACCAGTAGGAGGCACACAGACGGACGGAGAGAGAGCTAGAGAGAGAGCCGCGGCAGATTGCGGGTTTGTGCTGCGGGGAGCAATTAAACTACACCAACCAGTATAAATATACCTATACCATGCGCATGGGCTAATGCATCTGAAGTTTATTTGGACTCGCTCTGTCGACCCATCATGAGGTCTAATATGGACATCACCAGAGGGAAAAGTTGCCATTGTCACTCCGCCGTGCCCGTGCGCCATGGTTATGGACTATGGATGTATTTGGCACCGTGTTTTATAAATGCATCGTCTTTTTTATACCACGAGACAAGAGTGTAGGCTGCAGCTTCGAAACTTTTGACGTCTGAATCGATTTCCTGCGGAGAGGAAAGAGGATGCATATAGGTGGGTTTAAATGGTTGTGCTTTCAAATATTGTGTTGTTATTTGTTAAATGACTGTAGGTCTATGTAAGCTTTATGTAGCCAATGTTTCAGAGGATGAGAGACAACTTCAAGTTTGTATACTAATTAAAACGTGTTAATGTTAATGTAAATGTTAACTATATTTTACCTATTTGCATGTCGACCGTAACGAGAGAGAGAGAGAGAGAATCTGTAGTGCAAGTTGCAACCCATTTGCAAGCTATATAAGGCACTGCGCATGATTGCCAATGGGTCAATACCAATTTGTTAATCTGGATATTAACAAAGACTGCAGAGTGAACAAAACCAAAATATTTTATTCGGCTTTTGTGTGAGAAATCTGAACTCCACGCACGGTGCATCCTATAAGGCAAAGAAAAATGTAGGCTATGCCAAGGACAAATCTGACAGCTCTTTTTAAGGCTGGCTGGGTCTTTTTAAGGCTGCTGCTGCCTGGGGAAGCTGGAAACTCGGTGCTGAAGTGACAGCTCCCGTTTAACCCACCCTCCACTCCACCCAGTTGACAAAATGTGCAGGTGGCTATAAATAGCACATAATGGCTGCTAAAAAGTTTAGTTGTCTTGAGGCGTAAAGGGCTTTGGAACACAGAGGTTAAATATATGAATAGAACACTAATGGACACTAATAGTAGGCCTACCTCATACATGAGTTTGTTGACATGGTGGCTTAACATCACCACAACATGCAGGCTTGTCAAGAGATAGACTTGACTATCAATGCTTTTCCATTCAGTAGCCTATGCCTAAAAAAAGGCTCTCACATATTTTGTTTTCAGTGTTAATTACACTAGGGTCTGCAACTTCTCAATGAAAGCAGGAGACCGCATGCACCTCCAATCACTGCAGGTATACTAAATTAGTTATATTAACATACTGACCACAGACCATATAGGAATACAGACTCAAGATAACTGCTGTTGCTGAGGACCCAAGAACGTGCAGTGTTGTGTGAATTTGATCGCATGAGTGAATGAGAGAGGGCTGTCAGCCTGTCACAATTATACATTAACCACATTTGAATTGTCAAACATATCCTTTTGGCATAGAAACTTCTTTATTTTTTTCTGCCTTGATCTCCTTGCCCCCTCGACTTCCCTTTCTTTTTTTCTTGGAAAAAGGACACTACCTGCATGGAACTATCATGCACAAAAAACTATTTCACCCACTTTTTTTCACTTGTAACACTGTGATGTGACAAAGTTGATTCTGATTCAGATGATTCTGAACATTGGAACTTTGATCAAAAATCTAAATTAAATTTCAGATTGCCTTTTATATAGGCTTCATAATAAAGAAAGTACAGTGCAGTTATATGACATAACTTAAATATACAAAGAAATGACTGACATTTAATTCGTTGTGATAATTATGATGATTATGCTAAATGTATCTAAAATTTTTGTGATTAGACGATTATGTAATTATGTAATAATTGTGACAAGCCTATGGGAGAGAGAAAGAGAGAGACCAGTCACAAAATACTGAACTCCTTCCTATGTCTTTCATTCCTGTTGTTGTTATACCTTCATGCACTCATGGGTTTCTCAACTTTCTCACTGAACTCCCTTTTTCCCTTTAGCTTGGATCTTTTTCTTATTCTTCAGGGAGGGCTTTGCATTTGCTCAGTGGACTAAAGGTGAGTTTGGCCTTATTACAGTTTGACACAGTTCGGTATGACTAGTGCTAGCTTTGCAGACGCCAATGTTCTGGGTACAGTTTAGGTTTACATTTATGCAATGTTGAATGTTTAATCAACAATCTGTTGACTGTTTTATGGCCCGGAATACAGAGAACAAATAAATGATTGATTAACTTTGCAACCACTTGTGATGAAGGTATAAAACACTGTTCCGCCCACACAGAATCCCTGCATTGTTTTATTCTCAGCATGTAATTGTGACAGTGTCAGTTTTAATTGTGTGTGTGTGTGTGGGGGGGGGGGCAGCATTCTTGAAGACTCATACCCTGAGTTGTCTAGATTTGAACCCATGACCTTGTGTCCCAAAGGTGGGAGCCCTACCTACTGAGCTAGAGCTATCCGGACACAATCAGTTGTTGTATTGTTAACATCAAAATCATTCAAGAAGGCAATAAGCAAATATACTTTGAGTACCAACGCATAAGTACTCAAACAGATCTACATGTGTAACACCCGGGATTTGAACTCGGGCCTCCCGTGTCCAACATTTTAACCACTATATAGACCAAAGGGATATCCCTCTGGACCGGGGGAGATATTAGACTTTTGAGGCCATCAGGCAGAGACTCTGAGCCACTCTGCTACACTCACCTCCCTTTTGACCTCCTCCCACAGGGAAAGCCGATCCGGGTCACGGCACAAATGTAATGCCTTGGATTTGAACTCGGGCCTCCCGCGTGAAAGTCCAACATCTTAACCAGTAGACCAAAGGGATATCCCTCTGGATCGGGGGAGATATTAGTAATTATTTGTAACTGGGTTGACTGTCCATAATGCTTGTAGAGGCCAAGCAGAATGCAGGGGCATCACTGAAAGCTGTTCAGCCTACTCCTCGATACTGTGGGAGTTGGGTACGGAATACGGATGGAGGGGTCTTCAGCTCCCCGAACTACCCAAATATATATCCTCCCAACGAGGACTGTTTGTACATACTGGAAGGTAACACACACACACACACACACACACACACACAGTACTGTAGCACACACTCACGTAACTTGCATCTAAAATCCTTGCTTGCCTCCCTATCCTTTGGATAAGCCTATTTAGCATTTGGTTAACACCAAGATAGTAGCACAGCAGCACAAACACTCATGCAGGCACACAGCACTGAATTAATGTTTGTTCTTGTTGCACTGAATCCTGTAGCCTACATGAAAGTCTACACAGAACTTAACCCTTATGATTTCACTGTGAACTATGTACGACAACTGCAGCCTCTAAAACTTGAAGCAATCATTGGAGAAATAGTCTGTGCTTGTGCATGATTTATGGCCGAAGCCGTGACATCATGTAGGCTGTTATGGTACTTTAAGCCTAATTTATAATTTGACTTAGAAGGTAAGACAAGGGGTCTTTGAAGTTCTTAATGGTTCAGAAACATGTGTGTATGTATTCATCTGTTTAGTAAAATCTGCAGTGTTTCTTCAACTCTGAAAGTATAAAGCTCTACCCAAATGGACCCGGACATGAATGGTCAACTTTGTGGATCCAAATGGACCCAAATTTAGGTCCAAATTTAGGTCCACCTAGGTTACCCTTAACAGTGATGCAGAAATTAACTAATACCATGTTTTACTGTCACTCACCGAAGAATACTGATTTGTACAGAATTTGAGTTGGTCAGCCATCATTTGTATTTCTCCATCCTACGCCCATCGGCCAGCTCTGCCCCGTCAGAGGATAGAGCTGCTGTTTGACGAGACCTTCTACATCGAGGCGTCCTTTGAGTGTCGATTCGACCACATCGAGGTGCGCGACGGCCCCTTCAGCTTCTCGCCACTCATCAACCGCTTCTGTGGCTCGTCCAGCCCGGGCCTGGTACTCTCCAGCGGGCGTTATATGTGGATCCATTTCTACAGTGATGAAGAGCTGGAAGGGACCGGCTTCCAAGTCCAGTACAGCTTCACCCCAGGTACTATATTGCCGAATGTTGACACACAGTTTTTGACCTTTTTTATATATAGACAGTACATTGTTTGACCACCAAAGTCAGACTGCACTACTTTAGCATAATACCCAATTCACCTTATTCCCAATAACCACTTAAAACCTATATAATTTGTTTATCGGAGTCCGCAGGGGTTATTTCTCTCTAAACCAAATATATTTGGCAAAAATAGCAGATCTAAATGATCTGATATTTTTGCAGAATGTTCGCCCCCAGAATACGCTAGGGTTCACCTCACGTGGCTAATTCAGGATGTTTTGTTTTCTTCAATTGTTATTTCTTGTGCAGCAGTTCCCATTTGTGTGAAAAGGAAGTTAATATTAATATAATTCATTTGATTGGAAGAGTGCTATTATGATGAATAGCTTTTTATTGCTGACAGTGATGCAGCTTGTTGTTTTTTTCCTGTATACATTACCCCTCCAGATCCTGAGTTTCATCTGCATGCAGGAGGACTGCTGAACCCAATCCCAGGTGTTGTAACTACAGAGCTCAGCACACTTTCACACTCCTGTGTCTTTATAAATTAGCTTGTGTCTCAAACAGAGTGCAGTGTGTCTCAAACGGGTCGCAGCTGCGTATTAGCCACATCCCTTCAAAAGGCCTGCAGCATTCTTTGTGTGCTGCACACCGTAAAATCCTTGGTGTTCATTTAACCCTGGGGGTCCATTTGGTTACAATTGTACACTCTTGTACACAAACTGGGGATTTTACTGTGCAGTTCATTTACTGTGCCAAGTCATGAAGTTCGTCATGAACTCTAATCTTTTTTTACCTTCATAATTTATTAATTACAATAACGAAACCCACTAAAATGTTACTTTTCGAATACACACTCCAAATAATGTATGAGTCAATTGGCGCGGACAGCTGTGGCTCAGGAGGTAGATCAGATTAAAAAGAAGACTTATTTTTAATCTGCTCTGAAGAAGGCTGTTGTCGAAACGCGTCTGCGTTATTCTCAATAAAATATGAGAAATTGCATCTGAGCCAGTCTTGCATTTTGACTGAGTGCCGCTTTTTCCACTTTGGTGGCTAATGAGTTAAGTTGTATTTATAGCTGAGCACCCACTGCCTTAACCAATGGCAGTATCCAGAGGAAGTGCACCTGCTTTTCTTTCTTTTAGTGAATTTACTGTCTGCACAGAATTGTGGGATATCCTAATAGAGAAAGATAAATCAGCCAGCTCTCTCTCTCTCTCCCCCCTTCTGTTTTATGTGTATTGTGTGTGGGTGTGTATGTGTACGTTTATCTGGATAAATGGTAAATGCGTGTGTTTGTGTGTGCGTGCGTGCGCATATGCGTGCATCAGACTGTCAGTTTCAGTTGTCAGGGACTGATGGACTGATCCACTCCAGTCAGGTTGAGGAGGAGACCAAAATCAGTCCAGACCAGGCTGTAGACTGCATTTGGACCATCCGTGCCCCGACTAACAACAGGGTAGAGCTTGGTTACACACACTGCACCGCCACACAAGCCTCTCCTTCCATATAGCCTACCAATAGAGGGTATTCGCATGCATAAAGTGAGTGGCAAATCGAGTGGCAAAGTGAGTTTAACGTTGTTTAATGCAATCAGATAGGACTTTTCTGTTTGTATGTATGAGCTGTCAAGGCCAGAAAGTAGTTTTTTGCCCTCAGTTCCTGCATAACTGGGTATGATATGATGTCATGCGCATACCCTCTATTAAGTGTAAGAGTGTGCCACAGTCCCGACTTTGACTCTAATCATGAGTCACTTTCGCTTTGTCACACACGCTTCTTTTTTGTGACATGACTAGGACTGCATCTATTGATCATCTTCTTAGTCATTATTGCATTGGTTGCTTTTTCAATTAATCGAATAATCAAGAAGCGAGTTTTGAAAATCGGTTAAATCACTTTGATTATCTGATGTAATGAGCTGTGATATACTCTACTTTTGAGGGGAGTTGGTGCAGACATTATTAGATGCCTGCAGTACAAATTACAATACATAAATACTGTAGTGTAGTATACCAATGGCACTTATGGCAGACAAATCCTGTTCTACAAGATTTGAATCACCTGACCTTTGCTTCCTGTCAGGATCACTTTCTCAAAATAAAACGAATCGTAAAACAGTAATTTTATTGCAATATTTAAGCAGTTTCTACTTTGGTGGGATGGCTCTGTTCTGGGATTCCCCAGGGTACTATACAGGTCTTAAGTGGGTTTTTTTTAATGGAACCTCCTTCTTGATGCAAATGAAGTTACACAGCTGTAAATTACATTTTTCCTCATTGTTCAACCAAAGATCTACCTGCGGTTCTTGGAGTACCAGATGGAGAACTCCAACGAATGCAAGAAAAACTTTGTGGCTGTTTATGATGGCAGTAATGCCATTGAAGATCTGAAGGTAAGACTCACATCAGGCCGTGGTGTGAAAAGAGCCTCTTTGATACTCTTTGAAACCACAGCTTTACCTTCTCTGCTATACAAACTAATATATCCTTTCCATATTGGTTCTCAAAAATAGCACATATACATTTCATGCTTGTACATCTGCCATTTTTGAAAATGTTTGTTTTCTTGGGGGTCCCTGACTGGCACAAAACACTTTCAGGGGTCCATTTCGGGGTCCATGACACAAAAACTGATTTCGAAGGCATTTCTAGAATCAGCCTCAGGTCTTAATGGGTATAAATAAACAAAGTGAAGAGTGTGGAAAAAGAATTGCCCAACAAGCGGAATTTAGTTTTTATCACTGATACAGTGAAATAATAGTGTACAAGTTCAAGAAAATGTTCCAGTGGTCCCACTATAGGGCAAGAACTGAAGAGTCATTTGTTTTGTTTTGTCATTTTTAATTGGTATCTTGTTTTCATGCAGGCCAAGTTTTGCAGTACGGTTGCTAATGACGTCATGCTAGACAGCGGTGTGGGGGTAGTGAGGATGTGGGCCGACGAAACCAGCCGTCTCAGCCGCTTCCGCGCGCTCTTCACTGCTTTCCAAGAGCGTGAGTTTGTTCTCTTTTAATTTGAACCCTTTCAAAAATATTTTATGAGGTTGATGAAGTAACCTGACTCTGCCAGATGGGGGCGGTATTGGGTAACCATGTTCCCCAACACAGCAACCATCTGGCCATGTTGGCCATGTTTTAAGATAATGATAATGATAATGAAGGTTGTGTTTGGCATCTTCATTTATTAAGCCATAAAATAATGGCTTTTGGATGCATTTTCGGAGTGGCTTGGATTCCCCAGTAAAAATATGTCCCTTTTTTATTGGGGTAGGACTGGAAAGACAGGAAAGAAGGTGACAGAAAATAACATGCAACACATAATATTCCAAAGTGGGAATTCAACCCAGGACATTGTGGTTATATGGTTGGCATAGATAAAATAAGAACTTTATTGTTTTTACACAAAAGCAACGAAATTAAGTTTAGAGCTCCACAGGCATATACACCAACAATAAATAAAACCCCAAAAGAAAGAAACCCCACAGATAAATAATAATAAAGTGCAAGTGCAATGTGCTGTGTGCAATGTGCAATGTCCAGTTCTTGTAGACATTTAGGAAGGGTGGGGGACGGGTAATGAGTGGCTGGGGCATCATTTAGCAGCCTGACAGCCTGTGGATAGAGGCTGTTGGTCAGTCTGCTGGTCCTGGACCTAATGGACCGGTACCTCCTACCAGAGGGCAGTAGTATGAAGAGATGGTGTGCAGGGTGGAACTGGTCCTGGAGGATGTTACTTGTGCGTCGGCAGCGGGAGGTAAAGACAGTGGAGATCTCCTGGAGACTAAACCCGATGATCCTCCCTGCAGCCTTAACCACTATGTGGAGGGCTTCCTTCTCTGCCCTGGTGCAGCTAGAAAACCACACCAGTAGACCGTAGGTGAGCACACACTCTACTGCGCAGTGGTAGAAGTTGACCATCAGTTGCCGGGAGAGTTTTGCCCATCCAAGTTTAGGTAGAAGAGACGTTGCTGTGCTTTCTTCACAGCCGTTGGTTGTCCAGGACAAGTTGTCTGCCACAGTCACACCTAGGAACTTGTCTGAAAGTGGTGAGTGGCTGAGACATCCAGTCCTGCGAAAGTCGATGATCATTTCCTTGTTCTTTGATGTATTGAGAACCAAGTTATGATCACCGCACCATGCGGTTATTAACTGGTTTAGCAAGGACTCTCCTTATTTTATCCTTAATGCTATTTTCCCCATTCACAGACTCTCCATGTGCTTGGATACTTGATTTGAAACCAATTGGTTTCCATTCCAATCATAGCAGCACCCTCCTATGGTTGTTATATTGTACTACAGTTTATTCAGACAGACTGCAGCTGCACATCCCGTAGAAAATAAATCCTCTGTACAGGAAGGTTTGTACAAAATATATATTTTATTTTGTGGTGGAGCATTAATGTAGTACAACTCTATGACTATCTATATTATTTGCTACCCCTATACAGACTATAACAACTCTGGAACAGTGGAATATTGATAAATTGCATTTGTGAACAAGGCTTCTTATTAATATTATATTGTTACTATTGACATGTTTTGCTTTTATTGATGTGAAGCACTTTGTGACTATGATGTCTGTGAAATGTGCTCTAATAAAATACTCACTTACTTACATACTTACCGTACTTCTACAGGCTTTGGTTGAAGTGTCTGAACTTATACTGCATATTCATACAAAATTTGTCTATGTTTTCTTTTAGCACCCTGTGCAGGAAATGCATTCTTTTGCCATAGCAACATGTGCATCAACACTTCTCTGGTATGTAATGGACTTCAAAACTGTGTGTTTCCCTGGGATGAAAGCAATTGTAAAGGTAAATGTAATTTGCTGTCTCTTCTATTAAACCTTCTTTAATCTCAACCTAATTCAATAAAATGCAGCTGTAGTTAACTGTAGTACAATTCAACTTTAACTTTATTGTCACAAGTGCACACTGCACAGCATCTAAATTATGTTAATTCTCTGCACACCGTTTTGCCTACAACATCCTGGCAAATGGTATGCAATAAATACATCTCTTCGTATTGTCTTTTGTGTGGTACTACTGTACTACATCATAAAAGCAAGGTCTTAGCTCTTTGCTGCCTGTATAGACTGATCATCATGGCTTAAATCAGTCATGTATTTCATCTACTTTTTATGATGGAGACACAAGGACAGGACACTGCTACTTTCAAAGTAATTTAGGTAGCTTCATTTGCGCTATAATTTATTGGTGGAACTTGCAAGACCCTGTCATGTTTTGGCTGCTCAAGCCCTCAATGATGAATAGAAGGCCAGGACAGACATCATATAGATATCATACCACACCACACAGTAATTAACGACTTGTAGAACGCACATGGACAAACGGGAATTGCCCTAGCTATTGACTCTGCATTGACTTTGAGTGAAGAGAATTTCAACAAAGGAACAGGATTAACCAATATCCCAGCATATCATAATAGTTTAGGTTACATACATGATAACCTCACAGAGACATCAAAGTTGTCGCTGTTACGTCTTGAGAGATAGTTATAAGTAAAGGTATTTACACTGTATTTATTTCTTTGTGGCTTTCGCCTTTATTTTATATTTTTTATAGAGGGACAGACAGTAGGCTGACAGGAAATGGGGAGAGAGATGGGGGGGGTGACATGCAGTGAGGGCCGTCGGGATCGGGAGTCACGGCACACTGCCAGACTTGGGCTACCGGCCAGGGTGCCTGGACCGCTGAGCCACGGCCAAGGCCATATTTACACTGTATTCACACCATAACATTTTTTTTCAAAGTTTCACTTGGCTCCGAAAATGGCCGATCTACAATAACAAGTTTGCATAAGCTCATACCTTGTGATCGTGCAATGAAGTATAAATTGGGCTTATCTCTCTCTATCTTTCTATTTGTTTTCCTGCTCACAATAACGTATAGAAAGGAAAGGCAACGGCATTTTCTCCCAGATCTCACAGACTCAACAGACCATCATCTGTGCCTCTACTGGGATCGTTGTGCTGCTGCTCCTCATCTCCATTGTGGTGCAGGTCAAGCAGCCACGCAAGAAGGTCAGCTCAACTCAAATTAAATGATTGCAGTCCAAAGAGATGAAAAGAATATATCGAATTTCAAATTAATTTACTGTATTTACCATTTTAATTATTGTTAATTGTTTTTAATTCATGCACTAGACTATTACAGAATTGAAATGGCACCTCCTGCCTCTTTTTCTATGACACTAGGTAGACCAACTGTTGAGTGCTTACAAAGTGCAGTGCCATCATGGCATTGAATTCAATTTCCTCTGTCTTACTTTCATTTTCTCGCTTTCTCACATCATTGATGTGGTTCACACTGGCAATGGCAGTCACCTGTTTTGTGTGTGTTTTGTTATTATTTTCTACTATTATGGTTTGTGTGTATGAATTCAATTGTAATTTGAAATAAGAGAAAATCTGCTAAGGCATTTCAAATCAAAATTTTAGGTCAGTGCCAAACAACAGGAACAATGAAGAGGCTCTGCTCCAGTGAAATGTTTACAAATGTTGTTTGTAAATGTGGATCACTTTTACTGCCATTTGTAGAACGGTTAAAAGTCTTAAATTCTACCTTAATACTGGCCTTCTGTTAAAACAGAAGACTCCCAATCTTGTTTTTTATTATACTAGACCTGTACGTGCCTGTCGGCCACCGGCCTACTTGAGAACGATGCAACTTAGGAACCTAATAATACCCGTTGTCAACTTGTCATAGCACCCATTTTAACTATCTGTCTTTGTCCCTTTTGTGCCCATACTGTATATGGAGATCTCTGTATCTGTCTGTCTGCCTGTGCCTGTCTGCCTGTGCCTGAAGAGTGCAAACTGTGGAAAGTGTACTGGTTAAGTAATCAATTTGCAGGTGTGGGGTTGCCATGGCAATTAATTGGCTGAGGCAGAGGCTGGGAATTGCACAGGTGAGGGGACTTAGGCTGATTAGGCCCACTGGCAGAGCCTGAGCAGAGCCTTTTGTGGTGGTTCTGGAGAACCGTGGGTCCGACCAACTCGATACCGGGCACTGCACTCCCTGCCGGGGTGTGGAACGCGTGTGTCCAATGTGAAGTCGGTGGGGCAAACAGTTCTCGAGTTACGTGCATTACCGTACACACACACACACACACACACACACACAGACACGCAGAGACGTGGCACATTTATAGTAGGATTTAGTTTTTTCATTATTATTTACACGAAACCTCTTTTTTTTTTTTTAAGATCCAGTTGTGTCAGTAAAGTGTCTTAAAATCCTGTTTCCAAGGTGTTGGTGTGTAAGAACCTGTACAACCCGGCTGACTTACAGGAAGTGTTTGACCCTCCTCACTATGAACTCTTCACTCTCAGAGACAAGGTGGGTGTGATTCGACCTAAAGACTGCATGTAATGATGATGGTAAAGCAGCATTAATTTAGTTAAAATGCGTAATAAAACTGTACTACTAGTCGGTAGAGCTCTCGCCTTTGGACCAAAAGTGCATGGGTTTGATCCCAGGCACCGCCAACTCAGCGAATGAGTAGCATGGCTTGGTGCAGTAAGTCGTGCGGGAAGTACTGGGAGCTGATGGTAGGTGTGGCGCTCCACCTCAGCAATCCATCTCCCAGGGGTCTAGCGCATTGTAACGGGGATATACTCCCGCGTGTTATCGGCTGATACAGACAATAAGCCACTCCCGACCTACTTCTTCTTCTCCCCCACTTTGAAAGGAGCTGTCCGGGGACCCCGGGGAGCTATCGGAGGAGCTACAGGCCCTCAGGAAGTCCTCCATGACCTCCTGCTGCATCCGTGAGCACCACTGTGGCTCCCAGGCCTCCATTAACTCCACCGAGTCCAGTCGAGGTGTACCTGCTGCTGCTGCGGCTGCCCCGGGCATGGGATCCATGGAGCTGACCCCACTCAGGGGTGATTACGTGCAAGGTGCCTCTAGTCCTCCCATCCGAGGTCTGAACAGGAGCGTGCAAAAGAAGAGCTGGCCCAATCTGAAACTGGGGCGCAAGGAGGGAGATCCAGGAATGGAGGATAGGGGACTGTGCTTGCAGGATAGGGTGATGGAGGAAGAAGAAGAGGAGGAGAAGGAGAAGGAGAAGGGGAGGTATGACGTCTATATTGGTAGGCCCGGGAGTAGGAGAGGGCACTGTGAGATGGCTCAACAAAGATCCTTGTCCATGGATTTCTGAAAGGAGAGGACCCCAGGAGGAACAGAGGGAGCATGCAGTATAAAGCCACGTGGAAACCTTGCTTATGATCAAACTAACGCTTACTCTAGATTTGTCCCAGAGTTTTGGTGAAGAATAATGGATTATTACCCAGATCGGGATGCCATTTGTTGAGTGAAAGGAAAGGATAGGAAGCACAAAGAAGACATTATGTACAACGTCTTAACTTCTCAGATAATATAGTATATAAATATAGTATATAGTATACTATATATATATATATAATATATAATATATATATATATATATATATAGTATACTATTATATATACTATATAGTAGTATATGGAGAGAGACGCTGTGGATAAATGATGGCACGGCTGCACAACGCAAACAGCTGGCAATAGATTTACCATCATGATGCTAAGACATGTGCCCAAATGTTTTGTTAAATCCAATCCATCTGTTGTGTTCTCGCTGCATCTAGTGCATACTACTGTGGGAAAAAAGTAATATTTGCTCTTTTGTTTTTATATTTTGTGAAATATCATTTATTGCAAAGCAGGACAATTTGCTTTCAGAATGTTCCTCCTTGTTGCTCCAAAAGGGTTTAAATGTTTGCATTAACCCTGTAACACCCAGCGTTTTAAGAGTGTGTGAGGGGATCAACAGTAAAACACGTTCTTAAAAATGTAAAGATTTCTTTGCATTATTGCTTCTGTTTGGAGTCAGAATTACTGTAAATGCCCTTTGGTAATTCACTCGCTTCTCTAAAAGGTGTGTCTGTCTGGTGGTAGGAATGTTACATAGACAGGAGGTCATTCACCCTCCAGCCTAGAGACCAGATCAGGACGTGTGTTATATTTCCGGGTGGACAAAGTGTCCAGAACATTAGCTTTGTCTAATTTGTCAATGTGGATAGGATACTTACGAAAATAATTATGTTTCTAATAGTGAATAACAATATCATTGTTTTCTTTACGCCATCAGTATCAGCAGTTATGCAGTTATGATGTGCCCCGAACACTTTCAACCTTTCATGCCCTATTTTTTGGATGTCATTCTTGGAGATCTAATTCATTTGACAAATTGATAAAATATTGGTCAAAATCTTTAAGCGGTGGTCTAGGACTTGGGACTGGTATATATTGTATACTCGGTCGCGCTCTAATAATTTGACCTAAAAAGTACAAGTGACATTGTAAAGTTCCTATGTTTTACACGAGTTAGATTATAAAGCACCATATCTGCCATTCTCTAGTGTGCTATCAGTATGTTATCTGCTGTGTTCACATTGACACAGTATTGTGTTCAACTTGCCCTAATGATTGCATAACTACTGTAGTTTCTGAAACCCCAGAGGAAATTTAATTCAAGTCGCAGTAAGGTATGTCAGGAATGACATTTGGGAAACCCAGCCATTAACTGTATTTCATACATCACATTCAGACAGGTACTGACCATACGATGAACTGATAATTTATGTTCAATGTGATTTATCTGACACAAACGGGAACATACACATATCGCTTCACTGAGTGCATTGTTAAGAACTAGGTCAGTGACGTATCTCACACACCTGCCGTACTCTCTGGTATTTGACCAGGTTTAATATTCCAAACATGCAAAATCTAGGTTTCTCAAACAGTGAGGTTAGGTAATATATGGTTCTTTCCTCTAGCCAAAGAAATGCTGCTTAAGTAGCCTCTGTAAATACTAATATGGGTATATCACAAAATAAGTATTGGAATTAAAATGCTAAATTGGACTTTAAAGTTAATCTAATAGAATATACATGTAGGCCTATGCTGAGAGTTGTCATTTGCATCTCATAACGGATACATTGCTTATGATGTAATGTTTCTTTTTTTTACATCTCGGACTCGCCTACGTGATGAACTGGTAAGATATGATTGAATTTGTTCCAAACTGATAAAACTAGTATGAAACTAAATTGTCATGTGATAGGGCAGGGACTGGAAAGAGGGATAGCTTGTCTTATGATACTAGCTTCCCAGGTGGAGACAGTGAACAGTGTGTGAAGGCTGGTTCTATCTTCACCTAATCTAAATTATAATTTAGCTAATGATAGACAAGACAAAAACAATCACTAAAGCAACTTACTACTGTATGTCAATGCTGGGACACAGAATCACTTAAATGTATCTTGAAAAATATATGAAAAGATTATTCCTCTCTTTATTTCAAGGCCCAGCTTTATTTGAACGGGTATCGCACCATGAGTCAGAGCGCGGTGGTCACAAAGAAAAGTTAAAAAAGGCCCAGATTTAGAAATTACCTCCTTCCACAAAAACATAAATGGGTCTTATCATTCTTTGAGACACACACGGCCTGTGTATTTCGGGCCGTGGCCAAATCTGCCATTATTAGGGACTCTGCACCATTGGAATTGCATTACGGAAGCTACATTTTATGTTTTTTCTTTGTCCTACAGCAACACTATGGTCAAAGTATTGTAGTGTCGGGGAACTGCAAAAACAGCAGCAACATCTATCTATAAATGCATCAAGTCTCTGTTTGTCTGTGTGTAATCCACATAACTCGAGAACCGTTCGCCCCACCGACTTCAATCGACATACGCGTGCCACACCACCGCAGGGTGTGCAGTGGCCGGTGTCGAGTCAGTCAGAACCATGGCTGCCCATGGTCCATATATGGAGCTGGCCTGTTCTGACATCATTCTGACATCTGCATATACTCCATATTTGGGCATGCCTGAAAAAGAACCCCATATATGGGCATAAAAGGGTCAGACATAATAAGAAACCGGAGAGAAGAGCAACACTCATTTCGGGGTGCTAACTTTTGTTTAAATACCAAGCTAACTTGGCACGAGCCCTTCAAAGTAGTCGGCTGACATTCATAAACTGAAAAGTCGATAAAACAACAGTTGAAATGAAACTAACGACGAAAACTAGGAATTTTCAACAAAGACCCTGACTTTTGACGACTTCTGCACACTGGCTCCCATTGTTTTCAACTGACAGTTTAGCCCTATTTCAAAATGGAACAGACCACGTGGCACATCCTGAATGAAAAGTCCCAAAGTCATGCATGTGTAGGCAAAATAATAGAGCATCTAGTGCCTGTGGCTGTGTGTACATTCTTTAGTCTATAATCGGATCCCCATTAGCTTCAGCTGCCGCGGTCACATAAAACATCATAACTACATAAAACAACATACAGTATTCATATAAACTGACACTCGTCACACTATTAAAATGCCAATGATATGTGTGTGACGATGCATACAGTAGGTATGTATGTGACGATAGACGCCTGCATGACCTCAGTTTTATAAGAGTATTTTTTATGACATGTTAATGAGTCATAAACTCATGACTCGTACAGGCTGTTCTGTGTCCTTTCTGTCATGACTCTGCACTCTCTCCTTACATAATGAAAGTTTCAGATTTAATTAAAATGACCAGCATGGCAGTGAGTCATCCTGGCCTTGAAAGTTCAAGTCAAGGATGAGATGCATGTTTAATTTATGTGACAATTATAATTAAACATTTAAATGTGACAATTATGCCAAATCCCTATAAACTCTTGCATAACAGTGTTGCTTTACGTCATTTAACAGAACAAGGTAACAATGCGTCATGGATGGTGCAACATGTTGTTGATTGTTCTTCAAACGACGATGACGGATCAATACGTTTGTGAAAAGCAGTTATTTATTAATAAATAATATATAACAAAAACATAATATAACAGACAAACAATCATACAATACTGGTACAAAAAAGTTCAATACAATCAACATCACAAATGCAGTCAGGAAGACACTTTTCACTTATACACCCACAAAATTAATTTGGCTATCATTTTGGTAAGCCGTGTGTGTCCTTTCTTCATCCCTTTTGCTTCTTTCCACTCCTCCAGTGAGAACAGAAAGTTTTCCGTGAATATAGACATGCAGTGTCAACGTTATAGTCCCACAGTTAGAGTTTACTAGACCTGTACGTGCCCGTCGGCCACCGGCCTACTTGAGAACGATGCAACTTGGGAACCTAATAATACCCGTTGTCACCTTGTCATAGCACCCATTTTAACTATCTGTCTCATGTCTGTGTCCCTTTTGTGCCCATACTGTAGCCTATATGGAGATCTCTGTATCTGTCTGTCTGGCTGTCTGTCTGTCTGTCTGCCTGTGCCTGAAGAGTGAAAACTGACTGTGAAAAGTGTACTGGTTAAGTAATCCATTTTCAGGTGTGGGGTTGCCATGGCAATCAATTGGCTGAGGCAGAGGCTGGTAATTGCACAGGTGAGGGGACTTAGGCTGAATAGGCCCACTGGCAGAGCCTGAGCAGAGCCTTTTGTGGTGGTTCTGGAGAACCTTGGGTCCTACCGACTCGATTCCGGGCACTGCACTCCCTGCGGCGGTGTGGAACGCGTGTGTTGAACGTGAAGTCGGTGGGGCAAACGGTTCTCGAGTTACGTGCATTACAACCATACGCACGCAGAGACGTGGCGCATTTATAGTACAATATTGGCGTGGCATGGGTGTTTTTTTCTCCTTGAGCCCCATCGTGTCCTTGGAGCTACATAGGACGAGTGCAATACTGTATGTCCCAATGTCTTTAGGTGTTTAGAGGGGTCACAAATCATCATGTAGTCGTCAGGCGCAGGGATTCTTCATAGAAGGGCTGGCGGTCGTGGACCAGGGGTGTGCTCTCTCCCAGAACAGCCTCCGTGAAGTTGTCTCGACTCCATGCGTAAACGATGCTGTTCAGAAAGCCATGCAAAGACATGAACGCCGCCTGAAACACACCAAAAACAGAAACTTAATCGAAAGAAATTATCTTTTGTTCGCTTTTTCCCTTTTCTATAACCCTAACCCTTTGGCCTTTGTTTACAGTAGGCCTATATATGTTCTTAACTAGAGGTTCACGCGCCTTTGGTGCGCTACTATGCGCACATCTAGCTTCAAGAATACTGTGCTCACATCTAGTTTCAAGAATACTGCGCTCACATCTAGCTTTAAGAATACTGTGCTCACATCTAGTTTCAAGAATACTGCGCTCACATCTAGCTTTAAGAATACTGTGCTCACATCTAGTTTCAAGAATACTGTGCTCACATCTAGTTTCAAGAATACTGCGCTCACATCTAGCTTTAAGAATACTGCGCTCACATCTAGCTTCAAGAATACTGTGCTCACATCTAGTTTCAAGAATACTGCGCTCACATCTAGCTTTAAGAATACTGTGCTCACATCTAGTTTTAAGAATACTGCTCTCACATCTAGTTTTAAAGGTTTTATGACATTCATTTTCATTTATTTTTCTTTTTCTTTTTTCTTTTAGGTTTTATGACCTCAATTACACCCAAAAAACCTGAACTTTGAACATTCAGTGGATTTTCTGTGGTCTGAAGTTTTCTTTGGGGTTTGGAAGCCTTTTGAGCTACAATGAAAACAGGCAACACAGTGAAAACAGTGACATCTGCTGGCAAATCCCATTGACATATATGGGATTTGCAGTAAGTGATGTCACTTACTGCCGGCAAATCAGAGCACCTGTTTGAGCCAGAAAACCCCAGATCACAGAAAATCTACTGAATGTTAAAAGTTCATGTTTTTTGGGTGCAATTGAGATTATTAAACCTAAAAAAAATAAGAACAATTCCAAAACCTTTTTTTAAATGTCACAATCCCTTTAAGAATACTGTGCTCACATCTAGCTTCAAGAATACTGCGCTCACATCTAGTTTTAAGAATACTGTGCTCACATTTAGCTTCAAGAATACTGCGCTCACATCTAGCTTCAAGAATCATTTTTTTTTAAACAAGAAAAAGGAGACGAGTTCCTGTTTCTGGGACATTTTTAAAGGCTGTTTTCTCGGAATATAGGCTGCATCCGTGACTGAACAGAATGTGGACGTTCTGGGATCATTTCTGATGTTATTGCAAGGTTACAATATTAACGTTTCTGAAGAGAAATAGACTTTTAAGACGGACCGAGTGAGTAATGGTGGCTTTCAGAAACTGAAGCAGGCATAATGTACATACTATTTGCAAAATTAAAGTAAATAAAAGAATGCGAGCACATAGAAGGTGGTGAAAGCAGTCTATGTTGGTGCCAGAGCACAGATCAATGGCGTGCGAGGGGTGTGGAGGCGTGTGGAGTGCCGTCACGTGTAACAGAACTGGTAGAATGCAAACTGGCACACATTTTTCCGCACGTCTCAAATGTGTATTTATAGATGGCAAAGTTCTCACAGTGCATGTGTGTGTGAAATGGGTGAAATGTTGTTCACAACTACCTGTATGACGTAAAAGACAAAGAGGATCCATTGTTGAACTTTGACCCATGCCGTAAGGTTAGACATAACAATAAGGACAAGTACTGTAAGGAGAGAGGAACATACGTAAGACATTTCTTCTTGACACAAAGGATCACCTACCGTATACTGTATACCCCATGTTCATTTCATATAAAAAAGTACTTCCAACTTGAGATCACTACCAGCCAAAGAGAAATATCGGTTAGCCCATAATGTTAAGTAGGCCTATTAAATGTGCCCGGGCCTATGTTTTCCATGTTTCAAAATACACAATAGCCTAAAGTATAGTATGTATACTGTAAATGTACTAACTGCACTTCCAATTTCCAAAACATGTTATGTTTCGGTCATTTTGTGTACATTTTGAAATATACTAACTATATTCAAAGTCTATTGGCGTGTGTTTGCTGTACTTAGTTTTTACCTGGTGCCCAACATATGATGATTACTGCCACCATTTTACGGGCTGTGGAGAACAGGGATCTCAGTCTCCTTCTAGAGCGTCCGTCCCCCTCCACAGGAAAATATCCTTCCTGTTCATGTGTGTATCTGTGATACCAACTGCTAACCTTATAGTAAATGACCTGTAACAAGGGCACATGGGAAAGAAATTTAAATGTACACCTTTTAGCACGCACAGTTGTATAACTGGTATCCTTAATCGCAAATATTTGTGAATTGCTAATGTGAATTCATTACTTACTGAGCAGTACATCAACACTGGTATCACAGCCAGGAAGAGAAAAATATTGACAAATATGTCATGCCATGTCTCCTAAAAACCAAAACGTGACATTTAAGTCATATGGAAGTTTTTTAATTGCAATATTGTATTTGCTTGTTGAAAGGTGCAGCAGCCTGTTGTAACATGGTACTCACATTAAGTTGGCAGGGATCCAGATGATGCCAGCTGTGCAAGAACAGAATACAGCTGGGGAGGCAAGCAGATAATCAAAAGCGTCACAAACCAAATCATATTTTTTTTATAATTCACTCCACAATAACTTCTTAAAAGAATGACTACACGTCAAAACAAAATGCATATTCACCGGCTGTTGCAGTATTCGCTTATTTCGTCAGTTCTGTTTTCTGCCACAATTTGTAGTGGTGGAAACAGCTGCGCCGCATGCACGACATTTGTAAACACATATGTGATGTACAATGTAATGGGTATAAGCCTGCGTTTGATAAAAGGGCAGAGAGAGAGTGTGAGTGTGACAGAAGCAGAAATATAGAGTTCACTCTTTTAGATGACATTTTCATGGGGGTGTAACTGTACCAACTATGGAATTACTTACCACACAAAGGCATACACAGGTACAGCTAATGTTCTCATCCGACACTGGGCCTGAAAGCCAAGACAGAAAGCAGGTGGAGAGTATGTTAAAGAGGGAGGAAGGGGTTTGTTCATGTATTAAGTATCATTTACAATATAGTATGTATCTGTTAATTTCTGTCAAATTGATTCTCAGTTTATCGCTGGAGAGGTTAAAAAACTTTAACCTAATCTAATGGTATAGCAATAAAAGAGTTGGCAACACATGTGTGCATTCTGACCTCGTCCCGCACATTTTCTCCCTGTGTTCTCCATCCACCCATTGGACCCATGGATTTCCATGCATAAACTACCACCAGCAGAAATGAAACAAAGTAAAATGTCTGGAACAGAAAAAGAGCGTGTGCGCGCGCGTGCACACACACACACACACACACACACACACACACACACACACACACACACACACACACACACACACACACACACACACACACCACATCAGTTGCATAACAACCCATGCAATAAATCACGCATAGTCGAAGTGAAATGTCTGGTAGGCCTACTGAGAGCATTATGATTCAAATACATGATACAGGCACGTACAGTAGTATGTTGACCAACTCGTTTGCATGGAGCAAAGAACCCATATTTATTATTAGTATTTCCATTCAGTATATGCCAAAATAAGCTGTAAAGAAAATAATGTCCACCATCCATGCAGTTGCTTTGATGTCAGTAGTTATGAAAATCAGTATCAGCCTATTGAAAACAGCTGCTCATTATATCTTTTTCAGTTCGCCTATAGCTTTAACAGAGGTAGAGAGATGGTGGCCATAGCCATCCATGGTACATAGAGGATCCTGCCTCATATGTACATATTTTATTTGTAGATTTTAGTCCAGTATTTAATACGGCACAGCCACATTTGTTTATATATAACATCAAATAAATGTTAAAAGCTTTATTATACAGTATAATTTATATACCATAATTATTTAAATATAAAATATATACACTGTATACTGAATGAAATGCTTCTGATTCTGAGACTTTTATCTTCCAAACATAAACACTCAACATGGGAATGAGATAACGTTATCTCCACACATGGCCTTTGTGATAACTGACACATGTTTCACTGCTTTGAACGAAAGAACCCAGTGTTCTTGTTTTACCTCTATAAAACACCTATTATGTTTTATAGAGGTAAAACGAAAGAACCCAGTGTTCTTTCGTTTTACCTCTATAAAACATCTATTATGTTTTATAGAGGTAAAACGAAAGAACACTGGGTTTTTTCGTTTTTATTGATAAACGGACACAGACATTCTCTGCTCTACAAGGATTTAGTTAAGGAACTAGTAACTAATTGAAAAGAAATTTGAGATGAGATTCTTTTCTTTTTCACTATGCAATCACACAATTGCATTTTATAAGACAGTGATAGTCCACTGGTTTGTTACTGGGACCCAAACATTTCACACAGTTCACTGCTTTATAATTTGTTGCACAGCAGAGCATAAAGTTGAGGTTTGACCATGTGAGGTAAACCCAAGTTTGAGTCCAACTCACGTCATGTCTTGCATGTATCTCCTGGGCTTCCTGCTCTCCTTCCTGCTCTCTTGAAAAGAAGCAGCTTGGACTCCTCATGCATTGAAGGAAGCATGAGGTCAGTCCGTTGCTCTCCCCAAGTTGGCAGAGGGAGTAGATCCCAGGATTACATCGATTTTTTGAAGAAAAAAGTTAAAGAAAAAACACGTCCACCTCACAAGGGGCCGTGTTTCTTCTTTAATTCATTTATTTTCCTTTTTTTGTTTATTTGCGACACTTCTTGTTGTGCCCCGTGTTTGCTGTCCTGGTCCATTGGTTTGGAAACAGAAACACTGACCTTTGAAAATATATATAATATAATATAAAATGATGAGAATCTGTGGCTCACCAATGACAGAGGCAGGGCATGTTGACAGATGCCTTTACTGTTGATGGATAGCCAGGACTGGCCAGCTATTATGTTCATAGCACTGGTGAACATCAGGATGAGGCCAGCCAGAAGGTCTGCCAGGGCCAACTGGACTAGGGGCAGTACCTACACACGCACGCACGCACGCAGCATGCACACACACAGTTTAAGTTGATTTTGCAATGGTAAAAATAGCAGTATAGGACAAGATAAGCAAAAGCTTCATACTCCTTTTCGAACAATTACTGTTATTTTATTGGAATTCAAGGGCGTCATTTGGAGCACCAGGGGATGACAATTTAAATTCAGTTATTTTATGCATATTGTCCCCAACTTTTGCAGATGAATCTGATTTCATCACAATCGATGCCTCTCCATCTACATGTAACGTGTTTAAGATAAGCATTTCATTGTATGCAACCATTAATTCATTAACCACCTTCAACGTGGCATCGTTTGGAAATGTTATTATAGGCGAACATTCTTTTTCTCCCCAAACAAATAGCAAACATATCCCAACGGCAACGCTCTCAATGCGTCGCCAAGCATAATTTGGAAATTACACCTATGTTGGAATTGATTATTAAGAGCATACCTCCACAGAGCAAGCACTGAGTAAACTGAGTTATCAAATACTATACAGGCTTTTAAAAGGAATGTTCTGATTAGTGTTTTCTATGAATATGCACACACAAGTGCACGCACGCACGCACACACACACACACACACACACACACACACACACACACACACACACTACACACACACACACACACACACACACACACACACACACACACACACACGCAAACACTGCATATGCAGTTATGCACCCTCAATCACCTGTTGTTGCAGATGCCTCCATCTTGCTATTGAAACCACCAGGACAGAGGAGCTCCCAATCAAACTGCAATTCAATATAAGTGTCATTAATATGAAATACTAGACTCTCTGGTGTCAAACTATATAAATATGCACATGGGGAAAACAAGGTAAATTATACACACACACGGCAGATTTTTCAGATAAGAAATTATAAGAATTCTTTCCTTTGCCCTGATAAACACGTGACTTCAGTTTAAGAAACTGGTAGTAGCCATCTTCACTGAGCTGAGGTGAAACACTATACCCATGTACCTGTCAAAATACTTCTTTAATGTCAACTAGTCCACGATCACAACACCAGAAGGAGTTCCACAAACCACATTCAACCCAGATTCGGCTCAAACATGGGTTTAAATTAATTTCGCTCCTATGCCACTACAATGTTGAACGCCCTATCAACAGTCGTTAAGAAATGGACTAGACTCCTTCAAAACCGCTCTCAAAGAGCACCTACAGGCGTCTGCAATTCGAAACCGGCCCCTGTAAAAAAGTAAAATTCCCCCACATGGTTTCCCTCTTTTTCTACCTGGGTATATGATCTATTATTTTATTTGCAGAGAAGTGTATATTTGTATGTCTTTAAATGAATGAATTTAGATGAATTGAAAATGGAGGACCCTTATGTAAACAATTAAGTCTTAGTGCTAAGTTGCGTTTTCTGTAGCCTACTTTCGTTGAACTGCACCCATTCTACAAACTATTAATAAAATGTTCAATCAATCAATCAAATAATCTCATGGGTGACAGACAGTAGACATCATTCCACATGATGTCTGCGCAGGTGTGCGCGAACACCTGTTCTATACAATTACATGCTGCAGGCATGTGACATATGTCACATACTGTTCCACAGGGTTCACATTGACAAATAACTGACTTTTATGTTACAGAGAACATAACCGGCATTTCAGCATACATGTACAGATTGAACAAGTTTATAAAATGTGGAAGCATATATTACCTTGGACTAAGAGACACTAAGTATACAGTAGAGAGAGCACGGATCTGCAATAGAAAATGTAGCAAGTTTAAGAAATGCATTGTCTATCTTCTAGCATTATCGTGTTATTATGTCCTATTGATTATTGATGATACATGAAAAGATTTGGGTGAATATATTGTACAACAGTGTGTTGCCTACCTGATCGCTACTCAGTGTGCCGTTAATATCCATGGTGAATATCCAACAATGGTCAACAACGTGGTATAAACTTATGCTGGGTCTTAGTGTGGGCAGAGTGGCCAGTGTCCACCTGCGCCCACCTTCATAAAACTGTCTTATTACCAGAGCACACCCTCTTCTAAAATCTGCACCTTGGACCTGAAATGACGTCACATGCCAAGTCTATAGCCTAGGTGTAAAGCCTTTGCTCCACCTGTTTGGTGTGTGTGTGTGTGTGTGTGTGTGTGTGTGTGTGTGTGTGTGTGCGTGCGTGTTGGACTTTTTAAAATCTGTGTGGGGTAGGATTTACCCTGATTTACCTGAATGTAAAATCCTGAAATGAACTTGTAGGTCTGCTATTTTTTTTTAATCGTTAAAATGTGCCTCAAATCTTTCAGAAAATTGTCATGATTTAGAACAGGCCTAAATGGGTTAACAACTTTTGAAACAGATGCTTTTAATGGGTTAACACGTCAGCCAAAAACCGTCCACCCAGCATAACAGAGCCACCAGACCTGTTCGCTGTGAGGGTGAAACCTTTGTGCCTGTTCTTGGTTGTCTCGTGTTGTATGTACAGTATGCTCTACAGCCAGTACAGTGGTTCCCAAACACTGGGTCGAGACCCATTTTGATGATTCACGACACGAGCAATGTACATTTGTCTGTGGGCATGGTGGATATACTGTATATTGGTTGTCTTTGTGTGTATCTTTCATCATGAACAATGTGGTCATATTTGTTTCCAGCTAATGATAACATTGTGTACTCCATACCATTGTACCTCCATAAAGCTATCTATCACTGAGTAAACAGAGTTATCAAATATATGGGCTTTCAAAAGAAATGTTCTGTTTGCCATTAATATCCACACATTTTCAGTCCAGTCATTGCATATGTTTCATAAATGAAAAACAAATTCAAATATTTTCTGAAGAAGTGAAAATTGTAGATCTACGTCTATTTTCACTATCCCATGGAGATCTCAAATGTCTCCTGGAAGGAAGTGAAGGATGACTCATCTGACCATCACGTTTTCCCCACATGTCCATACATGACCACTGCTTCCTATGCTAGTTGCATGTAACTTTTCCTTTGCAATGTGTGGTTTATGAACCGTAACCCTACTATAATACTATAATATGATTAATATCCCTCCCTACTGAGCATGTGATATGTGGTTGTTGATGACACGCCTATTCTGTGTCAAAGACAGCTGACATTACATGACTCTGCAGTCTGCAAATGCTTTTCATGGGAGGAGAAAGAGAGACAAATGCATAATGACTTGACTTAGCTGCAGAAGTTACTCTATTTCAATGTCTATCCATGTAGACACAAAACCCTGTCTTACATTTCCATCATGTGCCAGGAATTGGAACTGCATACGTTTGTCTTCTTTCGTGTATCATCAGATGGCCAACTCAGTGTCATGCAGTCATGCCCTCGTCTCCGGTCCTAAGTAAAAAAGGCTAGCTTCTGAGGGTGGGCTCAGGGCTGTATAGGGGGCAGCCTATAGGTGATGATGTGCTCGGCAGACTGTTCAGCTGCCTCGTTGTAGGGATGGAGAGACTTGAGCCTGCCTGGTGGTGGCGGTGTTGTTGTGGCTTTGTGCAGGATGTGCCAGTCGTACTTCTGGGCTTTTCTTGCCAGGGCTACACGTTGTAGTATTGTTTTGTAACCATCAATCTTCCGGAACTTCCTTTTCCCTCAAACCGATTTTTCTCAATAAAAGCTACAGGCTACGAGAGCTTTTATTGTTATTCTTCTGGTTTGAGGGAAAAGGTTTGATTGTTCCTGCCTGAGGACTAGAGAACAATACTACAACATGACTTAACGATATCATCCGTTCCAGACCGGTTCACACAGCACTTTTGGAACAGAGACCAGGCTTTCCTCCGAGGTGGAAAGCCTGGTTAGGCGAAGTTAGGCCCGGCCTAAGTGCACGCACTGTCGCTTAGCAACGGCCGCTAAAACACTTTGAACTTATTACGTTTTAATAGAATATGGAAATTAACTGACATTAATTAAGATGTAGATGTAGTCTACTAATCTTTGTTATTTAAATGGTGGCTTTCTTCTTCTTCTTTTATTTTTTATTTTTTTAGGCTATATTTAATTGTGGCAAAAGCCAGGCTACAACTGGTTTGATAGTGCAACTGGTTTGATATCAACTCCAACTGTACTTTTCTTTCAGCTGTTTTTATATTTTGACACTTGCTTTGGCAATGTAAACATATGTTTTCTCATGCCAATAAAGCTACCTTGAATATAACAAAAAACATCGCATGGATGCACCTGGGACGTATCCTCAGTGATGTATCCTGAGGTCAACAGGGTTTCGGGTCTCGCAACATCATACCCCTCACTCAGGCGACCCAGCCGGGAGTGATCAAGTCCCGACTTACGTCCCAGTAGCTACCCTCAATTAGTCCCATTAGGGAAAAATCAGGGGCACACAATCCGTTGGAACTACTCCAGAACTACTCTGCCAGGGCTTGGAGGTACACTTCTGGCACATGGAGGGACTAGGCTCTGTGGGTTGTCTCCTGTCCGGGCCCCTCCTACGTCTCACCAGGTCCACTCCTGCTCTCACCAGAGCGTGGACCTGTGCGTTGCACCAGAGTCCCAGCACCAGACAGTTCATTCAGGAGTCCGCAGGGTCATGGTACTGCGGTTCCGCTTGCTGCTTGCATGGCCCTCCTAAAGGCCTCACCGAGGGTTGTTGGGCTTCCTCCTCACGGAGGACACAGGCTGGGGCGCCGCCGCTAACCCATACTGCTCACCCGGTTGCCGTCTACATTCCGGCTGTCACCCGTCTCTCCGGTGGTCACCAGACTATACCTGGTTGTCACATAGTCTAACCATTCCTATGAGTCACTATAAATAGAAGAACTATAACAAAAAACATCGCATGGATGCACCTGGGACGTATCCTCAGTGATGTATCCTGAGGTCATAGAATAGAAATAGAATAGAATAGAATATTAAACGCGCAGTGTCCACATATTTCCACCAGGAGGCAGTACTGTGGGGAATTCCAACCTTACCCCCATTCCCCTGCTTGAAGCTGTCATCTCTGCTACGCTGTTAATAAAGATAATTCAAATTGGATGACGTCACGAGTTCCACGTTGGCCCGGACGTGGCAGTGCGAGAGGAGACGACACTTTAGACTCAGATTCCAAAATACCTAGAATAAATAATACACCCCGACGGACATTAAACATCCACACAGCTTGTTGTTTGTAGGTGCGAGCGGCAAGACAACAGTTCCACTACAGTGTTATAAGAGAATATAGGCAGTCATGGGGCTCACTATCTCGTCGCTGTTCGGCCGGCTCTTTGGAAAGAAACAAATGAGAATCCTTATGGGTGAGTTTGGCTAAAGGTTAGCATTAGCTTTACTTCATTATTTTGCCGTCTAATGAAAGTAAATAGTTGTATTATTATTAACCTTTTGCACAGGAGCCTTGTTAATACATGTTGAACTATCCGCAATTTGTCGCTCGTGAAAAACAAAAACAAAACATTTATTTGTTTATGACAATGTGCGTTGCTTTCCAGGGAAGTTTTTCCAAGCACTTAAGCTAATGCTAACGCTAGCTCACTTTGATGCTTCGGTTTCTTTACTAGCAACACACTGAGTTTAATAACTTAAGTTATGTTGTTGTCATACAGAAATTGATTGTATTTTGTATATAATTCGTTATATTGAGCGTTAATTCCGTGTATATTTATATAGTTTAGCATGGTATCTAGACTTAAAGTTGAGCCACAAGTTATCACTTACATGATGCATTGCTTTCCCTAGCCCAAATTTTTAGATTCTCGTAGAGGTTTTTTTTTCGATTCTGAGATTCGTCAGAATCGAAAAAAACCTCTACGAGAATCTAAAAATTTGGGCTATGCTTTCCCCAAGAACACATAACATATCCGGTAAACATTTCTAATTTAAAACTTAACAACTTTATTGGGTTTACAAATGCATTCTGATTAACTTGTCGTCAATACCTTTGTACTCAACCTATGTATTATTTATGCTTAATAAAATAAATTGTTGTGACATTGATAAGCATATCAGTAGGGTAGTTTTCTTTGAATTTGTCTCTCTCTGCTGTCTTGGTCTGGTTAAGCATTAAACATCTGTGAGATAGGCAGGAAATGTGACATTATGTGATTTACACAACTGGAGGTTATGCAATAACCATGGTTATATAAAGGATATGAGTGAATCAATTCACTATGGGTTATGTCCATTCTTGGACGTAAGACAGAAGAAATCTTATACACTCACGTTCTAATGGTATTAGAACGGGCTTTACGTCATGACGCAGTGCAAGTCCCTCCCCCGAGGGTATAAGTGCCTGCGCTGCTGTCTGGACGTCATTCGGTAATACTTTCTCCTTCTGCCGTTAACAAGCTAGAAGGGAAATTTGGTGAATTGATTCACTCATATCCTTTATATAACCATGGTTATTGCATAACCTCCAGTTATATTAAAGTCTACTCGTGAATCAATTCACTATGGGAGACCTAATAAACTCCCTTCAAATCACTGAAGTACGCACCCGTCCTCATGTGTCCCCCCGGACTGTGACGTCACAGGCGTGACGGCCACGTCCCCTATGAGACAACCATTCTGAGGTCAAAAGGTCACCGACCCTTTGACTTGATAAGAGGTGGGACCAAATGGACCCCCTGTCCACACGGTCCCTGTTCCTACCTTAAGGAGCCGATAAACCACGTCATCTTACGTGCCCCGAGGCCTAACCACTGACGGTCCCAACCGTCTCATGAGTTCTGGCCTCAGTCTTATCCTAGTCGCTAATATACAGGCTTCAAGGTATATAGAGCTAGGTCGACTGTTAATTCATTTATGTATTCACATATATACATATATATGTACATATACATCTATATTATATACTCACTTCCTTTATTTATATATATATATATATATATATCTTAAAGGACATGCCTCAGCGGGAAGCAACCTGCACAACCGCATGTGCCACAGTTGGTTCTGTTACATCCAGGTTATAGAACCTAGCAAAAGTCGAAGGCGAGGGCCAACTTGCCGTCGTACAGGCATCCTGTATCGAGATACCTTTGTAGAGCGCCCAGGATGCCGAAATACCTCTGGTGGAGTGTGCCCTTAACCCCACTGGTGGCACTACTCCAGCCGTGGAGTAAGCCATCTGTATGGCCTCCACGATCCATCGGGACGACCGCACCTTAGTGACCGTCTTTCCCTTTACGCTAGCACCCCAGGCCACAAACATCTGGCTGCCCTTCCTGAAGGGAGCCACCCTGTCCATGTGCACTCGTAGGGCCCGCATTGGACATAGACAAAACAACCTCTCGTCCTCCTCCATCTAAATGGAGGTGGATAGAACGACCTTAGGTCCACCGGAACACTAGCCAGGTTGGAATTCTTGGGCATGAAGGCCGGGTTTGGTTTTACCGTGACCCGCATTCTATCCCCACTAAAGATAGTGCAATCAGGGCTCACCAAGAGCGCCTGTAGATCGCTATATATCTATCTATATATATCTATCTATATATATACATGCAGTATATATATATATATATATATAAATGTATATATATATATATTTTTTAACTGCAGTGAGAGCCAATAGAAGGACGGCTTTTAAAGTTAAGAATTTCCATCCTCCTGAGTCCAGTGGCTCGAAAGGTGCCTTTGTTAGAGCGTTCAGCACTAAGGAAAGGTCCCAGGAAGGAATCAGATACCGAGTAACCGGGCGGGCCTTCCGAACCCCTCTCATGTACTGTCGTATGAGCGGGTGTTCACCCAGGGCTTTATCTCCCATGCCAGTATAACATGCTGATATAGCTGCCAGATTGACCTTGGTTGATGATTGGGACTATCCGTCATCCAGCAAGCCCTGTAGGAAGGTCAGAACCGTTATCACTGAGGCATGGAATGGTAATTCCTGGTCTGGTTCCGCTGCGCACCATCGCTCGAAACCCTTCCAGGCAATATTGTATTGTCTCCTAGTGGACTGGGCCCTAGCCCCTGAATTGTGGCCATCATGTTCGGGGGCAAACCCTCAGCACTTAAATTGTTCCTTTCATGGGCCAGGCCCATAGATCAAGGGTCTGAGGGCAAGGGTGAAAAATCCCTTATCCAGTCTGTGTGAGCAGATCCTTCCACAGTGGAAGCTGCCACGCCTGGTCGTATAGGAGGGAGGATATCTCTGACCTCCAAGACCCCCATGCCGGAGCTATGAGAGCCACCTCCAGGCCCTGAGTTCTCACTCTGTCCAAGGTGGGTCGTATTAGTGACAGGGGAGGAAAAACAGGCCCCGCGGCCACTTGTGAGTTAGTGCATCCAGTCCCAGTGACGAGCACCCTTTGATGAAGAAGAACAGACGGCACTTCGTGTTCTCTTCCGATTCAAACAGGTCCACCTTGGCTATGCCAGAACCTGTCCCATAACTGAGCGGCCACCTCTTGGTGGAGAGACCAATCCGCGTAGCGGAGCTGGCCCCTGGATAGCAGGTCCACTCCTGCATTCAGGAGGCCTGGGACGTGACAGGCTCTGATCGAAGGGAGGTGTGTGTGGCACCACGTGACTAGTCTGTAGGCTAGTAGATGCAGGGTCTTGGACTTGAGTCCGCCCTGCTTGTTGATATAACACATCGTAGTAGTGTTGTCCGTCCTTACTAGGACATGGCGGCCATGAACAAATGGTTTGAACCGACGCAGTGTCAGTAATACTGCCATCAGTTCGGGGTAATTGATGTGGGCGTTCCTCAGAGCGCCGTCCCACACCCCCTGGTTGCCATTTCGTGGAGAGCGCCACCCCACCCCGACATGCTGGCGTCCGTAGTAACCACTTTCCCGGAAGTGTTTATTCCCATAGGGACGCCCTCTTGTAAGCGGCTCTGTTTTCCCACCATTTGAGTGCCTGAACGCACCCCACCGTCACTCTGACTCCTGATGTCGGCGGTTGGTAGGAATACGTAGAGACTAGCCTCGATACCCAGGCTTTCATTTCGTCTGTGCGAAAAATGAAACGTAGAGACCGCATCCATTCTTGGAATGGCCTCATATGTAGTCTGCCTAGACGTATTTAGTGAAATGGCGGACGCCATGAGCCCTGTCATTCGTAGACATATGCTGAACGGCACCCTGTGCCCTATTCTAAAAAGTGTCACACATTTGAGAAACAGTTCCACCCTCCTGGCTCAGCCTGGCTGAGAAGGAGAGAGAATTCAACGTTATGCCTATGTAATCTATCCATTGGGTAGGCGTCATCGTGCTCTTCGCATGATTTATAGTAAAAACCCAGGGAGGATAGCTGATCCACCACGAGTTTCGTGTGAGGCAGCGCCTCTGCTGGCGAACTTGCGCACAGCAGGAGATAGAGGAGACAGTACGAGCCCCTTGGTGACACAGAGGAGCTAGTGTCGCCTGAGTGCATTTCACGAATACCCTGGGGGATAGTGACTCCAGAGCGCAGGAATTTCCTGTGTGGTGGATAGATAGGGATATGGAAAAAACGTCTTTGAGATCGATACTGGTGAACCGGTCGCCCTGGCGCAGAGAGCGTAGTAGGGTCGCTGCTGTCAGCATTTTGAATTTGAAAATTCTGAGGTATTTGTTGAGAGCTCTGAGATCCAGGAGATCGTAGTCCCCCCCCCCCCCTTCTTTTTTTTTTTTTTTTTTTTTTTTTGACCGGAAAATAGCGGCTGTAGAAACAGTCGTGTTGTTGGTCTAAAAAAAAAGGGAACCTCTCTGACAGCTTTTTTCTATTTTATTTATTTTGGCTAGTAATTCGAGGGTCTCGGCCCGAAGTACTTCCGCTGCCTGCCCCCCCACTTGAGAGAGAATTATCTTCTCGAACTTGGGTGGTGACTGTGCAAATCGCAGTCTGTAACCCGTCTTCACTGTGAGTAATACCCAGGGGGACGCGCCACATAACTTCCATTGTTGGAAAAACACGAGCTCTCTAGCATGGGGTTCATTGCTAGTGGAGCGGCAGCATCCCCTAGTGGCTTGGGGATGTAACTGTCGCGGTGCTCCTGTCCTAGGAGCCTCTCCTCGCCTAATCGGGCTGGCGAGGAGCGTTTTGCGGTCGTGACGTCTCCAGCCTACGGCGAGCTTTTACTCGCTACAGGCCGAAGCACCGTCCGTCCCACCGCTGTCGAGAGGCCTGGTGACTCTTTCTGCGGTGGGCTCATATTTCATAATGCCCGTGTCATGTGGGTTCGAAGTTGTTGTTTCATTGTGTTTTGTTTTTAATATAAGAGGCATCGATGCAATCAAGCGCTTTATTAAACATTTTGTACATTTGTGGTTTGTGCACAGCAGCATTTTTACAGCGGCATTCAACACAGCAACAACTTTTGTTCTAGAGAAATGTTCGTAGTCTCTTTCCCGCTCTGCGGTAGGCATTAACATTTTCCTCCTCCTTACCGTCGGTTCCGACGTGGGGCCCGTGGCCTCTACGATCGGAATCGGGTTCGAACCTTTGGGCAGTCCTTTCATGCTATCTATCGTGTCCGCGTCGCCATCCACGGTAAGAGCCTCTGCCATGAGGAGTCCTCTGGGGGACGTACTCTTGTGGCTGGTTGCGAGCGCAGCCAGCTGCCGCTCTGTCTGCAGGCTAAGCACGAGCCTGTCCTCGCTCCGCACGGGTCTTGCTGGACCCCGCCGTTGGCGGACGATATGGTGGGGCTGGTTTCTAGTAGTAGTTGACGCAGCCCCTCCGCATTCCTCCTGCTGTTCTTACCGACAGCAATGAGCTCCGTCAGCACTGTGAGGGAGCCCTGCAAGAGGGCATCGGCATTCAGGGCTCTAGCCACGGCTACAAGGTGGCCGTAGATCCGTTTGAGCGAGGCTGAAAACGCCCTGTTCTTTGGGTCTGGGAAAGCGGTTGATTTAGGGGGACTTCCCGAGTGGCATTCTTGCCTAATAGGGAGAGTATTTCGGTCCGAGGGATCTCGGCCGCCTGCCCACCCGCATGAGAGAATATTACTTTCTCGAACGTGGGTAGATCCGCAGTGAATTGCGGCTTGTGCCCACTTTGTAGTGCTCAGCACCCATGGGTGTGCTACGCATTCTAGCCACTTTGGAGGGCACCGTGCCAAAGATTTTGGCGTGGTGATCCCGTCTCATGATGGCAGTGCCTCTAAATAGAGGCTCTGCCATCATGCTTTTGAAATTTTCGGCGTGGTGGCCCCGTCTCATGACGGCAGTGCCTCTGGTTAGAGGCTCTGCCATCACGCTTTTGAGAATTTTGGCGTGGTGGCCCCGTCTCATGATGGCAGTGCCTCTGGTTAGAGGCTCTGCCATCATGCTTTTGAAATTTTCGGCGTGGTGGCCCCGTCTCATGCTGGCAGTGCCTCTGGTTAGAGGCTCTGCCATCATGCTTTTGAGAATTTTGGCGTGGCGGCCACGTCCCACGATGGCAAAACCTGCTGGAGGTTTTGTCATCGTGTTGTATTGTCTCACTGCCGCTGATCGTTTTAACGATCGGCGCGGCAGTGGGCTCATATCCCGCATGTTAACACAGGGGTACAGGCAATGATTCAGCTGATTCGTTCTGCACACATGTATCTGAACCAAGGGAGGGAACATGGGAGGCAAAGCATTCAGCGACACATTCTTTAAAATGCGGTGCAACAGCATCTCCTCTTAGAGGTAAAGCAGTATGAACATTCGAGTCCGGTGCTAACCTTAACGTCCTCTCGGCGTGAGGCCTGTGGCCACTACGCCGTGCCTGGGCAAAAGAACACTAACGAAACTCGACGTCTCCGCGCCTTAGTTTAATGTGGTGGTCTATGGCCACACATTTCTGGCATTGGTCAGGGACGCTCAGAGCCTCCTCGGCCTGCTTGTAGTCAATTTTCAATTCATTTCAAATGGCTTTATTGGCATGAGAAAACATACGTTTACTTTATTGGCATGAGAGAACGTTTACATTGCCAAAGCAGAAAACAAACAATACAACAATACATCAATACAACCAGAACAAAAATGATGTACAGTAGACGCACGTGTCGTGCGGGTCCATCCTTGACATAGCGTTGCCACAGTGGTCTACTCGGCATTGCTTCTGTGGCAGGAAAACGGCCCCGCTACGTTGGCGGCGGGCCGCCGCTCGAGACTTTGTCGTCTTTTCTGCCATTTTCTTGCGGAATTCTACGTTCACAGCAAAGAAAGAAATTGTCTCTGTGGGCATCTAGTGCCTCGACAGTAGGATGCCAATTGTTAGCCTGTTGCAAACTGGTTAGCTTTAGCTATCAGGTTAGCCGCTACTAGCTTTGCTAGTTTACTTACCTGTGTTGGAAAAACTGTCTGTGGGCTTCTAGCTCCTGGACAGTAGAATGCTAATTGTTAGCCTGTTGCAAACTGGCTAGCGTTAGTTATCAGGTTAGCTGTTCCTAGCTTTGCCTGTGTTGGAAATTGTCTCTGTGGGCTCCTAGCGCCTGGACAATAGAATGCTAATTGTTAGCCTGTTGCAAACTGGCTAGCGTTAGCTATCAGGTTAGCTGCTCCTAGCTTTGCCTACCTGCGTTGGAAAGCTGAGTTGTTGGTTTAGTCCGGAGCTTCTAGGGCTATCACGGAAACAAAAACAGCTTATTTTTCTTCGCGAGTGTAGCTTACACTAAGAAAAAACACCAATTCCACCTCGTGGTACCGAGCAACCGAGGCCACTCGTCCTGTTGAGATATATAAGGAAGTTGGGCCTTTCTTTAGTGATTTAGCTTGTCTGACGTCTGTCTTAACGCAGAAGAAGAAAACGAATGACGTCCAGACAGCAGCGCAGGCACTTATACCCTCGGGGGAGGGACT
This sequence comes from Protomyctophum parallelum, assembly GCF_964188405.1. Classification (NCBI taxonomy): domain Eukaryota; kingdom Metazoa; phylum Chordata; class Actinopteri; order Myctophiformes; family Myctophidae; genus Protomyctophum; species Protomyctophum parallelum. Next base: position 15,697,554 of record NC_139700.1, on the reverse strand, counting down.
TGCACTGCGTCATGACGTAAAGCCCGTTCTAATACCATTAGAACGTGAGTGTATAAGATTTCTTCTGTCTTACGTCCAAGAATGGACATAACCCATAGTGAATTGATTCACGAGTAGACTTTAATATAACTTTAGTAAAACAAAATCCAAGAATCCTACAGGACATTCTTTTTTGTCTGGGGGATATTTTCTGATGCAAAAAATATTTTGTTCAACCGCAGCTACATTTAAATATGAATTTAAACCCCTTTTTATTGACTTGCAGTTGGACTGGATGCTGCTGGAAAAACGACCATCTTGTACAAACTGAAGCTTGGTGAAATCGTAACCACTATCCCAACCATTGGTAAGAGGTGTTTGGTCTGGTGTTATCTATGGTCAAATTAATTTCCATACATGTATCTTTTATGTTTTAACTTTCAGGCACAGTATGAAGTGTGGAGTATGAAGTGTAGTGCAGTGCTATTGGCATAATTAAAGTATATACGCTTTGGTGAAAAAGTATCGGTGTGACTTGTCACTTGATGTGTATGAATGCTTTCTTCATGTCTAGCCTGATCTAAAAATCTGTACATATTTTATTACACTACTACTGTTTTGACCACAGCGTAGGCGTGGCATTCACCCCATTATCTCAGTTGGGGCAAATGCGTGCCCCACAACATTACATTACATTGCAACTCGGACGGTGGTGGCTCTCGTTGCTCAAGTTCCCTTGAGACGACGCCCCTCCGTCGTGGTCAATAGGGACGATTTCAGTGCAATCTTACGGATTTTACGATTTTCTAGTACTGTGTGCGGAATTGCCAATCCGTGTTATTTCATCGCGTTTGGCTGAGATCAGTTTGTTGCACAAGGCACATCGCTTTTTTGTCAAAGCATAAACTATTAGTGTCCGAGTGTCCTCACATTTTGGAATTTGGTTGCTACTAACCTTTCGACTATTCTACAAGTTAACATCACACCCTCCCCATCTCTATTCTTATTAAACGATGTATCCCAGTTGCCATTAAATAACACCCGTATTCGTGTCTTCTTTGCTGGCGTAACGGCCGCAAAGAAGATGGTTGCTTCGCACTGGAAACCGCCTCATACATTGTCATTTCGCCAGTGGGCTTTGACCTTTCTGGATATCATTTATCTAGAGATGTCTACAGCAAGATTGCATGGTGCAAAAGAGGAAAACGTTGAGATTTGGTCTGGTATTGCAGATTTGGTTGGGGGCATGGTTTGATCATTATTATTGTTATTATCATTATTTGTTTTTTGTTTTCATTGCACAGTGGTTGAAGTGATGACATTTTGTGACATCTTTGGTCTCGGGGGGGGGAGGGGTGGGTGGGATTGTTTGTTTTTGTTTTTGTGTGTTTTATGTGTGTTTTGTTTGCTTTAAGTCTTTCATGTTGTTAACGTGTCTTGTGATTTTTGTCTTAAAATAAAATAAAAAACATTTGATAACAAAAAAAAAGCATAAACTATTCTCGATGGTAACATTCTCCTCCCTTTTTCTCTTGCGTAGGTTTCAATGTGGAGACTGTCGAATACAAGAACATCTGTTTTACTGTGTGGGATGTGGGTGGCCAGGACAAGATTAGACCCCTCTGGAGACATTACTTCCAGAACACACAGGTACGATATGATCACTGAAATGGTGCTATACCTGCACCACATGCTGTGTTATGAGCATACGGCCGCAACGATGACCTTATTGGAAATCAATTTGAACCCATTAAGACCTGAGGCCGATTATACAAATTTCAGTGGTGCGCAAACCTTTTCATGTCAAGGACCCCCAAAATTATATGCATTTGGCCACTGACTCCCATCTCAAAATATTTTGTACAGGGATTCAAAGATTTGAGTTAAAAACATTCACTGTGAAAGAATATGTATGCAAAGATTTTCACGATATTTTCCCGATTAAAAAAAATAATAGCATATCTTCAAGCTCGTAGCAGTGTGGCACAGAGTGCCGCGATACGAGGTTGAAGATCTGCTCTTTTTCAATAGCTAAATATAACATAATGCTTGGGTTCCCGTCCTGAATGGGTTGACCCGACCCTGGCCCCTGTTTAGTTTTTCTCACTTAGGGCGCTTTCACACCCAAAGTTCGCTTAGAAGGTCCGGATCAAGGACCAAGGACCAAATATTTGCATTTTGATTTTGGTCCGTTTGGTGTTCACACTGGACTTTGTAAAGCGTACCAAATATGTAAACAAATGACACGTGGACATGTTAAGCGAACCAAATAGTGGGGGGGAAAAGAGCAGGTGCAACCTTCAGTCACACAGAGAGAGAAGAGAACAGCAACATGACAGGCAGCAACAACTTGCTATTGCATTCATTCTTATTAATTATTTTATTAGCCAAATAAGAGCAACAGATGAACAGAGGAGCAGGTGTTTGAACAATAATGTGCTTGCTGCTGAATGCTGATGCATAAATTCACGGAGACGTATAGCCTACAACAAGGTATCCCCGATAAAAAGGACTTTTCTTCCATGTGTGCACCTTCACCCATGTTATTTCTGCGCATCAAATCGGCGCCGCGGCGGGCATTTCCATGTCATCTTATGGTTTGGTCAGTTGGTTATTGAGCTTCAAGTCAGAACAGCTCCGCTGCAGCTAATTGAGTTGACCTAGTTTTACGTCTTTTGCTATAGTGATGTAATCAATTAAACATTTGGGACCACATGTGTATAGCTTATTTAACATTGGCTTTTTCTCGATACCTGCGGCCTGCGCGACATGGATGATTTTAAATATGTCTCTGTCTCTGCGTCTCTCCCATATAAATATATGGGTCTCTCCCCCAGTCCCCTCATGTGCGTGCGCGCCCACGCGCCCACAGACACACACACACACACACACACACACACACACACACACACACACACACAAAAAGGAGGGGACACGAGTTGAAAGAGAAACTCGCATGAAGACTCATGCATCGCAGATTCGCATGCGTGGCGGCGGCCGGCGCATGATTAAAATAAACAGATCTACAAGCTAACATCGTGTGCCATACCGTGCACCATTCCATGTCGATAACTTGTACATTTTGCGCATGTGAACCTCGTATGCTGCGCTGCGCCTCGACATATACTGTATGCGTCTACTATTAAAATCAGACTGTCAGCTGTCATATGATCCCCGTAAAAAAATACATGCTTTTATAACTATAATTATTAATGCAGCCTCACAACTGCCGACGCCCGACGGCTATTTTGCCTATCGTCCTGTATTTGGTCCTCTATAAAGTCCGAATGCATTCACACCAGTAACGAACCGCACCGTGGTTCGTTTGGAAGCGAACCGAGTTCGGCCTTTTTTAGCGGACCATGGTTCGTTTCTTTGATCCGCACCAGAGTTCGTATGCACGTTCACACCAACCGAACCAAAGGGGTAAGCGGACCATGGTTCGTTTTAAACGAACCAAACATGTCCGGTGTGAAAGCGCCCTTATACTGGTTTCTCACTGGAACTGTAACACATCTGCTATTTTTTTATAGCCAAAGTGTAAAATCATGCTTTTTAGCTGAATATCTAAAATGACAGACGGTGTTAATGGGTTAAACAGGACGTTACCGTATACCCAATTCATCTGCCAAGTAAGTTTGATTCAAATCAGATTCAAATTTATTGTTGACCATCTCTGAGACAGACACAACTCTAATCCAAATTACAGATGACTCCTTCCACATTTCAACATCCAAGACAGCTTTTACTTGAGTTCTAGTTGAGTAAGGAGAGGTTTATATATATAGAATGAGGCACGCACATCCTGTGTTTACATGTGTGTTTCTCTTCATGCCACTGAGAAGGAAAACTACGAATGTACTTTCATCTTGTTCGTCGGTCACACTTAAGTGCTATACCTATAATTGGGAATGGAGCCCAAAAATCGAAGGTCCATTACAAACCCGCTTCTGCATTTATCGAGACCCTAGTATCAATAGGCGTTTGGCTTGTCGAGCCTCTTATCGGGTATACAGTAGCTGCAGCGGCTGACATAATGAGCTGGTCGCTATAAATGGGGCTGGGACACGACGGGTGGTTGCGTGGTTCGTCATTGTTTGCCGTGGAAGTATGGTGGAACGGGTGAAAAGTTTGGTAACATAAAAAAAAGACAAGAGGGGAGCTAAATGCAATAATGTAGCCTACCACAGTTGTTGCATGCACGAAAGGGAGCATTTCGACAATGCATAGACATCTGTCCATAATGCATCGCATTAAACCCAAATGCGATACCTTTGCATGTCTGCACCGAGTCGAAACAACATGGGAGCCGTCAGCTTCTGCAGCGGAACAACCATCCTGCTCTTCCACCCAAGGCATGTTGTGCTTACCGTGCTTGCTGCCCAAGCACGGTAAGACGGTGCCATAAGTTATTAATCCAATTCATAATAATATGTTGGGAAAACTCAAATCTCCCTGCCATAGTTATAATACTGGATCTCCCGCGGATCGATTGAATAGTCTCACATAATACACAATTAACAGTTCCCTCTGTCTGTTAGAAAGGTACTGTATAATGCCCTAGTAAAATGTAGTGCAAAGCGATGTCTTGGTTGGTTAAAATAGAGAAGATTATTCAAATATAATATAAAAAATATGCATGCTGTGTGTGACTGTGTACATACACCTTGTGTACATACACTGTGTACATACACCTTGAACTGTTTATTGGCATACCACCTCTCACAACTGGCCAATAAAAATAAGGTTCTGTTCAGAATTAATTGTCTCCCGTCTTTCCACAAAATAATAGCAAATGCTCAATAAGGACCCGGCTCGATAAGCCTGCTTGATAAGGTGATCGTTATCAATAAAAATGAACTAGCTCCATCCCTATCTATAATCATGGTACTGTATTGGTAAACATATAACTGGTTTGACTTGATTCTCGCCATGTAGGGTCTCATCTTTGTAGTGGACAGTAACGACAGAGAAAGAGTGACTGAATCGGCCGAGGAGCTCTCCAAGATGGTATGTATTCATTTCATTCTATTTAACATGATGCTTAATACTCTAGGGTAAAGCTCCAGGTGCCTCTGGTGCATCCGGCCTGGCCGGGCAGAGATAGTTGTCACTGCACCGTGGCGTCTCCTACACAGTTGGTCAGGGCAGGTAGAAGAACTAGGACGTGTTATTCAGGCTTTGAAACAAACATCATAACGAACCTCTGAAGTTGCCGGCTATTACTAGTAATGAGTAATGTGTCAATTTAAATGTCAATACAGGCGTTACAGAGTTAAAAGATTTGTTTCTTTTATGCCTTTATTGATAGACGGTAGAGAGACAGGAAGAATGGGAGAGAGACAGGGAGTGACACGCGGCAAAGGCTGAGATCGGGTTGATCAATCATCAAATCTGGAGTATCCTAACGAGGAACAAGTCCCATGCCTTCTATTGATATTTGAACCCTCATTCTCTGTCCCTCCAGCTGCAGGAGGACGAGCTGAGAGACGCCGTCTTGCTGGTGTTTGCCAACAAACAGGACCTTCCCAATGCCTTATCTGTCAGCGAGCTCACCGACAAACTCAGCCTACAGAGCCTCCGTAACAGAACTGTAAGTCCCAGTCCCAATTCCATATTTTTAGCTGCGACCACACGGTTAATACAAGTCACTCTGTCAGCCTGTTTGTCCGAAGTGCAAACTGAGAGCTGGTCACAGATTATCATGGATTACACTTGTTTTCTTTTACATAACTTCACTACATGCTACATGGTACAATTATTCAACTGATAAATTATTAATTTTGTTATAATTGGGAGGATTTTATTATAATGATGGCAGATGGTCTAATAACTGAAAGGTTGTAGATTTTATGCCCATTGCTGAAACGAATATTACAGCTATAATTACTGAAAACATTTCATTTGTCCCCTGTACAGTGGTTTGTTCAGTCAACCTGCGCCACACAGGGCACGGGGCTGTATGAAGGACTGGACTGGCTGTCCAATGAGCTGTCCAAGCAGTGATGTGGGACTGACTGGACAGATGAGCGATGCAGACGGAGTGAGAGAACCCTGGAGAACAGAACAGGAGAGAAGACTGAACCGTTCACTTTAGAAACGGTTTGGTCTTCAAACACCTGTATTCAAAGGACAAGGCTGGTGGACAATGCAATCAACTTAATTGGAACATCCTATTATCCTTATTTTACACCTTTTATTTTACATTATTATAATTATCCCTTTACATAGTCTCTATTTTTCTCCCCTTTGTTCCCAACCTTGGTCTACAACAAGTTAAGTTCCACTTTTCAGTTGATGAGCAAACGGGGGGGCCATTCAAGGAAGTGTCCTGGAGACGGCAAAGAGAATCACGAGTTATATTTTTTGCAAGGCCTTGGCTCCTGCTCAGCCACTGCCACAGTTGGTATAAATGGCTCATAACCACTTCCAACAACATTGGACATTTTCACAGCAGAGGTAAAGGCTCATAACTCTGAGCTTTAGGTAACAGACAACTTGTTGGCTACCTCAAGCTGTTTGCTTTTTACCCCACAGACATTTAACCCTTGCAGACCTGAGCTTTGTAGAATGAGATGGAGAAAGATAAGATTGCAGTGATTTTGCAAGGAGAGTTGTTGCTTCCCCCCCTTTCTGGTAGTACAGTACTACATGGACCTTTTTTCTTTTCTTTTTTTTTAAGTTAATGGAACCAAAAAGGATGAGGAAAGCTGTGCCTTCTGGTCTCTCATAAACAAATCTGTGTAATCCTTTCTTAATCTCATTCTTAGGTAGCCCCTTTCCTCCCTAAAGAAGCTTTAGTATTCATGTTTTGTGTTTTTTTTCTTTTCTTTTTTTTTGTAAGAAAGATTCATGCGATATAAGAAGACATTTTCTTCTGTGCCCCGATTGAAAGCTGTGGTGAAGCCAAACCACGGTGGGAGTGGGAGTGTAAAATGCTTCGTTCTAACAGAGTACGAACCCCAACCAGGATGTTGGCTTTGTTGAATACCTATCTGAAACACTCCTCACCCTCCCTTCCTTCCTTTCTTCCATATCTTTTTTTATAACCACCATGGACGGAATAATTGGATTGAAGACTCTTTCTTCTATTCTCAAAGTGTCATAAAAGATAAACCTTAAAAGAAAAGAGGGAAGATAGGTGCTGTTTTCAGTATTGGCACTGGGTCAGTGTGATTATAGATAAGTGGCATGCTTCTTTTTTTTCCTTCCTTAGATTTGGCAGTGCTTATTGCAGTTCTCTGAAGGCTGATGCTATGTGCTTGATCAATCTTCTACCCCTTCATCTCCCACAAAACACGCTTACACAGACAAACCTGCCCACTAACATGGCTGGGCATACATTCCAACCTATGCTTTCTGACGCTGCATGCAGTTGCCACTCTTTAAAACAATGTGCTAACTAATGTTTTACAAAATAAAAAGTCTAAATAAATCACTGTTTTAAAAAACAAAGATGCGACTCCTGTACTCTACTTATTGTTGAAGACGAGCAATGCCTCCTGAGGCAAAGTATTTACTTTATTTTGTACCGTTAATTACCATGACCTTAATGTAAAGTGCTACACTTTCTCAAATGAATTCAACACTAATGTTCACCCTGGACTTACTGGTCAGTAAACGTTTTCAGCTTCTAGTAGAATGAGTACCGTATGCATAACAGACAGACTTGTATGTGCCACTAAAGATTATAATGTATTGTTTTTATCCACTGAACACATCCTGTTATTAACATCCTCTAAAATATACCCTGGGATGCATCAGGTTGTGTGCACATTAAAAGTGTAATGCATCTGTAAAACAAATTATGGTAGTTTGAGAAAGTGCTTGACAGCTGAAAAGCTATTATTCCTTACAGGCTTGCAATATAAATCTACACCAGAGGGGTGTATTTGGTGGCAACAAAGCATTCACTGGCAAGTAAATCATTTGTTTGTTCAGGAACAGGGTTCTTCCGGCTCTCTGCTCTAGATTGAATAGTTTATTAGAAATGTAAAACAGCAACATAGTACAGTCAAAATGATGAAAAACGGCTTGCTAAAGTATGCCATCCGAGACCATGGACTATAAATAATGAAAAAGACGAAAATCACACCAAGACCATCGGCTATAGTCACGCTCACGTCACGCTTTTTTTGGGTATGTGTCAAAACCTGTGTAACTAAAAAACATGTGTAATGTCTGTTTATTTAGAAAAAAATATCCTACTTTTAATGCTGTTGGAACACTTCACCCATTGTCAACCTTATCTTCTTATGACTAATGCTCACTCGCTCTGTGTGTATGTTCTTTTACTTGTGTATATAGCTCTCCCACCTTCCATATATAGGTCTCGCACCTTCCTACCTACATGACTGCCTGCCTAAATATGTCCCAAACCGGCCCCTAAGGTCTTCCACTGCTGGCCTGCTCGCTTTGCCTAAAAAAATGGCAACTAAAAATACGGGGAAGCAGCTTTTTGCTTCTACGGGCCGTCGGCATGGAACAAGCTCCCACTGTACCTTCGTCAGGCAGCCTCTGTAGACATTTTTAAAGCACAGCTCAAGACCCACTTCTACAACATTGCATTTAATTGATCTTTTATTTTTTGTTATTCACTGTATTGCATTACTGCTTGTCGTTGCCTTGCTTTTCTTTTTTATTATTGTTCTGTAAAGCACTTTGAGCTGCATTTCATGTCATGAAAGGTGCTTTCAAATAAAGTTGTATTATTATTATTATTATGTTTGTACAGTTACACACACACACACACACACACACACACACACACACATACACGCGTACGCACACAGGTGCTGGTTTAGCCCTAGATGTGTAGTGTTGCAATTCTTTTTTTGTGATTATTATTATTATTATTATTATATTGAAATCGGAGTAAAAAAGACTTGTAGGTACATACAGGGTATGTGGATGTGGTGGGGCATTTATATGGGGCTTATAATGATTTGTCCGTTCCAATTAAATTACGACAGCTAATCAGGCTTAGTGAGGCTGTTTATGTGTGTGTGTGCGCGTGCATGCAAAGCATCCTGCTCAGTCAGCATTGTGGACATACTGTATTGTGCCTACGTGTTTATTCTGCCGTTGCTTCAAAGTGTTCTCTTTCCTTTTTTGGATAATTTTGGATTAATGTAGATATATTAAAAAAAGATTATGGCTTGACCGTGTCACATTATTACAAAGGTGAGTGAGAAATTAAGACATTGTATATAATCTACAGTCTACCTACCTACCTATACCTACTTACCTACCTACCTACTGTACATATCTATACACATTTATATTTTGATGTATTTTTGCATCTGAAGCCTTACTGCTCTTTATTGCAGTACGGCGAGGAATAAATTATAAACTATCATTTCTCTTTGGAGATCACATTGATGGCAGAGAACTGACACTTTACTGCTCTACCTTATGACTAACAGTTGTCAATTTGATGATTTCAGCGGTACCATTTTAAAGGTTCTTCAATCATACGTAGTAAGGTAGTATGTGATGGAATGAATGTGCCATGTGATGTGGCCCATTCGGAACAACATTTCCCAGCATTTCTTTCGGATGCTTCAACAGGCTCACAGCTTCAACCACAAATAGGACCTACTGACTGTTATCAACATTCGGTCTGTTCACGTCCACATCCACACTTACAGTGCAGTATCAGACTGATCTGGGGACAGCGTTGACCGTCCGATACAATGACCCTGCCGTTGTTACCGGTGCCTCGGCCCTACTACACCCTGGCCAGGGAGAATCTGGTCAAAGCCATCCCACACAGGATCCTCTGTGCACTGGGTTGTAGAGGACCGCGCTGTCGCTATGAAAGCCCTGCCTGCTGGAGATCCAACCAGCAGGCAATCCTAGGCCTCTTCTCCTCCTGGTGAGACTGCTTGGCAGGAGTTTGTTCAATGACACAGCATATAGACTACTGTCCAGTGTCCAATGCATATATATATTATATATATATATTAGAGACTATATAATGTTGTCTTTAACTTTCTTCTTGCCACTATTTGTATATAGCCTACCTACCGCTTATCTCCAAAACAGACCTTGTACTGTACATTTCCGTTGTTATTTAGAATATTTACTTGTCATTTGAATTGTAAGCTTGTAATTTGAATACGTGTCAACAAACGTGAATATTAATCTCCCGAATGTGTTCCCATCCCAGGGTGACGGACGACATTGTCGCCATGACACGGCCCGCCACTCATCTGATTGAGAAATTCAACATCATACAGCAGTTTCACAGGTATCACTTTATAGCTGTTTCTGCTTTGGATGGTTGCGTTATGTCACCACCATGCATGTGAGAATGCATGATGCACGACTGTACACAAATCTTCTCCGTCATAATGTGTGTGTGTGTGTATGCACCCCTATTTTCGGTAGGTTGAAGATCAAAAGCATTATCAACATGCAGCTCCCTGGAGAACACCTTTACTGTGGCCCTGAGCAAGACCCTGAAAGTGGCTTCACCTACTCTCCACAGATCTTCATGGACAATGACAGTAAGATCATATAATGAACTGTGCTGTGTAGTAGGCGACTGTTCTACAAACATGTTACATGACTTTGTACCATTGCATGATAGTTTAGCTTTACCTTGACCTGTGTGTGTGTGTGCGTGTTGTGTTTATTTGCAGTTTACTTTTACAACTTTGGGATGCCAGATTATGGTGTGTCCTCTCTTGTTAACTTGTTTGATGGAGTGAAGGTCCTGGCATTCGCAATCAAGGAGGGAAGAGTGGCTATACACTGCCATGCAGGCCTGGGGAGAACTGGTAGGAGGAATATCATTCATCATCTGCTGACGTTTCTTTAGCCCAGCACCCAGCCTGTCGATGTGCGTGTTCTACATCCGCTCTAGGAATATCATTCATAACATAAGATGGGTTACAGTACAAGTGAGAAACCAGTACAAGTGAGAAAAACTCTCGCCCCCTTTCTTGTACTGGTTTCAGTAACAGTACAGTAACATATTTGTACTAGATAATATATCATGAACATGGCCGTGCATACTAGATAATATGAACAGTAGCCTACTGTATAGACTATAGATCATATATAATTTGAACATTATGTAATGCATACTACTAGATAATATATATACAGTAATAACGTAATGTATAGAAGAAACAGAATATGAATAGTATGCACGTAGAAACATTATGAACTGTATGACGTTATGTACATTTTATCCTGAAACGTAAACAATCAAAATGTAGACAAAATTCAATTTAAATGTACTGTATACATTGTCCTGAAGGGGAACTTTGTTTTAGATTCTAAATTAAAACAGTATGCTGCACAGTACTGTGCTATGTTAATACAGAGAAGAAACACAATAATATAAACAGCCTCACACACATATAATAACCTATTTCAGCTATAGATCTTATACACGTCCTTCTGGCTTTCTCTGCAGGTGTTCTGATAGCTTGTTACCTAATCTACACCCTGCGCATCAGTGCTTCCGAGGCCGTCCACTATGTTCGTATTAAAAGGCCTCGTTCTATCCAGACCCGGGGTCAGATCAGTCAGGTGTTTGACTTCGCCCGCCTGCTGGTCACACAACTGACCCAGTACCCGGACATCAACTTACGACACGGGGATCCCTTTACCCTGCAGCACTACCTGAACCGCCAGACACTATTGCTGCATGGGCAGGAACTGCGCACCCTCAGACACACACCTAAGGTCATCTATCAGAAGCTTTCAACTGGTTTAATATGTAGTCTAGAGTACTGTATATGCTGCTATGGCTATGAATAGAGGGTATGCACATGCATGAAACGAGTGGCAAAGTGAGTTTAACGCCGTTTAACAGGACTTTCTTTTTTAATAGGACTTTTCTGTATGGATGTATGGGCCTACAAGGCCAGAAAGTAGTGTTTTGCCACTCAGTATAGCGTTTCTGTATAACTTCCGGGTATGATGATGATGTCACGCGCAAAAGAATGTTCACATATAGCTGATCTACAAGCTCACAGTGTGTTGCATTGTGAATTTGTAGTTCTGCTTTTTTCACACTTTTTGAATATTTTTTTAAACGCTTCACAAAATTGCCCAAAAAGGAACGCCATGGTGAAAGTGATTAATATCAATCAACTTTATTTATTCAGACTCAGGTCCAGTTAAAAACAGACAACATAAAGTACTACATACAAACAGGAACACCCCTATCCCTGCAGTTTTACAATGAACAGTCATACCAGTGCTTCCAAAAGCAGACCGATACCTATATACTCAGGCTGGGGTTCTGAGACTCATTGAGCCAACACATACATTTGTACATCAAGTTTCTCAGTAATGCATGAAAAGTATACACACCCACATTACAGAATAACAACTCACTTGCACTGCTCCACCTTGGTTTTTTCAACAGTATAGCATGCAATCATAAGCAACCTGCAGTTTATACATGCTTGCTTTCCTGAACTTTGTCCCACAAGGGGGCAGTATACAGGGGAGTGCAGTATGCTCTGAAAAGGTTTACCATCCCCTCAAGTGAACATGAGTGAAATTTCCTTCCCAGCATGTTCGCTTGAGCATATAGTATTCAACGCTGTCTTTAGGTCGTATATATCATCAGACAATTGGTCAGTCATTACATGTCCCAGATACTTAGCTTTACTGCAAGTAGATAACACTTGTTCTGACAAGTAAAAAGAAGGAAATGAGAGGTCTTTATCCCCTCTGGTCCTGCAGATCATAACTACACTCTTTTTTGCATTATATTTTATATCAAATGCGACACCATATTCAGAGCATACCTGTAGCAGCTGTTGAAAGCCAGCACTACTGGGAGAAAGTATTGCCAAGTCGTCTGCGTATATCATGATCAATAATCATGTTGATCTTTATAGCCCTGCTAAAGATTTCAGCTGGTCCATCTACCACCTCGAAAAACTATTTTGGTGACCCAATGGCCTTTGCTCTAGTGTCAAACCGTCCGAAATGTCCAATTGCACACAAGATATCTCAAGTAAAAATCTACAGCTTCTTCTCCTTCACAAACATCCTCCCTAACTCTCACAGACCATTATCATCACGACACTACCCCATTCCTTAGTGCACTGCACAGTGACCAGGTCATATTCCATGCATGTGCTAATTTAATAGCACAGTCTATTCAGAGTGAAACACATGAAACATGGCGTCCTTATTCATAGTATTAGTAGGCAAACATTCAGCGATCTTATGCATTCCCGCTCTTAAAGGAGCACTTGACCCATATCCAACCTTATCTTCATTATAAGACGACACACCACGACTGCCCTCTCTCAGGGATGGCCTGTTCCAAGCTAACAGAAACTATACAGCCTTTGACTTTCCAGGAAAGTGAAGGTTGAAATCTAGTTTGAAATGATCAAACCCGCCTACCGACGATGACACGGGTAGGCAGGTTTCTGACCGGACCACAGCCCTCCTCTGAGACACAAAGTTAATAGACAGAAATGGTGCCATCTTATAATGAGCATTAGTGAGGACTGAGGACTGACTATTTTCAAGCTACGAAGATAGCTTGAAAATGGGTAAAGTGGTCCTTTAACGGTAATCATCGCTTTGCCGATCAGCTATTTTCAGTGAAAGCTTTCCCCACAATAACAGAAAACAGAAAAGACACTAGCATAGAGCCCTGGTATGGGGGACTCTACTCAACCATATATGGGTATAAGTGGTTAATTTTATGTTTAATGCACTTTACTAGGTGGTGTACCTTCTATGTGTGCGTCTGTCTTGCCTGTCCCTGGGACTCACCGCCCCACCAGAGTTACATGCCGAGTTGGAGAGGAGATCAACGATACGGATGTTGGGGCAGACCGTGAGGGAGACACTGGTTTCCAAACAGTACATGTCACTGTTAAAGGAGGTCGAGAGGTTGCGCTCGGGGTCTGTGTCCTCCTGGGACAAACCAGTGGGTTCTCTGGAGAGGAAGAGAGATTTGAAGTTCAAGCGCAGCCTCAGTGACTCTGACCTCAGCAGCACCACAGCAAATAAGGCAAGTGTTAGTTGACACACCCAGACACTAATAACCTTTTCTTTTATAGCGTCGATTTTTCTTTTTCTTTTTGCCTAACTCATTTTCAACATTTTGTCATTAATATAGAGCTGTTAAAAAATGTCCCCCCATTCTGTGTTTCCTAGAACTGGAGGTCTGAAAGAAATCATTAACATGGTGAACATCTTGATGTTCACCATCTTGATGACATCATCAAGATGTGATTCACCAAGTGTCAATCATCGTTAAGTGGTGATGGTCTGTTAATTATTCAATTAGTCAATTAAGAGTCATATTGTGACTGGCTGTCACATTCCTCCACCCATGGAGAAAGCCGACCAAGATTGTTTTGTTTTGGATAATTTTTGTCTTTTTCCTAAAACCTTAAAAAAATGACATAGGCCATTAGTTTAAGAAGGCGACGACGATAAGTGAAATCAATGAAAGAGTTTTTTTCACTTTTCTTTCCCGTTCTTTTTACTTTGGCTCCTATAGCATCTGAATCCGGGGGCGTACTGGATACCAGTCATGGGAGATAAAAGAGATTGGTGTGGACTGGACCTAATAAGAGCGGATTTGAGACCCGTCGGTCCCTGTGTCATCTCTTCAGCCATTAAAAAGGATCCTCTCATGTCCAAAAAGCCAGCAGATGGTGGTGTAAACACCAACCGTGTTAAGAGGACAAAGTACAGCACCGCTAAAAAGCAACCAGGGTTCTCCAAAATCAACTCCATAGCTGAGGTAGCTGTAAGGCTAGTTTTGTAAAGAAATACATTAAATGAAGGCCTGCCTGTGTTGTCAACAATGTGCCAAAAAAGGTTTTAATTTTGGATTCTGGTTCCTGTTATCCGTAGCTGTATGGAAACAAGTCAAATCTAGGAGCAACATTAGTGGCACTTTCTATTGCCAGGGCAATGGCAGACAAGGACCCACCAGGAGAAAATATTCTACAAAAGACTGCTTTGCTGCAGGTACAACTATTCGTCTTATAACATATATTCACAGTAAATAATTTTCAAAGCCTGAACTCAAGCACTATATTGTTTCAACAGGAGGAGATGAACACCAGTGAATGTGGATGGGCTTTGCTGGTCACAGAGACAGATCCTCAGGTTCTAAGCCATCTGCTGTGGACCTGGCTAGAGAAACTTAAGGTGTGAATTAATGAAAAAACTAACTGGAGACACCCTAGCCCTGATACACATAGGACCCTTCAGTCCTGCATCCTGAGGGTCCTCCTGGATCAGGGCTAATATATGGTCCCCTGATGTTGACCTCATTCTCCAGTCTTTCTCCCTGCCCACTCCTCACTGTCTTTATGGCTTTGACTATTTAAAGATTCAGGTAACCTGTGCATCAGTGGTTAAATAGATCTACCATATGCCATGTCGTCGCTGTCTGGAGGGAACCACCTAACTAAAAAATGTAGGTTATAAATCAATGCTATTCAATAAATAGCCTTTAAGTCTGTGTGTTGGTTCAAAAAATATCGTACCAATGAAAAGTGTTAAAAAGCGCTTCGGACAAAACCTCTTAACTTTGAGGCAGTATTTAATTTCCTGAAAATGTAATATTTTGGAGTTGGGGGTGGTTTCTGCCCGACAGCAGAGATATGGCAGAAATATTTAAGGTTACCTTTGTTTTTAGTTTTTTTCCAGCATCTCACTCTTTCCTCTCTTCTTCTACAGGAGCCTATTTTGAGAGGTGAAGATATAGAAATGTTAATTTCTGCAGCTAACAACCCGTACCCTCTCAATGTGCTTAAGAAGGTATAGGAGAACAGTCTTCTTTCCATCTTCCAGAGTACTCAGATTTCTAGTGTAGGTGAAAGCCAGACAAAGTGGCATAATAACCATACACTTTATTGACCGGGGGTCCCCCAGGGGTCTATAGGCTACTAATGTTCCCCTCTAAGCTCAATCTATACATCAAAAATAGCCAACTACAAGCTCACAATCGTTCCAATCAACAAGCATTGTGAGCTTTCACATATGTAGCTTGCGGAGTTAGTTCAGTCAGATATTCTTGAACGGCTTCATTCTATGCTCAAAGGCATAGGGGGTAATACTCTGCAACAGTGTTTGCAAGAACCACATGTCATACGCTGATGTGGCAGTCAGCTGACCAATTGGGCGGGGTATTTAAGCTCACCTCTTCCTGCCTTCCTTCTGCATTTGGTTCCTATTGTTGTTATGCAATGTTTGCTCCCACCGCCACCCCAGCACCACCGGTGGGCTGTCCTATTTCTGTTCCCCATATGGGGGTTGTTATGTATATCTCCATGCTCTTAATGTTTAATGATGGTGTTTAATTGTGCAGAGCCGAACGCCAAGATAAAATATTATATGCACACTTGTATTCTCAATCTCATTCTATAATAAATATTGGTTAAATCTATCCGTGCGTTATTTGACTGAACTGATATTATGTTGCCAAATGTTCGCCTATTATCGCAGATAATTTAATATTATGGCTGATTTCCGACATTGACTGCAGTACTCTATTTGTGTTTTCCAGGCTCCGCGACACACCATCTCATGTCTGTTGAGCTGTGTGGGTATGGTAACCAGTCTGTGCCCACATAAAGAGGATGCAGTGCTGCAACGTATGATGCGGTCACTTACCAGGGTAAGTGTTTGTATGTGCGTGCGTGCGTGCGCGTGTGTGTGTGTGTGTGTGTGTGTGTGTGTGTGTGTGTGTGTGTGTGTGTGTGTGTGTGTGTGTGTGTGTGTGTGTGTGTGTGTGTGTGTGTGTGTGTGTGTGTGTGTGTGTGTGTGCGTGCGTGCTTTGGTCGGTGGTTCTCAAAGTGGAGTGGGGACCCCCAGCCAGGGGTCCTTGAGGGGGTTCCCGGGGCGTCCCCAGCAAAATGTTTTCATACAGCATCCAGATGAGTTTAACCAAAAATTCTGATCGACAAGCTCACAACTTAATTTGTTTTAAAGAAATTGTAATATTTTTGAAACATTTTAACAACACAAATCTGACACAAAATATTTTCAAATGGGGTCCGCAGCCAAAACATATTCATTTGGGGGTCCTTGACATGGCAAATTTTGAGAACCGTTACTTAGGTCACAATTGGGGGAATTTTGTCACTGACTGTACACACCGTAGGTCGCAGTTTACTATGAAAACCTGCATCTCACGGGTTCGACTCCCGAGCCAGACGGCCTTTGCCACGTGTCGGGGTCACTCCCCATCTCTCTCCCCCTTTCCGGTCTGTCTACTGTTCCCTATCAATAAAAGGCATAAACAAGCCCCAAAAACTAAAAAAGAAAAAACAAACTGCCAAATTAAGAAGAGTCTGTTAATTCTCAGGGCGTCTTACTGGTATGTATAAACTAAACTAATGTATAACTAGCCTGTTTCTCTGTTAACCCAATAGCACCACCAAGAGGAAATAGAAAGCCTCACAACTTTGATGAAGATCTTCAAGAGCTGCTTCAGATACACACTCCACAACTAGACTTCTCTCACCAGAGCCTGCAGCTACATGTACGCTGTCACTGTCACTGACAAGACCACAGATCAAATGATCATGTTTTCTTTTTCTGTTTCGTAGGTATGTCAGGGGTTCAGTGGTTCGTAGGTATGTCAGGGGTTCCCACATTCTTTCCACTCCAGATCCAAAAGAGAAATTTGGTGAATCCCAGAAAGCCAAACATTTACATTATTAATTGTTAATCCCTATTTAATAGTGAAAATAGCTAACTAGCTACTAGCTAAACGCATCACATTGTGACACGTTGTGACCTTGTAAATATGCTATTTTCATTTATTTTATGAATTTATCTTTATTATTTTTTAGAAAATTAATAAGTTTATAAATATATATATATGTTTGATTACATTTTATAAAATGTATAGGAAATGTAACCCATAGAAATGGTTGTCCACAAAATGGTTCCTTACCATATAGGTCCTGTCTCATTGTTTACTATAGGAAACACTGGTTCTGACAGTGGGGGAAAAAGGAAATGTGGTTTGACAATTGGGTGTACACAGTAGGCTTATATACAGTATTATAAAAGTTGCAACAAAACAAAACAAAACAGCTGACTGGTGACTAGGCTACATCAAATGTGGGGTTGATAAATTTGAAAAAAATATAATATCATCTTGATCATTAACAATAAATAGGCGCCTTTTGCTTTTCAGTTGATTCTTTTCTACACTTTGGTTCTGTAGCATTAGTCTACTAATACCACATTGTGGCTCAAACATTGTGACTGACTAATTCAGTGCAGTAGCCTACTCTCAAGATAGGGATAGGCCCAGAGGTCGGTAGCTATTAGCCTTAATAGCCTACACCTCACTGTGCTTTTGTTTATGTTTTCTGTGCTTTGTGTATTATTCGAGTGAATTGACTATATGGACATTTCAATAAAAATCAATTTTTTTAAAGTTCATACTATAATATGCCTTCTTCAGTATTGTTTTTAAGACTTGGCTGAGCTTGTCAGGTAGCCTACCATCACTATGGAAACGTTGTCATAGTGAATTTGACAAGTCTAACAATCTAAGTTCATTCACACACTGAACAGCATGCACCTATAGGGGGACAAAGCCATAACACAGGTAAGTCACTAAACTATCCAATCAAGACAAGCATTATGGAATGTGTTTGATTATATAATATTATAACAACTTCAGTTCAGATTATATGACCCACAGGCAATCACAGATTTCTCATTTTGGCACTTGGTGGATATTTTGGTGTGAGCGAGTGAGTGTTTGCTACTTTCAGCTTATGCCTGCACACAAATGTGCAGGCATAAGGCCTTTTTTAATCTAAAGGCTGAAAGGGGGCATAACTATAGCACAGCGTCATGCCTGCACAAATGGTAACCAATCTGGGAACATCTAGGTCATTTGGTCAAAATAAAGAAAATGTATCTGTCTGACTCTTGAGAGATTATAGCCTACTAGCCTACAACATGCATGTGGCAAATCAATTTGAACTAAGCCTACTAATTTGTTTTAGCCTATATATTTTATAAATCTTCTTGCTTAATGAAATCCTGGAAAATGGTATAATAAAATATATATATAATGTACAATGCATGTGCTCTCTCTCTCTCTCTCTCTCTCTCTCTCTCTCTCTCTCTCTCTCTCGCTCTCTTTCTAGTTAATCATGTCAGTCACTAATATTTGGGTTGGTTCCTGGAGGCCCCATAAACCCAGAGGTCCCATAGCAGCTCACTACAGCAGCCCAGGGCCAAAATATGCTCTACCTGGGTCTACAGGTAACCACAAATGTACCAATGTACACAATGCAATAAATGTTCTTCTTTAAAAAAAAACTGAAAAGGCCCTGCGGTATTCTGCTCTGCTAATGTAATATAGGCCTACCTGCAGTACTCTGTCCTCTCCCTATAGGTGTTAACTTTCACGACCCCACAAAACGGAAATTGCCAGCATTCAGTTTTGGGACACGCCATTGCCAACTCAGATCTGACAGCTCCCCTGGACCGAGATATCTGGTCCCTTCCAACGTCACCAGAGTCGGCCGAGTTGGTACTCCTGCATACTCACTCTATGGACGCACCCGGGACCCGCAGCTGTTCCAGACCCCTGGGCCAGGTTAAAAGAAAGAAAATGTGCTCATAAGTTGGTTTAGAAAAGGCTGTAGGCCTATTGGCAGATTTAAAAAAAAATAATGAAATGTAGAAAACTTCAAAGGTAGGCTACTGGTGGTTTCTAGACGTTCTTGCAGTAGGCCTATATTCCTGGAGTGTGTGTGTGCGTGCGTGCGTGCGTGCGTGCGTGCGTGCGTGCGTGCGTGCATGCGTGTGTGTCTGTCCTTCACACATCTTGAGAGCCATTGATCTGATCGACTCAACACTTGGCTGGCTTGTGTATTGCTGAGTATAAGGAAGTGTAGTGTTGAGTTGAGTGTGAACTGTGATTTGATTTATGTATTAGATCCCCATTAGCTTTACTGTGAATCAAAGCAGCTACTCTTCCTGGGGTCTCAAACACATCATCATAAAAAAAAAAAACATTCTTTCATATTATTACATTCATATACTATACACTACATTCATACAACTACAATACAATACAATACAATACAAATCACCAACTCATGATCCATCTACTACATTTGATAGCTAGCTCTACAGACTAGTACAATCCAATCTTCAACATTGACATCAAAACAAATATTATATTATAATGGGTAGCTCATATGTATCTCCTTCACATCTGAACAAAAACAACTTCAACTTCTTCTTAAAACTCATATAGTTAACCTCATAGTCTAAAACTGTAGGTAATTAGTTCCCCTGTGAACTCACTGTGAACCGGTCCACTTTGAATGAGCACACATTCTGAAAAGTCAGACGGGGAATGCACTAGTCCTATATAACCAGCAAGACGCCCTGAGCGCATCCGCCTGGGTGATGGCGGACTGCTGGGCGAGCGCTGGCACTTTCGCATGGGGGTCAGATCAACATATAGAATGAATTATGTACTAGCCATATATGGAGCGTGTCTTGAGTGTACAGGGTTTAATGAGGTCAGATCAACAAGAGATGCTGGCCGGCTCCACATAATATGCAGATCTAGGTGATGATCCAGTATTCTCCATATATGGTTATCCAGGGTTAGATGAGGTCAGTGTCGTGATCTTCATATATGGACATGGCCATGGTGGCGTGACGTGTCACGAGGCGTGATATCATGAGGCGTGGCCATATATCGAGGCGTTAAGGGTCTCCATGATGTCACGTGATGTCACAAGGCATGATGGATTGGCAACCATATGGTGGTGTGACAGACGCAAGATGCAGGATTTCATAGTAAATGCGACCTTCAGTCGCAAATACACATTTTATCTATACTAGAATTGTACCATTTCAGCAGTGTGTAACATTTCAATAGGCTGATGAAGAAAACACTTTTCTTGGAGTGAATGAAACTAAGTAAATGAAAGGTTGTGTTATATTGGACAAAGATAATGTTTTTCTTGGAGTTTTCACAACATTTACATATATACACAACAATTTATAATTAAACTAGGAATGGTAGGATGGTTAATTTATAAATACTTTTTATTTATTTTATTTTTTTCAATTTACACACATTGGTCCTGATTCTTCAAAAACGAAATGCGCCAGAGTGTAACGGTGACGGAAACAGATATCGTATTTATCCGTCCGATCAAGCTACGTTGAGATGACGTGTTATTCAGAGAGTGGTGTGTACCACAGGTGCGCTGGCGTATCGCAGGTGTATGTCATACTGAAAGCAGCGGGTGCAAAGTGATCGGAAAAGCAACCGACAACCTCATCTGCATTGATCCACGCCCCATATCGTACCATAAAAGGCTTCAAGCATGGACACAGTTGTGCAACAAAATGTAAATTCGGCTTTACACTGAACCACTGAAGGAAACTACATTTATTTGTACAAAACGGTTACTTTGCAGGATTCAGATTCAAAATTAAGTGAGGTGACGTGGAAGTTTGAGATGTTTCATCTGGTTTCCAGGCTAGAACCCCTTTTCACAGAAAAACAATTACAATTGCTACCGCTGCTGGTGTGAATTGGACGTTACATTATTCTAGTTTTCGATGGGATTATTATTACACACAATTACACAAAATACTGTGGCGTGGTGTGGGACAGTAATGCTTGTCATTTGTCCCTGCACTGTATTTCTCCAAGGCCCTGCTGCCTACCTTCTGCCTGCCGTGCTCGGGCCCAGAACTGTGACCAAGACCACTGCTCCCAACTATACTCTATGTGGGCGCAACAAGATTGGCAGCTTCCATGAGGACCTGCAAAAGGTCAACAAAACATGGAAAAGAGTATCTTTTGCATATATATAGTCTACTTTGGTCAGGAGTCAGGACCAATATCTTAAACTGGATTTGACTACTATTGAGTGTGATATGAGTGACTTTGCATGATTTAACCTTTGCAATACTGTCCAGAACTGAGAGCTGAGAGCTGCCTGTCTTTGTAACAGGGATGTGGCATCCCTGTGAATTGTGATATCATACTGATGTACATATCTTTGTTCCGAGTTTCCGACGTACTAACAGTCCCACACTACTTTGGTCCGACGTCCGACTCCTTCCCCAAACCCTAACCCAGGGGTCGGCAACCGGCAAGCTGCTCTAGAGCACTCCCCTGGTGGCTCTCTGTAGCATTACAAAAAAATCGATGAAAATGTATAATGTTTATTTTTTCCGCATGCAGTTAGGATTAGGTTAGGGCCTAACCTAATCCTAACTGTATGCGGAAGCAATGTGTGTGTCTTCTTAACCGGCCACGCATGTGTCTTTACCAGCCACACATGTCAGAGCCACGGGTGAGTCTTAGGGCCGATTCATACTCCTATTTTAGAGCTGAATAAAAGTCGGTTTGGCGCTGTAAAGCCTACAATTTGACGTCATTTGAGGTTCGGGGGGGCGGGTACCGTCCTAAAGTCGGCTCTTCGGTGCTACTGAAAATTTCTGACGAGCCGAAATCATTTCGGCACTACAGCGCCGAAACAGCGTTAAAATAGGAGTATGAATCGCATGTGTCTTGTCTTGACTGGAGCCACGGGTGAGTGTTAACCGGCTAGGCGGCCACGTGGACTGTGTACTAACGTCTGCCCCCCACACTGATGACTGATGACTTGATACTGACACGACTCATCGGTTTTATGAGATTATTACCATTTAAGAATAACCTTAATGATAAACACTGTAACTGACAACAATTTTTGGTTCATTATGTTTAATGTCTGGTTTTCATTTAGATTCTTAAATTATATAATAATAATACATTATAATAATAAATAATTATATTAATTATAATAAATGTGTTGATAATTTGGTTGATGATTTATTCTACTTAGTACTTACCTTTGTGCACTTCATGTTGTCCTCTCCAGACCCCTGGTCCTGGGACGTACCAAGTGGTGGACCCCTGCATCTACAAATACAAGCCTCCCCACTACAGCATGACAGGACGCAACATTATGCCTGGCGACGGCACAAGGACACCTGGCCCTGGCTCACACCACCCTGAGCAAGTGAGACATTTCATACAGAATCATAACCATCATTCACTTTTTAAAATAAAATAATTAAGATGAATGTTCTCTGCAATACACATGAGTGAAAGGACACATTCGTTGTGTGTGTGTCTTTGGTTCAATGCAGAAAAACAATGCAGTGATATTTTATTTCTCCATTTCACAGTATTTTCAGTGTTTTTCTTCATTCACTAACTGAAACTTTTTGTATTTAGGTGACTTTCACAAAATTCAAAGCACCGAGCTTCACCTTTGGAGTGCGCCATTCACAGTATGTTGCACCTTTAATTGAGGATGTGGTGGAACGAGCACTTTGAAGCCTGATTCATACTCACCCTCATTTTTAACATATTAATTAAATTCATACTCTGTTCTTTCCTTGGGTCTTGACTTGGGTTCCTTTGCTGTTCCTATGCACCAGAAAGCACCTTGTTGGATGTAGCCCATCTCAGACGGCATACTATAGCATCCCGTTTTTCATCATTTTTGAGGATTTGAAAAAATTACGAAAATCACTCGTGATTTTCGTCTTTTTTTTCAAATCCTCGTTTTTCATAATTTTCGACCATGGGCTGTAGCCCTAGCCTGGTTAATAAACCAGACCGAATCAGCCGTTGGCAAAAAAAAATTGCCTACCGGCGGATTTCGGTCTGGAGAGGCTCAATTGTACGCCCATTTTCTACACACGAGAACGTGTGCGCCCAATAGGGACACGGTATGCAATATGGGCGGGCTTTGGTACAGTGACGTTCAATGCTTGAGACCTTTGACTGACAGTAGCTCTGACCAATTGCAAACAAAGAGAAAATGTTTCCCTGGAAATGAAATCCAAGCTGAGCCTCCCCAGACTAATATCCCGCGGATCCGTGCGATATTAGTCTGGTTTATTAACCAGGCTACTGTAGCCCATCTCAGACGGCATACTATAGCACGCCGTTTTTCATCATTTTTGAGGATTTGAAAAAAAGACGAAAATCACTCGAGACAATGGTCTCGGAGTGATTTTCGTCTTTTTCTCAAACCCTCGTTTTTCATCATTTTTGACCATGGGCTATAGCCCATCTCAGACGGCATACTATAGCATGCCATTTTTCATCATTTTTGAGGATTTGAAAAAAGACGAAAATTTTCAGAATTAGTTGAAATAGACTTATTGCACTTATTTTTACTCCTAACAATGGCCAATGTCTTTGGAATAACTAAATGACCGTGACCATGACCTTTCAAGGTTAAAATCACCCAAAATGATTAAAATAGTATCAGAAATGAATTCCACATCCCTCAATTAGTCAGAATGTGCAAATACACCCAGAAACAAAAAAGTTGTATTTTCATCATAGCCCATGGTGGCCATATTTGATGTGGCCATTGCGCCATTTGTGGAGAATGCATTGGGCGTTTAAGTTAAATAACTCATAAACTACAAAACATAAAAATAAAAAAAAGTTCCAGCATGTGTCTCCACAGTAAGCTGAATAATAAAAAGTGTGAATGGAGTTTCTAGGTGAAAGTGACTTTTGACGTGCCTATAAAGCTGCCATTGAGCCCCATGTTAAATGTCTCAAATTTGAAAGCACTATATTTCTAAAACTATGGAAGATTTCAAAGATTCCTTTTCAGGCAAACATGTCCACCGTAAGATGAACCTAAGTAGGCTAGAATGGGGTTGCTAGGTGTAAGTATGTAGGACTAGTAGCATGCCAAAGTTTGTGCTATTGCCATAGAGAATGCATTGGGCGTTTAAGTTAAATAACTCATAAACTACAAAACATAAAAATAAAAAAAAGTTCCAGCATGTGTCTCCACAGTAAGCTGAATAATAAAAAGTGTGAATGGAGTTTCTAGGTGAAAGTGACTTTTGACGTGCCTATAAAGCTGCCATTGAGCCCCATGTTAAATGTCTCAAATTTGAAAGCACTATATTTCTAAAACTATGGAAGATTTCAAAGATTCCTTTTCAGGCAAACATGTCCACCGTAAGATGAACCTAAGTAGGCTAGAATGGGGTTGCTAGGTGTAAGTATGTAGGACTAGTAGCATGCCAAAGTTTGTGCTATTGCCATAGAGAATGCATTGGGCGTTTAAGTTAAATAACTCATAAACTACAAAACATAAAAATAAAAAAAAGTTCCAGCATGTGTCTCCACAGTAAGCTGAATAATAAAAAGTGTGAATGGAGTTTCTAGGTGAAAGTGACTTTTGACGTGCCTATAAAGCTGCCATTGAGCCCCATGTTAAATGTCTCAAATTTGAAAGCACTATATTTCTAAAACTATGGAAGATTTCAAATATTCCTTTTCAGGCAAACATGTCCACCGTAAGATGAACCTAAGTAGGCTAGAATGGGGTTGCTAGGTGTAAGTATGTAGGACTAGTAGCATGCCAAAGTTTGTGCTATTGCCATAGAGAATGCATTGGGCGTTTAAGTTAAATAACTCATAAACTACAAAACATAAAAATAAAAAAAAGTTCCAGCATGTGTCTCCACAGTAAGCTGAATAATAAAAAGTGTGAATGGAGTTTCTAGGTGAAAGTGACTTTTGACGTGCCTATAAAGCTGCCATTGAGCCCCATGTTAAATGTCTCAAATTTGAAAGCACTATATTTCTAAAACTATGGAAGATTTCAAAGATTACTTTTCAGGCAAACATGTCCACCGTAAGATGAACCTAAGTAGGCTAGAATGGGGTTGCTAGGTGTAAGTATGTAGGACTAGTAGCATGCCAAAGTTTGTGCTATTGCCATAGAGAATGCATTGGGCGTTTAAGTTAAATAACTCATAAACTACAAAACATAAAAATAAAAAAAAGTTCCAGCATGTGTCTCCACAGTAAGCTGAATAATAAAAAGTGTAAATGGAGTTTCTAGGTGAAAGTGACTTTTGACGTGCCTATAAAGCTGCCATTGAGCCCCATGTTAAATGTCTCAAATTTGAAAGCACTATATTTCTAAAACTATGGAAGATTTCAAAGATTCCTTTTCAGGCAAACATGTCCACCGTAAGATGAACCTAAGTAGGCTAGAATGGGGTTGCTAGGTGTAAGTATGTAGGACTAGCAGCATGCCAAAGTTTGTGCTATTGCCATAGAGAATGCATTGGGCGTTTAAGTTAAATAACTCATAAACTACAAAACATAAAAATAAAAAAAAGTTCCAGCATGTGTCTCCACAGTAAGCTGAATAATAAAAAGTGTGAATGGGGTTTCTAGGTGAAAGTGACTTTTGACGTGCCTATAAAGCTGCCATTGAGCCCCATGTTAAATGTCTCAAATTTGAAAGCACTATATTTTTAAAACTATGTAAGATTTCAAAGATTCCTTTTCAGGCAAACATGTCCACCGTAAGATGAACCTAAGTAGGCTAGAATGGGGTTGCTAGGTGTAAGTATGTAGGACTAGTAGCATGCCAAAGTTTGTGCTATTGCCATAGAGAATGCATTGTGTTGCGGAGGATGAGAGGAATGCTCTCATCCTCCGCAACACCCATTCTCATACACCGCTATACACCGCAAGGATATGGGCTATAGCCCATATCGTACGGCATACTATAGCACGCCGTTTTTCATAATTTTTGAGGATTTGAAAAAAATGAAAAAAATAAAAAAACATGGGTTATAGCCCATCGTTTTTTGAAATTTTTATATATTTTTTTAACCTCGTTTTTCATCATTTTTGAACATGGGCTATAGCCCATACCGTACGGCATACTATAGCACGCCGTTTTTCATCATTTTTGAGGTTTTGAAAAAAAAAAACAAAAAAAAAAACATGGGTTATAGCCCATCGTTTTTTTGAAATTTTGATATTTTTTTTTAACCTCGTTTTTCATCATTTTTGAACATGGGCTATAGCCCATACCGTACGGCATACTATAGCACGCCGTTTTTCATCATTTTTGAGGTTTTGAAAAAAATAAAAATAATAAAAAAACATGGGTTATAGCCCATTGTTTTTTGAATTTTTTGAATTTTTTTTATCCTCATTTTTCATAATTTTTGACCATGGACTATAGCCCATATCGTACGGCATAGGCCTACTATAGCACGCCGTTTTTCATCATTTTTGAGGTTTTGAAAAAAATGAAAAAAAAAACAAAACATGGGTTATAGCCCATCGTTTTTTGAAATTTTGATATATTTTTTTAACCTCGTTTTTCATCATTTTTGAACATGGGCTATAGCCCATACCGCACGGCATACTATAGCACGCCGTTTTTCATCATTTTTGAGGTTTTGAAAAAAATGAAAAGAAAATGAAAAAAACATGGGTTATAGCCCATCGTTTTTTGAAAATTTGATATTTTTTTTAACCTCGTTTTTCATCATTTTTGAACATGGGCTATAGCCCATACCATACGGCATACTATAGCACGCCGTTTTTCATCATTTTTGAGATTTTGAAAAAAAAAAAAAAAAAAAAAACATGGGTTATAGCCCATCGTTTTTTGAAATTTTGATATATTTTTTTAACCTCGTTTTTCATCATTTTTGAACATGGGCTATAGCCCATACCGCACGGCATACTATAGCACGCCGTTTTTCATCATTTTTGAGGTTTTGAAAAAAATGAAAAAAATGAAAAAGACATGGGTTATAGCCCATCGTTTTTTGAAATTTTGATATTTTTTTTTAACCTCGTTTTTCATCATTTTTGAACATGGGCTATAGCCCATACCGCACGGCATACTATAGCACGCCGTTTTTCATCATTTTTTGAGGTTTTGAAAAAAAAGAAAAAAAAAGAAAACAACATGGGTTATAGCCCATCGTTTTTTGAAATTTTGATATTTTTTTTAACCTCGTTTTTCATCATTTTTGAACATGGGCTATAGCCCATACCGTACGGCATACTATAGCACGCCGTTTTTCATCATTTTTGAGGTTTTGAAAAAAATGAAAAAAAAAAAAACATGGGTTATAGCCCATCGTTTTTTGAAAATTTGATATTTTTTTTAACCTCGTTTTTCATCATTTTTGAACATGGGCTATAGCCCATACCGCACGGCATACTATAGCACGCCGTTTTTCATCATTTTTGAGGTTTTGAAAAAAATGAAAAGAAAATGAAAAAAACATGGGTTATAGCCCATCGTTTTTTGAAAATTTGATATTTTTTTTAACCTCGTTTTTCATCATTTTTGAACATGGGCTATAGCCCATACCATACGGCATACTATAGCACGCCGTTTTTCATCATTTTTGAGATTTTGAAAAAAATGAAAAAAAAAAAAACATGGGTTATAGCCCATCGTTTTTTGAAATTTTGATTTATTTTTTTAACCTCGTTTTTCATCATTTTTGAACATGGGCTATAGCCCATACCGCACGGCATACTATAGCACGCCGTTTTTCATCATTTTTGAGGTTTTGAAAAAAATGAAAAAAATGAAAAAGACATGGGTTATAGCCCATCGTTTTTTGAAATTTTGATATTTTTTTTAACCTCGTTTTTCATCATTTTTGAACATGGGCTATAGCCCATACCGCACGGCATACTATAGCACGCCGTTTTTCATCATTTTTGAGGTTTTGAAAAAAAAGAAAAAAAAAGAAAAAAACATGGGTTATAGCCCATCGTTTTTTGAAATTTTGATATTTTTTTTAACCTCGTTTTTCATCATTTTTGAACATGGGCTATAGCCCATACCGCACGGCATACTATAGCACGCCGTTTTTCATCATTTTTGAGGTTTTGAAAAAAAAGAAAAAAAAAGAAAAAAACATGGGTTATAGCCCATCGTTTTTTGAAATTTTGATATTTTTTTTAACCTCGTTTTTCATCATTTTTGAACATGGGCTATAGCCCATACCGTACGGCATACTATAGCACGCCGTTTTTCATCATTTTTGAGGTTTCGAAAAAAATGAAAAAAAAAAAAAACATGGGTTATAGCCCATCGTTTTTTGAAATTTTGAAATTTCTTTTTTAACCTCGTTTTTCATCATTTTTGAACATGGGCTATAGCCCATATCGTACGGCATACTATAGCACGCAGTTTTTCATCATTTTTGCCATTGAGCCCCATTGTAAATTCTAAAGCACTATATTTCTAAAACTATGAAACATTTCAAAGATTCCTTTTCAGACAAACATGTCCACCGTAAGATGAACCTAAGTAGGCTAGAATGGGGTTGCTATGTGTAAGTATGTAGGACTAGTAGCATGCCAAAGTTTGTGCTATTGCCATAGAGAATGCATTGGGCGTTTAAGTTAAATAACTCATAAACTACAAAACATAAAAATAAAAAAAAGTTCCAGCATGTGTCTCCACAGTAAGCTGAATAATAAAAAGTGTGAATGGAGTTTCTAGGTGAAAGTGACTTTTGACGTGCCTATAAAGCTGCCATTGAGCCCCATGTTAAATGTCTCAAATTTGAAAGCACTATATTTCTAAAACTATGGAAGATTTCAAAGATTCCTTTTCAGGCAAACATGTCCACCGTAAGATGAACCTAAGTAGGCTAGAATGGGGTTGCTAGGTGTAAGTATGTAGGACTAGTAGCATGCCAAAGTTTGTGCTATTGCCATAGAGAATGCATTGGGCGTTTAAGTTAAATAACTCATAAACTACAAAACATAAAAATAAAAAAAAGTTCCAGCATGTGTCTCCACAGTAAGCTGAATAATAAAAAGTGTGAATGGAGTTTCTAGGTGAAAGTGACTTTTGACGTGCCTATAAAGCTGCCATTGAGCCCCATGTTAAATGTCTCAAATTTGAAAGCACTATATTTCTAAAACTATGGAAGATTTCAAAGATTCCTTTTCAGGCAAACATGTCCACCGTAAGATGAACCTAAGTAGGCTAGAATGGGGTTGCTAGGTGTAAGTATGTAGGACTAGTAGCATGCCAAAGTTTGTGCTATTGCCATAGAGAATGCATTGGGCGTTTAAGTTAAATACCTCATAAACTACAAAACATAAAAATAAAAAAAAGTTCCAGCATGTGTCTCCACAGTAAGCTGAATAATAAAAAGTGTGAATGGAGTTTCTAGGTGAAAGTGACTTTTGACGTGCCTATAAAGCTGCCATTGAGCCCCATGTTAAATGTCTCAAATTTGAAAGCACTATATTTCTAAAACTATGGAAGATTTCAAAGATTCCTTTTCAGGCAAACATGTCCACCGTAAGATGAACCTAAGTAGGCTAGAATGGGGTTGCTAGGTGTAAGTATGTAGGACTAGTAGCATGCCAAAGTTTGTGCTATTGCCATAGAGAATGCATTGGGCGTTTAAGTTAAATAACTCATAAACTACAAAACATAAAAATAAAAAAAAGTTCCAGCATGTGTCTCCACAGTAAGCTGAATAATAAAAAGTGTGAATGGAGTTTCTAGGTGAAAGTGACTTTTGACGTGCCTATAAAGCTGCCATTGAGCCCCATGTTAAATGTCTCAAATTTGAAAGCACTATATTTCTAAAACTATGGAAGATTTCAAAGATTCCTTTTCAGGCAAACATGTCCACCGTAAGATGAACCTAAGTAGGCTAGAATGGGGTTGCTAGGTGTAAGTATGTAGGACTAGTAGCATGCCAAAGTTTGTGCTATTGCCATAGAGAATGCATTGGGCGTTTAAGTTAAATAACTCATAAACTACAAAACATAAAAATAAAAAAAAGTTCCAGCATGTGTCTCCACAGTAAGCTGAATAATAAAAAGTGTGAATGGAGTTTCTAGGTGAAAGTGACTTTTGACGTGCCTATAAAGCTGCCATTGAGCCCCATGTTAAATGTCTCAAATTTGAAAGCACTATATTTCTAAAACTATGGAAGATTTCAAAGATTCCTTTTCAGGCAAACATGTCC
This sequence comes from Protomyctophum parallelum, assembly GCF_964188405.1. Lineage (NCBI taxonomy): Eukaryota > Metazoa > Chordata > Actinopteri > Myctophiformes > Myctophidae > Protomyctophum > Protomyctophum parallelum. The sequence goes on along the minus strand of NC_139700.1, from coordinate 15,666,735 downwards.
ACCGTAAGATGAACCTAAGTAGGCTAGAATGGGGTTGCTAGGTGTAAGTATGTAGGACTAGTAGCATGCCAAAGTTTGTGCTATTGCCATAGAGAATGCATTGGGCGTTTAAGTTAAATAACTCATAAACTACAAAACATAAAAATAAAAAAAAGTTCCAGCATGTGTCTCCACAGTAAGCTGAATAATAAAAAGTGTGAATGGAGTTTCTAGGTGAAAGTGACTTTTGACGTGCCTATAAAGCTGCCATTGAGCCCCATGTTAAATGTCTCAAATTTGAAAGCACTATATTTCTAAAACTATGGAAGATTTCAAAGATTCCTTTTCAGGCAAACATGTCCACCGTAAGATGAACCTAAGTAGGCTAGAATGGGGTTGCTAGGTGTAAGTATGTAGGACTAGTAGCATGCCAAAGTTTGTGCTATTGCCATAGAGAATGCATTGGGCGTTTAAGTTAAATAACTCATAAACTACAAAACATAAAAAAAAAAAAAAGTTCCAGCATGTGTCTCCACAGTAAGCTGAATAATAAAAAGTGTGAATGGAGTTTCTAGGTGAAAGTGACTTTTGACGTGCCTATAAAGCTGCCATTGAGCCCCATGTTAAATGTCTCAAATTTGAAAGCACTATATTTCTAAAACTATGGAAGATTTCAAAGATTCCTTTTCAGGCAAACATGTCCACCGTAAGATGAACCTAAGTAGGCTAGAATGGGGTTGCTAGGTGTAAGTATGTAGGACTAGTAGCATGCCAAAGTTTGTGCTATTGCCATAGAGAATGCATTGTGTTGCGGAGGATGAGAGGAATGCTCTCATCCTCCGCAACACCCATTCTCATACACCGCTATACACCGCAAGGATATGGGCTATAGCCCATATCGTACGGCATACTATAGCACGCCGTTTTTCATAATTTTTGAGGATTTGAAAAAAATGAAAAAAATAAAAAAACATGGGTTATAGCCCATCGTTTTTTGAAATTTTTATATATATTTGTAACCTCGTTTTTCATCATTTTTGAACATGGGCTATAGCCCATACCGTACGGCATACTATAGCACGCCGTTTTTCATCATTTTTGAGGTTTTGAAAAAAATGAAAAAAAAAAAAAAACATGGGTTATAGCCCATCGTTTTTTTGAAATTTTGATTTTTTTTTTTAACTTCGTTTTTCATCATTTTTGAACATGGGCTATAGCCCATACCGCACGGCATACTATAGCACGCCGTTTTTCATCATTTTTGAGGTTTTGAAAAAAAACAAAAAAAACAAAAAAAACATGGGTTATAGCCCATCGTTTTTTGAAATTTTGATTTTTTTTTTAACCTCGTTTTTCATCATTTTTGAACATGGTCTATAGCCCATACCGTACGGCATACTATAGCACGCCGTTTTTCATCATTTTTGAGGTTTTGAAAAAAATGAAAAAACAAAAAAAACATGGGTTATAGCCCATCGTTTTTTGAAATTTTGATTTTTTTTTTTAACCTCGTTTTTCATCATTTTTGAACATGGGCTATAGCCCATACCGCACGGCATACTATAGCACGCCGTTTTTCATCATTTTTGAGGTTTTGAAAAAAATGAAAAAAAACAAAAAAAACATGGGTTATAGCCCATCGTTTTTTGAAATTTTGATATATATTTTTAACCTCGTTTTTCTTCATTTTTGAACATGGGCTATAGCCCATACCGTACGGCATACTATAGCACGCCGTTTTTCATCATTTTTGAGGTTTTGAAAAACAATGAAAACAAAAACAAAACATGGGTTATAGCCCATCGTTTTTTGAAATTTTGAAAAAAATTTAAACCTCGTTTTTCATCATTTTTGAACATGGGCTATAGCCCATACCGTACGGCATACTATAGCACGCCGTTTTTCATCATTTTTGAGGATTTGTAAAAAATGAAAAAATGAAAAAAACGATGGGTTATAGTCCATCGTTTTTTTTATTTTTTATTTTCTTTTTTTATCCTCGTTTTGCATCATTTTGGACCATGGGCTATAGCCCATATCGTACGGCATACTATAGCACGCCGTTTTTCATCATTTTTGCCATTGAGCCCCATTGTAAATTTGAAAGCACTATATTTCTAAAACTATGAAACATTTCAAAGATTCCTTTTCAGACAAACATGTCCACCGTAAGATGAACCTAAGTAGGCTAGAATGGGGTTGCTATGTGTAAGTATGTAGGACTAGTAGCATGCCAAAGTTTGTGCTATTGCCATAGAGAATGCATTGGGCGTTTAAGTTAAATAACTCATAAACTACAAAACATAAAAATAAAAAAAAGTTCCAGCATGTGTCTCCACAGTAAGCTGAATAATAAAAAGTGTGAATGGAGTTTCTAGGTGAAAGTGACTTTTTACGTGCCTATAAAGCTGCCATTGAGCCCCATGTTAAATGTCTCAAATTTGAAAGCACTATATTTCTAAAACTATGGAAGATTTCAAAGATTCCTTTTCAGGCAAACATGTCCACCGTAAGATGAACCTAAGTAGGCTAGAATGGGGTTGCTAGGTGTAAGTATGTAGGACTAGTAGCATGCCAAAGTTTGTGCTATTGCCATAGAGAATGCATTGGGCGTTTAAGTTAAATAACTCATAAACTACAAAACATAAAAATAAAAAAAAGTTCCAGCATGTGTCTCCACAGTAAGCTGAATAATAAAAAGTGTGAATGGAGTTTCTAGGTGAAAGTGACTTTTGACGTGCCTATAAAGCTGCCATTGAGCCCCATGTTAAATGTCTCAAATTTGAAAGCACTATATTTCTAAAACTATGGAAGATTTCAAAGATTCCTTTTCAGGCAAACATGTCCACCGTAAGATGAACCTAAGTAGGCTAGAATGGGGTTGCTAGGTGTAAGTATGTAGGACTAGTAGGATGCCAAAGTTTGTGCTATTGCCATAGAGAATGCATTGGGTGTTTAAGTTAAATAACTCATAAACTACAAAACATAAAAATAAAAAAAAGTTCCAGCATGTGTCTCCACAGTAAGCTGAATAATAAAAAGTGTGAATGGAGTTTCTAGGTGAAAGTGACTTTTGACGTGCCTATAAAGCTGCCATTGAGCCCCATGTTAAATGTCTCAAATTTGAAAGCACTATATTTCTAAAACTATGGAAGATTTCAAAGATTCCTTTTCAGGCAAACATGTCCACCGTAAGATGAACCTAAGTAGGCTAGAATGGGGTTGCTAGGTTTAAGTATGTAGGACTAGTAGCATGCCAAAGTTTGTGCTATTGCCATAGAGAATGCATTGGGCGTTTAAGTTAAACAACTCATAAACTACAAAACATAAAAATAAAAAAAAGTTCCAGCATGTGTCTCCACAGTAAGCTGAATAATAAAAAGTGTGAATGGAGTTTCTAGGTGAAAGTGACTTTTGACGTGCCTATAAAGCTGCCATTGAGCCCCATGTTAAATGTCTCAAATTTGAAAGCACTATATTTCTAAAACTATGGAAGATTTCAAAGATTCCTTTTCAGGCAAACATGTCCACCGTAAGATGAACCTAAGTAGGCTAGAATGGGGTTGCTAGGTGTAAGTATGTAGGACTAGTAGCATGCCAAAGTTTGTGCTATTGCCATAGAGAATGCATTGGGCGTTTAAGTTAAATAACTCATAAACTACAAAACATAAAAATAAAAAAAAGTTCCAGCATGTGTCTCCACAGTAAGCTGAATAATAAAAAGTGTGAATGGAGTTTCTAGGTGAAAGTGACTTTTGACGTGCCTATAAAGCTGCCATTGAGCCCCATGTTAAATGTCTCAAATTTGAAAGCACTATATTTCTAAAACTATGGAAGATTTCAAAGATTCCTTTTCAGGCAAACATGTCCACCGTAAGATGAACCTAAGTAGGCTAGAATGGGGTTGCTAGGTGTAAGTATGTAGGACTAGTAGCATGCCAAAGTTTGTGCTATTGCCATAGAGAATGCATTGGGCGTTTAAGTTAAATAACTCATAAACTACAAAACATAAAAATAAAAAAAAGTTCCAGCATGTGTCTCCACAGTAAGCTGAATAATAAAAAGTGTGAATGGAGTTTCTAGGTGAAAGTGACTTTTGACGTGCCTATAAAGCTGCCATTGAGCCCCATGTTAAATGTCTCAAATTTGAAAGCACTATATTTTTAAAACTATGGAAGATTTCAAAGATTCCTTTTCAGGCAAACATGTCCACCGTAAGATGAACCTAAGTAGGCTAGAATGGGGTTGCTAGGTGTAAGTATGTAGGACTAGTAGCATGCCAAAGTTTGTGCTATTGCCATAGAGAATGCATTGTGTTGCGGAGGATGAGAGGAATGCTCTCATCCTCCGCAACACCCATTCTCATACACCGCTATACACCGCAAGGATATGGGCTATAGCCCATATCGTACGGCATACTATAGCACGCCGTTTTTCATAATTTTTGAGGATTTGAAAAAAATGAAAAAAAAAAAAAACATGGGTTATAGCCCATCGTTTTTTTGAAATTTTGATATTTTTTTTTAACCTCGTTTTTCATCATTTTTGAACATGGGCTATAGCCCATACCGTACGGCATACTATAGCACGCCGTTTTTCATCATTTTTGAGGTTTTGAAAAAAATAAAAATAATAAAAAAACATGGGTTATAGCCCATTGTTTTTTGAATTTTTTGAATTTTTTTTATCCTCATTTTTCATAATTTTTGACCATGGACTATAGCCCATATCGTACGGCATAGGCCTACTATAGCACGCCGTTTTTCATCATTTTTGAGGTTTTGAAAAAAATGGAAAAAAAAACAAAACATGGGTTATAGCCCATCGTTTTTTGAAATTTTGATATATTTTTTTAACCTCGTTTTTCATCATTTTTGAACATGGGCTATAGCCCATACCGCACGGCATACTATAGCACGCCGTTTTTCATCATTTTTGAGGTTTTGAAAAAAATGAAAAGAAAATGAAAAAAACATGGGTTATAGCCCATCGTTTTTTGAAAATTTGATATTTTTTTTAACCTCGTTTTTCATCATTTTTGAACATGGGCTATAGCCCATACCATACGGCATACTATAGCACGCCGTTTTTCATCATTTTTGAGATTTTGAAAAAAAAAAAAAAAAAAAAACATGGGTTATAGCCCATCGTTTTTTGAAATTTTGATATTTTTTTTTAACCTCGTTTTTCATCATTTTTGAACATGGGCTATAGCCCATACCGCACGGCATACTATAGCACGCCGTTTTTCATCATTTTTGAGGTTTTGAAAAAAATGAAAAAAAATGAAAAAGACATGGGTTATAGCCCATCGTTTTTTGAAATTTTGATATTTTTTTTTAACCTCGTTTTTCATCATTTTTGAACATGGGCTATAGCCCATACCGCACGGCATACTATAGCACGCCGTTTTTCATCATTTTTGAGGTTTTGAAAAAAAAGAAAAAAACATGGGTTATAGCCCATCGTTTTTTGAAATTTTGATATTTTTTTTAACCTCGTTTTTCATCATTTTTGAACATGGGCTATAGCCCATACCGTACGGCATACTATAGCACGCCGTTTTTCATCATTTTTGAGGTTTCGAAAAAAAAGAAAAAAAAAAAAAAGATGGGTTATAGCCCATTGTTTTTTGAAATTTTGAAATTTCTTTTTTAACCTCGTTTTTCATCATTTTTGAACATGGGCTATAGCCCATACCGCACGGCATACTATAGCACGCCGTTTTTCATCATTTTTGAGGTTTTGAAAAAAATGAAAAAAACATGGGTTATAGCCCATCGTTTTTTGAAAATTCTATATTTTTTTTAACCTCGTTTTTCATCATTTTTGAACATGGGCTATAGCCCATACCATACGGCATACTATAGCACGCCGTTTTTCATCATTTTTGAGGTTTTGAAAAAAATGAAAAGAAAATGAAAAAAACATGGGTTATAGCCCATCGTTTTTTGAAATTTTGATATATTTTTTTAACCTAGTTTTTCATCATTTTTGAACATGGGCTATAGCCCATACCGCACGGCATACTATAGCACGCCGTTTTTCATCATTTTTGAGGTTTTGAAAAAAATGAAAAGAAAATGAAAAAAACATGGGTTATAGCCCATCGTTTTTTGAAAATTTGATATTTTTTTTAACCTCGTTTTTCATCATTTTTGAACATGGGCTATAGCCCATACCATACGGCATACTATAGCACGCCGTTTTTCATCATTTCTGACATTTTGAAAAAAATGAAGAAAAAAAAAAACATGGGTTATAGCCCATCGTTTTTTGAAATTTTGATATTTTTTTTAACCTCGTTTTTCATCATTTTTGAACATGGGCTATAGCCCATACCGCACGGCATACTATAGCACGCCGTTTTTCATCATTTTTGAGGTTTTGAAAAAAATGAAAAAAAATGAAAAAAACATGGGTTATAGCCCATCGTTTTTTGATTTTTGATTTTTATTTTTTAACCTCGTTTTTCATCATTTTTGAACATGGGCTATAGCCCATATCGTACGGCATACTATAGCACGCAGTTTTTCATCATTTTTGCCATTGAGCCCCATTGTAAATTCTAAAGCACTATATTTCTAAAACTATGAAACATTTCAAAGATTCCTTTTCAGACAAACATGTCCACCGTAAGATGAACCTAAGTAGGCTAGAATGGGGTTGCTATGTGTAAGTATGTAGGACTAGTAGCATGCCAAAGTTTGTGCTATTGCCATAGAGAATGCATTGGGCGTTTAAGTTAAATAACTCATAAACTACAAAACATAAAAATAAAAAAAAGTTCCAGCATGTGTCTCCACAGTAAGCTGAATAATAAAAAGTGTGAATGGAGTTTCTAGGTGAAAGTGACTTTTGACGTGCCTATAAAGCTGCCATTGAGCCCCATGTTAAATGTCTCAAATTTGAAAGCACTATATTTCTAAAACTATGGAAGATTTCAAAGATTCCTTTTCAGGCAAACATGTCCACCGTAAGATGAACCTAAGTAGGCTAGAATGGGGTTGCTAGGTGTAAGTATGTAGGACTAGTAGCATGCCAAAGTTTGTGCTATTGCCATAGAGAATGCATTGGGCGTTTAAGTTAAATAACTCATAAACTACAAAACATAAAAATAAAAAAAAGTTCCAGCATGTGTCTCCACAGTAAGCTGAATAATAAAAAGTGTGAATGGAGTTTCTAGGTGAAAGTGACTTTTGACGTGCCTATAAAGCTGCCATTGAGCCCCATGTTAAATGTCTCAAATTTGAAAGCACTATATTTCTAAAACTATGGAAGATTTCAAAGATTCCTTTTCAGGCAAACATGTCCACCGTAAGATGAACCTAAGTAGGCTAGAATGGGGTTGCTAGGTGTAAGTATGTAGGACTAGTAGCATGCCAAAGTTTGTGCTATTGCCATAGAGAATGCATTGGGCGTTTAAGTTAAATACCTCATAAACTACAAAACATAAAAATAAAAAAAAGTTCCAGCATGTGTCTCCACAGTAAGCTGAATAATAAAAAGTGTGAATGGAGTTTCTAGGTGAAAGTGACTTTTGACGTGCCTATAAAGCTGCCATTGAGCCCCATGTTAAATGTCTCAAATTTGAAAGCACTATATTTCTAAAACTATGGAAGATTTCAAAGATTCCTTTTCAGGCAAACATGTCCACCGTAAGATGAACCTAAGTAGGCTAGAATGGGGTTGCTAGGTGTAAGTATGTAGGACTAGTAGCATGCCAAAGTTTGTGCTATTGCCATAGAGAATGCATTGGGCGTTTAAGTTAAATAACTCATAAACTACAAAACATAAAAATAAAAAAAAGTTCCAGCATGTGTCTCCACAGTAAGCTGAATAATAAAAAGTGTGAATGGAGTTTCTAGGTGAAAGTGACTTTTGACGTGCCTATAAAGCTGCCATTGAGCCCCATGTTAAATGTCTCAAATTTGAAAGCACTATATTTCTAAAACTATGGAAGATTTCAAAGATTCCTTTTCAGGCAAACATGTCCACCGTAAGATGAACCTAAGTAGGCTAGAATGGGGTTGCTAGGTGTAAGTATGTAGGACTAGTAGCATGCCAAAGTTTGTGCTATTGCCATAGAGAATGCATTGGGCGTTTAAGTTAAATAACTCATAAACTACAAAACATAAAAATAAAAAAAAGTTCCAGCATGTGTCTCCACAGTAAGCTGAATAATAAAAAGTGTGAATGGAGTTTCTAGGTGAAAGTGACTTTTGACGTGCCTATAAAGCTGCCATTGAGCCCCATGTTAAATGTCTCAAATTTGAAAGCACTATATTTCTAAAACTATGGAAGATTTCAAAGATTCCTTTTCAGGCAAACATGTCCACCGTAAGATGAACCTAAGTAGGCTAGAATGGGGTTGCTAGGTGTAAGTATGTAGGACTAGTAGCATGCCAAAGTTTGTGCTATTGCCATAGAGAATGCATTGGGCGTTTAAGTTAAATAACTCATAAACTACAAAACATAAAAATAAAAAAAAGTTCCAGCATGTGTCTCCACAGTAAGCTGAATAATAAAAAGTGTGAATGGAGTTTCTAGGTGAAAGTGACTTTTGACGTGCCTATAAAGCTGCCATTGAGCCCCATGTTAAATGTCTCAAATTTGAAAGCACTATATTTCTAAAACTATGGAAGATTTCAAAGATTCCTTTTCAGGCAAACATGTCCACCGTAAGATGAACCTAAGTAGGCTAGAATGGGGTTGCTAGGTGTAAGTATGTAGGACTAGTAGCATGCCAAAGTTTGTGCTATTGCCATAGAGAATGCATTGTGTTGCAGAGGATGAGAGGAATGCTCTCATCCTCCGCAACACCCATTCTCATACACCGCTATACACCGCAAGGATATGGGCTATAGCCCATATCGTACGGCATACTATAGCACGCCGTTTTTCATAATTTTTGAGGATTTGAAAAAAATGAAAAAAATAAAAAAACATGGGTTATAGCCCATCGTTTTTTGAAATTTTTATATATATTTGTAACCTCGTTTTTCATCATTATTTTTTTAACATGGGCTATAGCCCATACCGTACGGCATACTATAGCACGCCGTTTTTCATCATTTTTGAGGTTTTGAAAAAAATGAAAAAAAAAAAAAAACATGGGTTATAGCCCATCGTTTTTTTGAAATTTTGATTTTTTTTTTTACTTCGTTTTTCATCATTTTTGAACATGGGCTATAGCCCATACCGCACGGCATACTATAGCACGCCGTTTTTCATCATTTTTGAGGTTTTGAAAAAAAACAAAAAAAACAAAAAAAACATGGGTTATAGCCCATCGTTTTTTGAAATTTTGATTTTTTTTTTAACCTCGTTTTTCATCATTTTTGAACATGGGCTATAGCCCATACCGTACGGCATACTATAGCACGCCGTTTTTCATCATTTTTGAGGTTTTGAAAAAAATGAAAAAACAAAAAAAACATGGGTTATAGCCCATCGTTTTTTGAAATTTTGATTTTTTTTTTAACCTCGTTTTTCATCATTTTTGAACATGGGCTATAGCCCATACCGCACGGCATACTATAGCACGCCGTTTTTCATCATTTTTGAGGTTTTGAAAAAAATGAAAAAAAAACAAAAAAAACATGGGTTATAGCCCATCGTTTTTTGAAATTTTTATATATATTTGTAACCTCGTTTTTCATCATTTTTGAACATGGGCTATAGCCCATACCGTACGGCATACTATAGCACGCCGTTTTTCATCATTTTTGAGGTTTTGAAAAAAATGAAAAAAAAAAAAAAACATGGGTTATAGCCCATCGTTTTTTTGAAATTTTGATTTTTTTTTTAACTTCGTTTTTCATCATTTTTGAACATGGGCTATAGCCCATACCGCACGGCATACTATAGCACGCCGTTTTTCATCATTTTTGAGGTTTTGAAAAAAAACAAAAAAAACAAAAAAAACATGGGTTATAGCCCATCGTTTTTTGAAATTTTGATTTTTTTTTTTAACCTCGTTTTTCATCATTTTTGAACATGGGCTATAGCCCATACCGTACGGCATACTATAGCACGCCGTTTTTCATCATTTTTGAGGTTTTGAAAAAAATGAAAAAGAAAAAAAAAAACATGGGTTATAGCCCATCGTTTTTTGAAATTTTGATTTTTTTTTTTAACCTCGTTTTTCATCATTTTTGAACATGGGCTATAGCCCATACCGCACGGCATACTATAGCACGCCGTTTTTCATCATTTTTGAGGTTTTGAAAAAAATGAAAAAAAACAAAAAAAACATGGGTTATAGCCCATCGTTTTTTGAAATTTTGATATATATTTTTAACCTCATTTTTCATCATTTTTGAACATGGGCTATAGCCCATACCGTACGGCATACTATAGCACGCCGTTTTTCATCATTTTTGAGGTTTTGAAAAACAATGAAAACAAAAACAAAACATGGGTTATAGCCCATCGTTTTTTGAAATTTTGAAAAAAAATTAAACCTCGTTTTTCATCATTTTTGAACATGGGCTATAGCCCATACCGTACGGCATACTATAGCACGCCGTTTTTCATCATTTTTGAGGATTTGTAAAAAATGAAAAAATGAAAAAAACGATGGGTTATAGTCCATCGTTTTTTTAATTTTTGATTTTCTTTTTTTATCCTCGTTTTGCATCATTTTGGACCATGGGCTATAGCCCATATCGTACGGCATACTATAGCACGCCGTTTTTCATCATTTTTGCCATTGAGCCCCATTGTAAATTTGAAAGCACTATATTTCTAAAACTATGAAACATTTCAAAGATTCCTTTTCAGACAAACATGTCCACCGTAAGATGAACCTAAGTAGGCTAGAATGGGGTTGCTATGTGTAAGTATGTAGGACTAGTAGCATGCCAAAGTTTGTGCTATTGCCATAGAGAATGCATTGGGCGTTTAAGTTAAATAACTCATAAACTACAAAACATAAAAATAAAAAAAAGTTCCAGCATGTGTCTCCACAGTAAGCTGAATAATAAAAATTGTGAATGGAGTTTCTAGGTGAAAGTGACTTTTGACGTGCCTATAAAGCTGCCATTGAGCCCCATGTTAAATGTCTCAAATTTGAAAGCACTATATTTCTAAAACTATGGAAGATTTCAAAGATTCCTTTTCAGGCAAACATGTCCACCGTAAGATGAACCTAAGTAGGCTAGAACGGGGTTGCTAGGTGTAAGTATGTAGGACTAGTAGCATGCCAAAGTTTGTGCTATTGCCATAGAGAATGCATTGTGTTGCGGAGGATGAGAGGAATGCTCTCATCCTCCGCAACATACTCTCATACACCGCTATACACCGCAAGGATATGGGCTATAGCCCATATCGTACGGCATACTATAGCACGCCGTTTTTCATAATTTTTGAGGATTTGAAAAAAATGAAAAAAAAAAAAAACATGGGTTATAGCCCATCGTTTTTTGAAATTTTGATATATTTTTTTAACCTAGTTTTTCATCATTTTTGAACATGGGCTATAGCCCATACCGCACGGCATACTATAGCACGCCGTTTTTCATCATTTTTGAGGTTTCGAAAAAAAAGAAAAAAAAAAAAAAGATGGGTTATAGCCCATTGTTTTTTGAAATTTTGATATATATTTTTAACCTCGTTTTTCATCATTTTTGAACATGGGCTATAGCCCATACCGTACGGCATACTATAGCACGCCGTTTTTCATCATTTTTGAGGTTTTGAAAAACAATGAAAACAAAAACAAAACATGGGTTATAGCCCATCGTTTTTTGAAATTTTGAAAAAAAATTAAACCTCGTTTTTCATCATTTTTGAACATGGGCTATAGCCCATACCGTACGGCATACTATAGCACGCCGTTTTTCATCATTTTTGAGGATTTGTAAAAAATGAAAAAATGAAAAAAACGATGGGTTATAGTCCATCGTTTTTTTAATTTTTGATTTTCTTTTTTTATCCTCGTTTTGCATCATTTTGGACCATGGGCTATAGCCCATATCGTACGGCATACTATAGCACGCCGTTTTTCATCATTTTTGCCATTGAGCCCCATTGTAAATTTGAAAGCACTATATTTCTAAAACTATGAAACATTTCAAAGATTCCTTTTCAGACAAACATGTCCACCGTAAGATGAACCTAAGTAGGCTAGAATGGGGTTGCTATGTGTAAGTATGTAGGACTAGTAGCATGCCAAAGTTTGTACTATTGCCATAGAGAATGCATTGGGCGTTTAAGTTAAATAACTCATAAACTACAAAACATAAAAATAAAAAAAAGTTCCAGCATGTGTCTCCACAGTAAGCTGAATAATAAAAAGTGTGAATGGAGTTTCTAGGTGAAAGTGACTTTTGACGTGCCTATAAAGCTGCCATTGAGCCCCATGTTAAATGTCTCAAATTTGAAAGCACTATATTTCTAAAACTATGGAAGATTTCAAAGATTCCTTTTCAGGCAAACATGTCCACCGTAAGATGAACCTAAGTAGGCTAGAATGGGGTTGCTAGGTGTAAGTATGTAGGACTAGTAGCATGCCAAAGTTTGTGCTATTGCCATAGAGAATGCATTGGGCGTTTAAGTTAAATAACTCATAAACTACAAAACATAAAAATAAAAAAAAGTTCCAGCATGTGTCTCCACAGTAAGCTGAATAATAAAAAGTGTGAATGGAGTTTCTAGGTGAAAGTGACTTTTGACGTGCCTATAAAGCTGCCATTGAGCCCCATGTTAAATGTCTCAAATTTGAAAGCACTATATTTCTAAAACTATGGAAGATTTCAAAGATTCCTTTTCAGGCAAACATGTCCACCGTAAGATGAACCTAAGTAGGCTAGAATGGGGTTGCTAGGTGTAAGTATGTAGGACTAGTAGGATGCCAAAGTTTGTGCTATTGCCATAGAGAATGCATTGGGTGTTTAAGTTAAATAACTCATAAACTACAAAACATAAAAATAAAAAAAAGTTCCAGCATGTGTCTCCACAGTAAGCTGAATAATAAAAAGTGTGAATGGAGTTTCTAGGTGAAAGTGACTTTTGACGTGCCTATAAAGCTGCCATTGAGCCCCATGTTAAATGTCTCAAATTTGAAAGCACTATATTTCTAAAACTATGGAAGATTTCAAAGATTCCTTTTCAGGCAAACATGTCCACCGTAAGATGAACCTAAGTAGGCTAGAATGGGGTTGCTAGGTTTAAGTATGTAGGACTAGTAGCATGCCAAAGTTTGTGCTATTGCCATAGAGAATGCATTGGGCGTTTAAGTTAAACAACTCATAAACTACAAAACATAAAAATAAAAAAAAGTTCCAGCATGTGTCTCCACAGTAAGCTGAATAATAAAAAGTGTGAATGGAGTTTCTAGGTGAAAGTGACTTTTGACGTGCCTATAAAGCTGCCATTGAGCCCCATGTTAAATGTCTCAAATTTGAAAGCACTATATTTCTAAAACTATGGAAGATTTCAAAGATTCCTTTTCAGGCAAACATGTCCACCGTAAGATGAACCTAAGTAGGCTAGAATGGGGTTGCTAGGTGTAAGTATGTAGGACTAGTAGCATGCCAAAGTTTGTGCTATTGCCATAGAGAATGCATTGGGCGTTTAAGTTAAATAACTCATAAACTACAAAACATAAAAATAAAAAAAAGTTCCAGCATGTGTCTCCACAGTAAGCTGAATAATAAAAAGTGTGAATGGAGTTTCTAGGTGAAAGTGACTTTTGACGTGCCTATAAAGCTGCCATTGAGCCCCATGTTAAATGTCTCAAATTTGAAAGCACTATATTTCTAAAACTATGGAAGATTTCAAAGATTCCTTTTCAGGCAAACATGTCCACCGTAAGATGAACCTAAGTAGGCTAGAATGGGGTTGCTAGGTGTAAGTATGTAGGACTAGTAGCATGCCAAAGTTTGTGCTATTGCCATAGAGAATGCATTGGGCGTTTAAGTTAAATAACTCATAAACTACAAAACATAAAAATAAAAAAAAGTTCCAGCATGTGTCTCCACAGTAAGCTGAATAATAAAAAGTGTGAATGGAGTTTCTAGGTGAAAGTGACTTTTGACGTGCCTATAAAGCTGCCATTGAGCCCCATGTTAAATGTCTCAAATTTGAAAGCACTATATTTCTAAAACTATGGAAGATTTCAAAGATTCCTTTTCAGGCAAACATGTCCACCGTAAGATGAACCTAAGTAGGCTAGAATGGGGTTGCTAGGTGTAAGTATGTAGGACTAGTAGCATGCCAAAGTTTGTGCTATTGCCATAGAGAATGCATTGGGCGTTTAAGTTAAATAACTCATAAACTACAAAACATAAAAATAAAAAAAAGTTCCAGCATGTGTCTCCACAGTAAGCTGAATAATAAAAAGTGTGAATGGAGTTTCTAGGTGAAAGTGACTTTTGACGTGCCTATAAAGCTGCCATTGAGCCCCATGTTAAATGTCTCAAATTTGAAAGCACTATATTTCTAAAACTATGGAAGATTTCAAATATTCCTTTTCAGGCAAACATGTCCACCGTAAGATGAACCTAAGTAGGCTAGAATGGGGTTGCTAGGTGTAAGTATGTAGGACTAGTAGCATGCCAAAGTTTGTGCTATTGCCATAGAGAATGCATTGGGCGTTTAAGTTAAATAACTCATAAACTACAAAACATAAAAATAAAAAAAAGTTCCAGCATGTGTCTCCACAGTAAGCTGAATAATAAAAAGTGTGAATGGAGTTTCTAGGTGAAAGTGACTTTTGACGTGCCTATAAAGCTGCCATTGAGCCCCATGTTAAATGTCTCAAATTTGAAAGCACTATATTTCTAAAACTATGGAAGATTTCAAAGATTCCTTTTCAGGCAAACATGTCCACCGTAAGATGAACCTAAGTAGGCTAGAATGGGGTTGCTAGGTGTAAGTATGTAGGACTAGTAGCATGCCAAAGTTTGTGCTATTGCCATAGAGAATGCATTGGGCGTTTAAGTTAAATAACTCATAAACTACAAAACATAAAAATAAAAAAAAGTTCCAGCATGTGTCTCCACAGTAAGCTGAATAATAAAAAGTGTGAATGGGGTTTCTAGGTGAAAGTGACTTTTGACGTGCCTATAAAGCTGCCATTGAGCCCCATGTTAAATGTCTCAAATTTGAAAGCACTATATTTTTTAAACTATGGAAGATTTCAAAGATTCCTTTTCAGGCAAACATGTCCACCGTAAGATGAACCTAAGTAGGCTAGAATGGGGTTGCTAGGTGTAAGTATGTAGGACTAGTAGCATGCCAAAGTTTGTGCTATTGCCATAGAGAATGCATTGTGTTGCGGAGGATGAGAGGAATGCTCTCATCCTCCGCAACACCCATTCTCATACACCGCTATACACCGCAAGGATATGGGCTATAGCCCATATCGTACGGCATACTATAGCACGCCGTTTTTCATAATTTTTGAGGATTTGAAAAAAATGAAAAAAAAAAAAAACATGGGTTATAGCCCATCGTTTTTTTGAAATTTTGAATTTTTTTTTTAACCTCGTTTTTCATCATTTTTGAACATGGGCTATAGCCCATACCGTACGGCATACTATAGCACGCCGTTTTTCATCATTTTTGAGGTTTTGAAAAAAATTAAAATAATAAAAAAACATGGGTTATAGCCCATTGTTTTTTGAATTTTTTGAATTTTTTTTATCCTCATTTTTCATAATTTTTGACCATGGACTATAGCCCATATCGTACGGCATAGGCCTACTATAGCACGCCGTTTTTCATCATTTTTGAGGTTTTGAAAAAAATGAAAAAAAAAACAAAACATGGGTTATAGCCCATCGTTTTTTGAAATTTTGATATATTTTTTTAACCTCGTTTTTCATCATTTTTGAACATGGGCTATACCCCATACCGCACGGCATACTATAGCACGCCGTTTTTCATCATTTTTGAGGTTTTGAAAAAAATGAAAAGAAAATGAAAAAAACATGGGTTATAGCCCATCGTTTTTTGAAAATTTGATATTTTTTTTAACCTCGTTTTTCATCATTTTTGAACATGGGCTATAGCCCATACCATACGGCATACTATAGCACGCCGTTTTTCATCATTTTTGAGATTTTGAAAAAAAAACAAAAAAAAAAACATGGGTTATAGCCCATCGTTTTTTGAAATTTTGATATATTTTTTTAACCTCGTTTTTCATCATTTTTGAACATGGGCTATAGCCCATACCGCACGGCATACTATAGCACGCCGTTTTTCATCATTTTTGAGGTTTTGAAAAAAATGAAAAAAATGAAAAAGACATGGGTTATAGCCCATCGTTTTTTGAAATTTTGATATTTTTTTTTAACCTCGTTTTTCATCATTTTTGAACATGGGCTATAGCCCATACCGCACGGCATACTATAGCACGCCGTTTTTCATCATTTTTGAGGTTTTGAAAAAAAAGAAAAAAACATGGGTTATAGCCCATCGTTTTTTGAAATTTTGATATTTTTTTTAACCTCGTTTTTCATCATTTTTGAACATGGGCTATAGCCCATACCGTACGGCATACTATAGCACGCCGTTTTTCATCATTTTTGAGGTTTCGAAAAAAAAGAAAAAAAAAAAAAAGATGGGTTATAGCCCATTGTTTTTTGAAATTTTGAAATTTCTTTTTTAACCTCGTTTTTCATCATTTTTGAACATGGGCTATAGCCCATACCGCACGGCATACTATAGCACGCCGTTTTTCATCATTTTTGAGGTTTTGAAAAAAATGAAAAAAACATGGGTTATAGCCCATCGTTTTTTGAAAATTCTATATTTTTTTTAACCTCGTTTTTCATCATTTTTGAACATGGGCTATAGCCCATACCATACGGCATACTATAGCACGCCGTTTTTCATCATTTTTGAGGTTTTGAAAAAAATGAAAAGAAAATGAAAAAAACATGGGTTATAGCCCATCGTTTTTTGAAATTTTGATATATTTTTTTAACCTCGTTTTTCATCATTTTTGAACATGGGCTATAGCCCATACCGCACGGCATACTATAGCACGCCGTTTTTCATCATTTTTGAGGTTTTGAAAAAAATGAAAAGAAAATGAAAAAAACATGGGTTATAGCCCATCGTTTTTTGAAAATTTGATATTTTTTTTAACCTCGTTTTTCATCATTTTTGAACATGGGCTATAGCCCATACCATACGGCATACTATAGCACGCCGTTTTTCATCATTTCTGACATTTTGAAAAAAATGAAGAAAAAAAAAAACATGGGTTATAGCCCATCGTTTTTTGAAATTTTGATATTTTTTTTAACCTCGTTTTTCATCATTTTTGAACATGGGCTATAGCCCATACCGCACGGCATACTATAGCACGCCGTTTTTCATCATTTTTGAGGTTTTGAAAAAAATGAAAAAAAATGAAAAAAACATGGGTTATAGCCCATCGTTTTTTGATTTTTGATTTTTATTTTTTAACCTCGTTTTTCATCATTTTTGAACATGGGCTATAGCCCATATCGTACGGCATACTATAGCACGCAGTTTTTCATCATTTTTGCCATTGAGCCCCATTGTAAATTCTAAAGCACTATATTTCTAAAACTATGAAACATTTCAAAGATTCCTTTTCAGACAAACATGTCCACCGTAAGATGAACCTAAGTAGGCTAGAATGGGGTTGCTATGTGTAAGTATGTAGGACTAGTAGCATGCCAAAGTTTGTGCTATTGCCATAGAGAATGCATTGGGCGTTTAAGTTAAATAACTCATAAACTACAAAACATAAAAATAAAAAAAAGTTCCAGCATGTGTCTCCACAGTAAGCTGAATAATAAAAAGTGTGAATTGAGTTTCTAGGTGAAAGTGACTTTTGACGTGCCTATAAAGCTGCCATTGAGCCCCATGTTAAATGTCTCAAATTTGAAAGCACTATATTTCTAAAACTATGGAAGATTTCAAAGATTCCTTTTCAGGCAAACATGTCCACCGTAAGATGAACCTAAGTAGGCTAGAATGGGGTTGCTAGGTGTAAGTATGTAGGACTAGTAGCATGCCAAAGTTTGTGCTATTGCCATAGAGAATGCATTGGGCGTTTAAGTTAAATAACTCATAAACTACAAAACATAAAAATAAAAAAAAGTTCCAGCATGTGTCTCCACAGTAAGCTGAATAATAAAAAGTGTGAATGGAGTTTCTAGGTGAAAGTGACTTTTGACGTGCCTATAAAGCTGCCATTGAGCCCCATGTTAAATGTCTCAAATTTGAAAGCACTATATTTCTAAAACTATGGAAGATTTCAAAGATTCCTTTTCAGGCAAACATGTCCACCGTAAGATGAACCTAAGTAGGCTAGAATGGGGTTGCTAGGTGTAAGTATGTAGGACTAGTAGCATGCCAAAGTTTGTGCTATTGCCATAGAGAATGCATTGGGCGTTTAAGTTAAATACCTCATAAACTACAAAACATAAAAATAAAAAAAAGTTCCAGCATGTGTCTCCACAGTAAGCTGAATAATAAAAAGTGTGAATGGAGTTTCTAGGTGAAAGTGACTTTTGACGTGCCTATAAAGCTGCCATTGAGCCCCATGTTAAATGTCTCAAATTTGAAAGCACTATATTTCTAAAACTATGGAAGATTTCAAAGATTCCTTTTCAGGCAAACATGTCCACCGTAAGATGAACCTAAGTAGGCTAGAATGGGGTTGCTAGGTGTAAGTATGTAGGACTAGTAGCATGCCAAAGTTTGTGCTATTGCCATAGAGAATGCATTGGGCGTTTAAGTTAAATAACTCATAAACTACAAAACATAAAAATAAAAAAAAGTTCCAGCATGTGTCTCCACAGTAAGCTGAATAATAAAAAGTGTGAATGGAGTTTCTAGGTGAAAGTGACTTTTGACGTGCCTATAAAGCTGCCATTGAGCCCCATGTTAAATGTCTCAAATTTGAAAGCACTATATTTCTAAAACTATGGAAGATTTCAAAGATTCCTTTTCAGGCAAACATGTCCACCGTAAGATGAACCTAAGTAGGCTAGAATGGGGTTGCTAGGTGTAAGTATGTAGGACTAGTAGCATGCCAAAGTTTGTGCTATTGCCATAGAGAATGCATTGGGCGTTTAAGTTAAATAACTCATAAACTACAAAACATAAAAATAAAAAAAAGTTCCAGCATGTGTCTCCACAGTAAGCTGAATAATAAAAAGTGTGAATGGAGTTTCTAGGTGAAAGTGACTTTTGACGTGCCTATAAAGCTGCCATTGAGCCCCATGTTAAATGTCTCAAATTTGAAAGCACTATATTTCTAAAACTATGGAAGATTTCAAAGATTCCTTTTCAGGCAAACATGTCCACCGTAAGATGAACCTAAGTAGGCTAGAATGGGGTTGCTAGGTGTAAGTATGTAGGACTAGTAGCATGCCAAAGTTTGTGCTATTGCCATAGAGAATGCATTGGGCGTTTAAGTTAAATAACTCATAAACTACAAAACATAAAAATAAAAAAAAGTTCCAGCATGTGTCTCCACAGTAAGCTGAATAATAAAAAGTGTGAATGGAGTTTCTAGGTGAAAGTGACTTTTGACGTGCCTATAAAGCTGCCATTGAGCCCCATGTTAAATGTCTCAAATTTGAAAGCACTATATTTCTAAAACTATGGAAGATTTCAAAGATTCCTTTTCAGGCAAACATGTCCACCGTAAGATGAACCTAAGTAGGCTAGAATGGGGTTGCTAGGTGTAAGTATGTAGGACTAGTAGCATGCCAAAGTTTGTGCTATTGCCATAGAGAATGCATTGGGCGTTTAAGTTAAATAACTCATAAACTACAAAACATAAAAATAAAAAAAAGTTCCAGCATGTGTCTCCACAGTAAGCTGAATAATAAAAAGTGTGAATGGAGTTTCTAGGTGAAAGTGACTTTTGACGTGCCTATAAAGCTGCCATTGAGCCCCATGTTAAATGTCTCAAATTTGAAAGCACTATATTTCTAAAACTATGGAAGATTTCAAAGATTCCTTTTCAGGCAAACATGTCCACCGTAAGATGAACCTAAGTAGGCTAGAATGGGGTTGCTAGGTGTAAGTATGTAGGACTAGTAGCATGCCAAAGTTTGTGCTATTGCCATAGAGAATGCATTGTGTTGCAGAGGATGAGAGGAATGCTCTCATCCTCCGCAACACCCATTCTCATACACCGCTATACACCGCAAGGATATGGGCTATAGCCCATATCGTACGGCATACTATAGCACGCCGTTTTTCATAATTTTTGAGGATTTGAAAAAAATGAAAAAAATAAAAAAACATGGGTTATAGCCCATCGTTTTTTGAAATTTTTATATATATTTGTAACCTCGTTTTTCATCATTTTTTAACATGGGCTATAGCCCATACCGTACGGCATACTATAGCACGCCGTTTTTCATCATTTTTGAGGTTTTGAAAAAAATGAAAAAAAAAAAAAAACATGGGTTATAGCCCATCGTTTTTTTGAAATTTTGATTTTTTTTTTTACTTCGTTTTTCATCATTTTTGAACATGGGCTATAGCCCATACCGCACGGCATACTATAGCACGCCGTTTTTCATCATTTTTGAGGTTTTGAAAAAAAAACAAAAAAAACCAAAAAAACATGGGTTATAGCCCATCGTTTTTTGAAATTTTGATTTTTTTTTTAACCTCGTTTTTCATCATTTTTGAACATGGGCTATAGCCCATACCGTACGGCATACTATAGCACGCCGTTTTTCATCATTTTTGAGGTTTTGAAAAAAATGAAAAAACAAAAAAAACATGGGTTATAGCCCATCGTTTTTTGAAATTTTGATTTTTTTTTTTACCTCGTTTTTCATCATTTTTGAACATGGGCTATAGCCCATACCGCACGGCATACTATAGCACGCCGTTTTTCATCATTTTTGAGGTTTTGAAAAAAATGAAAAAAAAACAAAAAAAACATGGGTTATAGCCCATCGTTTTTTGAAATTTTTATATATATTTGTAACCTCGTTTTTCATCATTTTTGAACATGGGCTATAGCCCATACCGTACGGCATACTATAGCACGCCGTTTTTCATCATTTTTGAGGTTTTGAAAAAAATGAAAAAAAAAAAAAAACATGGGTTATAGCCCATCGTTTTTTTGAAATTTTGATTTTTTTTTTAACTTCGTTTTTCATCATTTTTGAACATGGGCTATAGCCCATACCGCACGGCATACTATAGCACGCCGTTTTTCATCATTTTTGAGGTTTTGAAAAAAAACAAAAAAAACAAAAAAAACATGGGTTATAGCCCATCGTTTTTTGAAATTTTGATTTTTTTTTTTAACCTCGTTTTTCATCATTTTTGAACATGGGCTATAGCCCATACCGTACGGCATACTATAGCACGCCGTTTTTCATCATTTTTGAGGTTTTGAAAAAAATGAAAAAAAAAAAAAAAACATGGGTTATAGCCCATCGTTTTTTGAAATTTTGATTTTTTTTTTTAACCTCGTTTTTCATCATTTTTGAACATGGGCTATAGCCCATACCGCACGGCATACTATAGCACGCCGTTTTTCATCATTTTTGAGGTTTTGAAAAAAATGAAAAAAAACAAAAAAAACATGGGTTATAGCCCATCGTTTTTTGAAATTTTGATATATATTTTTAACCTCATTTTTCATCATTTTTGAACATGGGCTATAGCCCATACCGTACGGCATACTATAGCACGCCGTTTTTCATCATTTTTGAGGTTTTGAAAAACAATGAAAACAAAAACAAAACATGGGTTATAGCCCATCGTTTTTTGAAATTTTGAAAAAAAATTAAACCTCGTTTTTCATCATTTTTGAACATGGGCTATAGCCCATACCGTACGGCATACTATAGCACGCCGTTTTTCATCATTTTTGAGGATTTGTAAAAAATGAAAAAATGAAAAAAACGATGGGTTATAGTCCATCGTTTTTTTAATTTTTGATTTTCTTTTTTTATCCTCGTTTTGCATCATTTTGGACCATGGGCTATAGCCCATATCGTACGGCATACTATAGCACGCCGTTTTTCATCATTTTTGCCATTGAGCCCCATTGTAAATTTGAAAGCACTATATTTCTAAAACTATGAAACATTTCAAAGATTCCTTTTCAGACAAACATGTCCACCGTAAGATGAACCTAAGTAGGCTAGAATGGGGTTGCTATGTGTAAGTATGTAGGACTAGTAGCATGCCAAAGTTTGTGCTATTGCCATAGAGAATGCATTGGGCGTTTAAGTTAAATAACTCATAAACTACAAAACATAAAAATAAAAAAAAGTTCCAGCATGTGTCTCCACAGTAAGCTGAATAATAAAAATTGTGAATGGAGTTTCTAGGTGAAAGTGACTTTTGACGTGCCTATAAAGCTGCCATTGAGCCCCATGTTAAATGTCTCAAATTTGAAAGCACTATATTTCTAAAACTATGGAAGATTTCAAAGATTCCTTTTCAGGCAAACATGTCCACCGTAAGATGAACCTAAGTAGGCTAGAACGGGGTTGCTAGGTGTAAGTATGTAGGACTAGTAGCATGCCAAAGTTTGTGCTATTGCCATAGAGAATGCATTGTGTTGCGGAGGATGAGAGGAATGCTCTCATCCTCCGCAACATACTCTCATACACCGCTATACACCGCAAGGATATGGGCTATAGCCCATATCGTACGGCATACTATAGCACGCCGTTTTTCATAATTTTTGAGGATTTGAAAAAAATGAAAAAAAAAAAAAAACATGGGTTATAGCCCATCGTTTTTTGAAATTTTGATATATTTTTTTAACCTAGTTTTTCATCATTTTTGAACATGGGCTATAGCCCATACCGCACGGCATACTATAGCACGCCGTTTTTCATCATTTTTGAGGTTTCGAAAAAAATGAAAAAAAAAAAAAAGATGGGTTATAGCCCATTGTTTTTAGAAATTTTGATATATATTTTTAACCTCGTTTTTCATCATTTTTGAACATGGGCTATAGCCCATACCGTACGGCATACTATAGCACGCCGTTTTTCATCATTTTTGAGGTTTTGAAAAACAATGAAAACAAAAACAAAACATGGGTTATAGCCCATCGTTTTTTGAAATTTTGAAAAAAAATTAAACCTCGTTTTTCATCATTTTTGAACATGGGCTATAGCCCATACCGTACGGCATACTATAGCACGCCGTTTTTCATCATTTTTGAGGATTTGTAAAAAATGAAAAAATGAAAAAAACGATGGGTTATAGTCCATCGTTTTTTTAATTTTTGATTTTCTTTTTTTATCCTCGTTTTGCATCATTTTGGACCATGGGCTATAGCCCATATCGTACGGCATACTATAGCACGCCGTTTTTCATCATTTTTGCCATTGAGCCCCATTGTAAATTTGAAAGCACTATATTTCTAAAACTATGAAACATTTCAAAGATTCCTTTTCAGACAAACATGTCCACCGTAAGATGAACCTAAGTAGGCTAGAATGGGGTTGCTATGTGTAAGTATGTAGGACTAGTAGCATGCCAAAGTTTGTGCTATTGCCATAGAGAATGCATTGGGCGTTTAAGTTAAATAACTCATAAACTACAAAACATAAAAATAAAAAAAAGTTCCAGCATGTGTCTCCACAGTAAGCTGAATAATAAAAAGTGTGAATGGAGTTTCTAGGTGAAAGTGACTTTTGACGTGCCTATAAAGCTGCCATTGAGCCCCATGTTAAATGTCTCAAATTTGAAAGCACTATATTTCTAAAACTATGGAAGATTTCAAAGATTCCTTTTCAGGCAAACATGTCCACCGTAAGATGAACCTAAGTAGGCTAGAATGGGGTTGCTAGGTGTAAGTATGTAGGACTAGTAGCATGCCAAAGTTTGTGCTATTGCCATAGAGAATGCATTGGGCGTTTAAGTTAAATAACTCATAAACTACAAAACATAAAAATAAAAAAAAGTTCCAGCATGTGTCTCCACAGTAAGCTGAATAATAAAAAGTGTGAATGGAGTTTCTAGGTGAAAGTGACTTTTGACGTGCCTATAAAGCTGCCATTGAGCCCCATGTTAAATGTCTCAAATTTGAAAGCACTATATTTCTAAAACTATGGAAGATTTCAAAGATTCCTTTTCAGGCAAACATGTCCACCGTAAGATGAACCTAAGTAGGCTAGAATGGGGTTGCTAGGTGTAAGTATGTAGGACTAGTAGGATGCCAAAGTTTGTGCTATTGCCATAGAGAATGCATTGGGTGTTTAAGTTAAATAACTCATAAACTACAAAACATAAAAATAAAAAAAAGTTCCAGCATGTGTCTCCACAGTAAGCTGAATAATAAAAAGTGTGAATGGAGTTTCTAGGTGAAAGTGACTTTTGACGTGCCTATAAAGCTGCCATTGAGCCCCATGTTAAATGTCTCAAATTTGAAAGCACTATATTTCTAAAACTATGGAAGATTTCAAAGATTCCTTTTCAGGCAAACATGTCCACCGTAAGATGAACCTAAGTAGGCTAGAATGGGGTTGCTAGGTTTAAGTATGTAGGACTAGTAGCATGCCAAAGTTTGTGCTATTGCCATAGAGAATGCATTGGGCGTTTAAGTTAAACAACTCATAAACTACAAAACATAAAAATAAAAAAAAGTTCCAGCATGTGTCTCCACAGTAAGCTGAATAATAAAAAGTGTGAATGGAGTTTCTAGGTGAAAGTGACTTTTGACGTGCCTATAAAGCTGCCATTGAGCCCCATGTTAAATGTCTCAAATTTGAAAGCACTATATTTCTAAAACTATGGAAGATTTCAAAGATTCCTTTTCAGGCAAACATGTCCACCGTAAGATGAACCTAAGTAGGCTAGAATGGGGTTGCTAGGTGTAAGTATGTAGGACTAGTAGCATGCCAAAGTTTGTGCTATTGCCATAGAGAATGCATTGGGCGTTTAAGTTAAATAACTCATAAACTACAAAACATAAAAATAAAAAAAAGTTCCAGCATGTGTCTCCACAGTAAGCTGAATAATAAAAAGTGTGAATGGAGTTTCTAGGTGAAAGTGACTTTTGACGTGCCTATAAAGCTGCCATTGAGCCCCATGTTAAATGTCTCAAATTTGAAAGCACTATATTTCTAAAACTATGGAAGATTTCAAAGATTCCTTTTCAGGCAAACATGTCCACCGTAAGATGAACCTAAGTAGGCTAGAATGGGGTTGCTAGGTGTAAGTATGTAGGACTAGTAGCATGCCAAAGTTTGTGCTATTGCCATAGAGAATGCATTGGGCGTTTAAGTTAAATAACTCATAAACTACAAAACATAAAAATAAAAAAAAGTTCCAGCATGTGTCTCCACAGTAAGCTGAATAATAAAAAGTGTGAATGGAGTTTCTAGGTGAAAGTGACTTTTGACGTGCCTATAAAGCTGCCATTGAGCCCCATGTTAAATGTCTCAAATTTGAAAGCACTATATTTCTAAAACTATGGAAGATTTCAAAGATTCCTTTTCAGGCAAACATGTCCACCGTAAGATGAACCTAAGTAGGCTAGAATGGGGTTGCTAGGTGTAAGTATGTAGGACTAGTAGCATGCCAAAGTTTGTGCTATTGCCATAGAGAATGCATTGGGCGTTTAAGTTAAATAACTCATAAACTACAAAACATAAAAATAAAAAAAAGTTCCAGCATGTGTCTCCACAGTAAGCTGAATAATAAAAAGTGTGAATGGAGTTTCTAGGTGAAAGTGACTTTTGACGTGCCTATAAAGCTGCCATTGAGCCCCATGTTAAATGTCTCAAATTTGAAAGCACTATATTTCTAAAACTATGGAAGATTTCAAATATTCCTTTTCAGGCAAACATGTCCACCGTAAGATGAACCTAAGTAGGCTAGAATGGGGTTGCTAGGTGTAAGTATGTAGGACTAGTAGCATGCCAAAGTTTGTGCTATTGCCATAGAGAATGCATTGGGCGTTTAAGTTAAATAACTCATAAACTACAAAACATAAAAATAAAAAAAAGTTCCAGCATGTGTCTCCACAGTAAGCTGAATAATAAAAAGTGTGAATGGAGTTTCTAGGTGAAAGTGACTTTTGACGTGCCTATAAAGCTGCCATTGAGCCCCATGTTAAATGTCTCAAATTTGAAAGCACTATATTTCTAAAACTATGGAAGATTTCAAAGATTCCTTTTCAGGCAAACATGTCCACCGTAAGATGAACCTAAGTAGGCTAGAATGGGGTTGCTAGGTGTAAGTATGTAGGACTAGTAGCATGCCAAAGTTTGTGCTATTGCCATAGAGAATGCATTGGGCGTTTAAGTTAAATAACTCATAAACTACAAAACATAAAAATAAAAAAAAGTTCCAGCATGTGTCTCCACAGTAAGCTGAATAATAAAAAGTGTGAATGGGGTTTCTAGGTGAAAGTGACTTTTGACGTGCCTATAAAGCTGCCATTGAGCCCCATGTTAAATGTCTCAAATTTGAAAGCACTATATTTTTAAAACTATGGAAGATTTCAAAGATTCCTTTTCAGGCAAACATGTCCACCGTAAGATGAACCTAAGTAGGCTAGAATGGGGTTGCTAGGTGTAAGTATGTAGGACTAGTAGCATGCCAAAGTTTGTGCTATTGCCATAGAGAATGCATTGGGCGTTTAAGTTAAATAACTCATAAACTACAAAACATAAAAATAAAAAAAAGTTCCAGCATGTGTCTCCACAGTAAGCTGAATAATAAAAAGTGTGAATGGGGTTTCTAGGTGAAAGTGACTTTTGACGTGCCTATAAAGCTGCCATTGAGCCCCATGTTAAATGTCTCAAATTTGAAAGCACTATATTTTTAAAACTATGGAAGATTTCAAAGATTCCTTTTCAGGCAAACATGTCCACCGTAAGATGAACCTAAGTAGGCTAGAATGGGGTTGCTAGGTGTAAGTATGTAGGACTAGTAGCATGCCAAAGTTTGTGCTATTGCCATAGAGAATGCATTGTGTTGCGGAGGATGAGAGGAATGCTCTCATCCTCCGCAACACCCATTCTCATACACCGCTATACACCGCAAGGATATGGGCTATAGCCCATATCGTACGGCATACTATAGCACGCCGTTTTTCATAATTTTTGAGGATTTGAAAAAAATGAAAAAAAAAAAAAACATGGGTTATAGCCCATCGTTTTTTTGAAATTTTGATATTTTTTTTTAACCTCGTTTTTCATCATTTTTGAACATGGGCTATAGCCCATACCGTACGGCATACTATAGCACGCCGTTTTTCATCATTTTTGAGGTTTTGAAAAAAATAAAAATAATAAAAAAACATGGGTTATAGCCCATTGTTTTTTGAATTTTTTGAATTTTTTTTATCCTCATTTTTCATAATTTTTGACCATGGACTATAGCCCATATCGTACGGCATAGGCCTACTATAGCACGCCGTTTTTCATCATTTTTGAGGTTTTGAAAAAAATGGAAAAAAAAACAAAACATGGGTTATAGCCCATCGTTTTTTGAAATTTTGATATATTTTTTTAACCTCGTTTTTCATCATTTTTGAACATGGGCTATAGCCCATACCGCACGGCATACTATAGCACGCCGTTTTTCATCATTTTTGAGGTTTTGAAAAAAATGAAAAGAAAATGAAAAAAACATGGGTTATAGCCCATCGTTTTTTGAAAATTTGATATTTTTTTTAACCTCGTTTTTCATCATTTTTGAACATGGGCTATAGCCCATACCATACGGCATACTATAGCACGCCGTTTTTCATCATTTTTGAGATTTTGAAAAAAACAAACAAAAAAAAACATGGGTTATAGCCCATCGTTTTTTGAAATTTTGATATATTTTTTTAACCTCGTTTTTCATCATTTTTGAACATGGGCTATAGCCCATACCGCACGGCATACTATAGCACGCCGTTTTTCATCATTTTTGAGGTTTTGAAAAAAATGAAAAAAATGAAAAAGACATGGGTTATAGCCCATCGTTTTTTGAAATTTTGATATTTTTTTTTAACCTCGTTTTTCATCATTTTTGAACATGCCGCACGGCATACTATAGCACGCCGTTTTTCATCATTTTTGAGGTTTTGAAAAAAAAGAAAAAAACATGGGTTATAGCCCATCGTTTTTTGAAATTTTGATATTTTTTTTAACCTCGTTTTTCATCATTTTTGAACATGGGCTATAGCCCATACCGTACGGCATACTATAGCACGCCGTTTTTCATCATTTTTGAGGTTTCGAAAAAAAAAAAAAAAAAAAAAAGATGGGTTATAGCCCATTGTTTTTTGAAATTTTGAAATTTCTTTTTTAACCTCGTTTTTCATCATTTTTGAACATGGGCTATAGCCCATACCGCACGGCATACTATAGCACGCCGTTTTTCATCATTTTTGAGGTTTTGAAAAAAATGAAAAAAACATGGGTTATAGCCCATCGTTTTTTGAAAATTCTATATTTTTTTTAACCTCGTTTTTCATCATTTTTGAACATGGGCTATAGCCCATACCATACGGCATACTATAGCACGCCGTTTTTCATCATTTTTGAGGTTTTGAAAAAAATGAAAAGAAAATGAAAAAAACATGGGTTATAGCCCATCGTTTTTTGAAAATTTGATATATTTTTTTAACCTCGTTTTTCATCATTTTTGAACATGGGCTATAGCCCATACCGCACGGCATACTATAGCACGCCGTTTTTCATCATTTTTGAGGTTTTGAAAAAAATGAAAAGAAAATGAAAAAAACATGGGTTATAGCCCATCGTTTTTTGAAAATTTGATATTTTTTTTAACCTCGTTTTTCATCATTTTTGAACATGGGCTATAGCCCATACCATACGGCATACTATAGCACGCCGTTTTTCATCATTTCTGACATTTTGAAAAAAATGAAGAAAAAAAAAAACATGGGTTATAGCCCATCGTTTTTTGAAATTTTGATATTTTTTTTAACCTCGTTTTTCATCATTTTTGAACATGGGCTATAGCCCATACCGCACGGCATACTATAGCACGCCGTTTTTCATCATTTTTGAGGTTTTGAAAAAAATGAAAAAAAATGAAAAAAACATGGGTTATAGCCCATCGTTTTTTGATTTTTGATTTTTATTTTTTAACCTCGTTTTTCATCATTTTTGAACATGGGCTATAGCCCATATCGTACGGCATACTATAGCACGCAGTTTTTCATCATTTTTGCCATTGAGCCCCATTGTAAATTCTAAAGCACTATATTTCTAAAACTATGAAACATTTCAAAGATTCCTTTTCAGACAAACATGTCCACCGTAAGATGAACCTAAGTAGGCTAGAATGGGGTTGCTATGTGTAAGTATGTAGGACTAGTAGCATGCCAAAGTTTGTGCTATTGCCATAGAGAATGCATTGGGCGTTTAAGTTAAATAACTCATAAACTACAAAACATAAAAATAAAAAAAAGTTCCAGCATGTGTCTCCACAGTAAGCTGAATAATAAAAAGTGTGAATGGAGTTTCTAGGTGAAAGTGACTTTTGACGTGCCTATAAAGCTGCCATTGAGCCCCATGTTAAATGTCTCAAATTTGAAAGCACTATATTTCTAAAACTATGGAAGATTTCAAAGATTCCTTTTCAGGCAAACATGTCCACCGTAAGATGAACCTAAGTAGGCTAGAATGGGGTTGCTAGGTGTAAGTATGTAGGACTAGTAGCATGCCAAAGTTTGTGCTATTGCCATAGAGAATGCATTGGGCGTTTAAGTTAAATAACTCATAAACTACAAAACATAAAAATAAAAAAAAGTTCCAGCATGTGTCTCCACAGTAAGCTGAATAATAAAAAGTGTGAATGGAGTTTCTAGGTGAAAGTGACTTTTGACGTGCCTATAAAGCTGCCATTGAGCCCCATGTTAAATGTCTCAAATTTGAAAGCACTATATTTCTAAAACTATGGAAGATTTCAAAGATTCCTTTTCAGGCAAACATGTCCACCGTAAGATGAACCTAAGTAGGCTAGAATGGGGTTGCTAGGTGTAAGTATGTAGGACTAGTAGCATGCCAAAGTTTGTGCTATTGCCATAGAGAATGCATTGTGTTGCAGAGGATGAGAGGAATGCTCTCATCCTCCGCAACACCCATTCTCATACACCGCTATACACCGCAAGGATATGGGCTATAGCCCATATCGTACGGCATACTATAGCACGCCGTTTTTCATAATTTTTGAGGATTTGAAAAAAATGAAAAAAAAAAAAAACATGGGTTATAGCCCATCGTTTTTTTGAAATTTTGATATTTTTTTTTAACCTCGTTTTTCATCATTTTTGAACATGGGCTATAGCCCATACCGTACGGCATACTATAGCACGCCGTTTTTCATCATTTTTGAGGTTTTGAAAAAAATAAAAATAATAAAAAAACATGGGTTATAGCCCATTGTTTTTTGAATTTTTTGAATTTTTTTTATCCTCATTTTTCATAATTTTTGACCATGGACTATAGCCCATATCGTACGGCATAGGCCTACTATAGCACGCCGTTTTTCATCATTTTTGAGGTTTTGAAAAAAATGGAAAAAAAAACAAAACATGGGTTATAGCCCATCGTTTTTTGAAATTTTGATATATTTTTTTAACCTCGTTTTTCATCATTTTTGAACATGGGCTATAGCCCATACCGCACGGCATACTATAGCACGCCGTTTTTCATCATTTTTGAGGTTTTGAAAAAAATGAAAAGAAAATGAAAAAAACATGGGTTATAGCCCATCGTTTTTTGAAAATTTGATATTTTTTTTAACCTCGTTTTTCATCATTTTTGAACATGGGCTATAGCCCATACCATACGGCATACTATAGCACGCCGTTTTTCATCATTTTTGAGATTTTGAAAAAAACAAACAAAAAAAAACATGGGTTATAGCCCATCGTTTTTTGAAATTTTGATATATTTTTTTAACCTCGTTTTTCATCATTTTTGAACATGGGCTATAGCCCATACCGCACGGCATACTATAGCACGCCGTTTTTCATCATTTTTGAGGTTTTGAAAAAAATGAAAAAAATGAAAAAGACATGGGTTATAGCCCATCGTTTTTTGAAATTTTGATATTTTTTTTTAACCTCGTTTTTCATCATTTTTGAACATGCCGCACGGCATACTATAGCACGCCGTTTTTCATCATTTTTGAGGTTTTGAAAAAAAAGAAAAAAACATGGGTTATAGCCCATCGTTTTTTGAAATTTTGATATTTTTTTTAACCTCGTTTTTCATCATTTTTGAACATGGGCTATAGCCCATACCGTACGGCATACTATAGCACGCCGTTTTTCATCATTTTTGAGGTTTCGAAAAAAAAAAAAAAAAAAAAAAGATGGGTTATAGCCCATTGTTTTTTGAAATTTTGAAATTTCTTTTTTAACCTCGTTTTTCATCATTTTTGAACATGGGCTATAGCCCATACCGCACGGCATACTATAGCACGCCGTTTTTCATCATTTTTGAGGTTTTGAAAAAAATGAAAAAAACATGGGTTATAGCCCATCGTTTTTTGAAAATTCTATATTTTTTTTAACCTCGTTTTTCATCATTTTTGAACATGGGCTATAGCCCATACCATACGGCATACTATAGCACGCCGTTTTTCATCATTTTTGAGGTTTTGAAAAAAATGAAAAGAAAATGAAAAAAACATGGGTTATAGCCCATCGTTTTTTGAAAATTTGATATATTTTTTTAACCTCGTTTTTCATCATTTTTGAACATGGGCTATAGCCCATACCGCACGGCATACTATAGCACGCCGTTTTTCATCATTTTTGAGGTTTTGAAAAAAATGAAAAGAAAATGAAAAAAACATGGGTTATAGCCCATCGTTTTTTGAAAATTTGATATTTTTTTTAACCTCGTTTTTCATCATTTTTGAACATGGGCTATAGCCCATACCATACGGCATACTATAGCACGCCGTTTTTCATCATTTCTGACATTTTGAAAAAAATGAAGAAAAAAAAAAACATGGGTTATAGCCCATCGTTTTTTGAAATTTTGATATTTTTTTTAACCTCGTTTTTCATCATTTTTGAACATGGGCTATAGCCCATACCGCACGGCATACTATAGCACGCCGTTTTTCATCA
Source organism: Protomyctophum parallelum (assembly GCF_964188405.1). Classification (NCBI taxonomy): domain Eukaryota; kingdom Metazoa; phylum Chordata; class Actinopteri; order Myctophiformes; family Myctophidae; genus Protomyctophum; species Protomyctophum parallelum. The sequence goes on along the minus strand of NC_139700.1, from coordinate 15,634,703 downwards.
TTTTTGAGGTTTTGAAAAAAATGAAAAAAAATGAAAAAAACATGGGTTATAGCCCATCATTTTTTGATTTTTGATTTTTATTTTTTAACCTCGTTTTTCATCATTTTTGAACATGGGCTATAGCCCATATCGTACGGCATACTATAGCACGCAGTTTTTCATCATTTTTGCCATTGAGCCCCATTGTAAATTCTAAAGCACTATATTTCTAAAACTATGAAACATTTCAAAGATTCCTTTTCAGACAAACATGTCCACCGTAAGATGAACCTAAGTAGGCTAGAATGGGGTTGCTATGTGTAAGTATGTAGGACTAGTAGCATGCCAAAGTTTGTGCTATTGCCATAGAGAATGCATTGGGCGTTTAAGTTAAATAACTCATAAACTACAAAACATAAAAATAAAAAAAAGTTCCAGCATGTGTCTCCACAGTAAGCTGAATAATAAAAAGTGTGAATGGAGTTTCTAGGTGAAAGTGACTTTTGACGTGCCTATAAAGCTGCCATTGAGCCCCATGTTAAATGTCTCAAATTTGAAAGCACTATATTTCTAAAACTATGGAAGATTTCAAAGATTCCTTTTCAGGCAAACATGTCCACCGTAAGATGAACCTAAGTAGGCTAGAATGGGGTTGCTAGGTGTAAGTATGTAGGACTAGTAGCATGCCAAAGTTTGTGCTATTGCCATAGAGAATGCATTGGGCGTTTAAGTTAAATAACTCATAAACTACAAAACATAAAAATAAAAAAAAGTTCCAGCATGTGTCTCCACAGTAAGCTGAATAATAAAAAGTGTGAATGGAGTTTCTAGGTGAAAGTGACTTTTGACGTGCCTATAAAGCTGCCATTGAGCCCCATGTTAAATGTCTCAAATTTGAAAGCACTATATTTCTAAAACTATGGAAGATTTCAAAGATTCCTTTTCAGGCAAACATGTCCACCGTAAGATGAACCTAAGTAGGCTAGAATGGGGTTGCTAGGTGTAAGTATGTAGGACTAGTAGCATGCCAAAGTTTGTGCTATTGCCATAGAGAATGCATTGGGCGTTTAAGTTAAATACCTCATAAACTACAAAACATAAAAATAAAAAAAAGTTCCAGCATGTGTCTCCACAGTAAGCTGAATAATAAAAAGTGTGAATGGAGTTTCTAGGTGAAAGTGACTTTTGACGTGCCTATAAAGCTGCCATTGAGCCCCATGTTAAATGTCTCAAATTTGAAAGCACTATATTTCTAAAACTATGGAAGATTTCAAAGATTCCTTTTCAGGCAAACATGTCCACCGTAAGATGAACCTAAGTAGGCTAGAATGGGGTTGCTAGGTGTAAGTATGTAGGACTAGTAGCATGCCAAAGTTTGTGCTATTGCCATAGAGAATGCATTGGGCGTTTAAGTTAAATAACTCATAAACTACAAAACATAAAAATAAAAAAAAGTTCCAGCATGTGTCTCCACAGTAAGCTGAATAATAAAAAGTGTGAATGGAGTTTCTAGGTGAAAGTGACTTTTGACGTGCCTATAAAGCTGCCATTGAGCCCCATGTTAAATGTCTCAAATTTGAAAGCACTATATTTCTAAAACTATGGAAGATTTCAAAGATTCCTTTTCAGGCAAACATGTCCACCGTAAGATGAACCTAAGTAGGCTAGAATGGGGTTGCTAGGTGTAAGTATGTAGGACTAGTAGCATGCCAAAGTTTGTGCTATTGCCATAGAGAATGCATTGGGCGTTTAAGTTAAATAACTCATAAACTACAAAACATAAAAATTAAAAAAAGTTCCAGCATGTGTCTCCACAGTAAGCTGAATAATAAAAAGTGTGAATGGAGTTTCTAGGTGAAAGTGACTTTTGACGTGCCTATAAAGCTGCCATTGAGCCCCATGTTAAATGTCTCAAATTTGAAAGCACTATATTTCTAAAACTATGGAAGATTTCAAAGATTCCTTTTCAGGCAAACATGTCCACCGTAAGATGAACCTAAGTAGGCTAGAATGGGGTTGCTAGGTGTAAGTATGTAGGACTAGTAGCATGCCAAAGTTTGTGCTATTGCCATAGAGAATGCATTGGGCGTTTAAGTTAAATAACTCATAAACTACAAAACATAAAAATAAAAAAAAGTTCCAGCATGTGTCTCCACAGTAAGCTGAATAATAAAAAGTGTGAATGGAGTTTCTAGGTGAAAGTGACTTTTGACGTGCCTATAAAGCTGCCATTGAGCCCCATGTTAAATGTCTCAAATTTGAAAGCACTATATTTCTAAAACTATGGAAGATTTCAAAGATTCCTTTTCAGGCAAACATGTCCACCGTAAGATGAACCTAAGTAGGCTAGAATGGGGTTGCTAGGTGTAAGTATGTAGGACTAGTAGCATGCCAAAGTTTGTGCTATTGCCATAGAGAATGCATTGTGTTGCAGAGGATGAGAGGAATGCTCTCATCCTCCGCAACACCCATTCTCATACACCGCTATACACCGCAAGGATATGGGCTATAGCCCATATCGTACGGCATACTATAGCACGCCGTTTTTCATAATTTTTGAGGATTTGAAAAAAATGAAAAAAATAAAAAAACATGGGTTATAGCCCATCGTTTTTTGAAATTTTTATATATATTTGTAACCTCGTTTTTCATCATTTTTTAACATGGGCTATAGCCCATACCGTACGCCATACTATAGCACGCCGTTTTTCATCATTTTTGAGGTTTTGAAAAAAATGAAAAAAAAAAAAAAACATGGGTTATAGCCCATCGTTTTTTTGAAATTTTGATTTTTTTTTTTACTTCGTTTTTCATCATTTTTGAACATGGGCTATAGCCCATACCGCACGGCATACTATAGCACGCCGTTTTTCATCATTTTTGAGGTTTTGAAAAAAAACAAAAAAAACAAAAAAAACATGGGTTATAGCCCATCGTTTTTTGAAATTTTGATTTTTTTTTTAACCTCGTTTTTCATCATTTTTGAACATGGGCTATAGCCCATACCGTACGGCATACTATAGCACGCCGTTTTTCATCATTTTTGAGGTTTTGAAAAAAATGAAAAAACAAAAAAAACATGGGTTATAGCCCATCGTTTTTTGAAATTTTGATTTTTTTTTTTAACCTCGTTTTTCATCATTTTTGAACATGGGCTATAGCCCATACCGCACGGCATACTATAGCACGCCGTTTTTCATCATTTTTGAGGTTTTGAAAAAAATGAAAAAAAAACAAAAAAAACATGGGTTATAGCCCATCGTTTTTTGAAATTTTTATATATATTTGTAACCTCGTTTTTCATCATTTTTGAACATGGGCTATAGCCCATACCGTACGGCATACTATAGCACGCCGTTTTTCATAATTTTTGAGGTTTTGAAAAAAATGAAAAAAAAAAAAAAACATGGGTTATAGCCCATCGTTTTTTTGAAATTTTGATTTTTTTTTTAACTTCGTTTTTCATCATTTTTGAACATGGGCTATAGCCCATACCGCACGGCATACTATAGCACGCCGTTTTTCATCATTTTTGAGGTTTTGAAAAAAAACAAAAAAAACAAAAAAAACATGGGTTATAGCCCATCGTTTTTTGAAATTTTGATTTTTTTTTTTAACCTCGTTTTTCATCATTTTTGAACATGGGCTATAGCCCATACCGCACGGCATACTATAGCACGCCGTTTTTCATCATTTTTGAGGTTTTGAAAAAAAACAAAAAAAACATGGGTTATAGCCCATCGTTTTTTGAAATTTTGATATATATTTTTAACCTCATTTTTCATCATTTTTGAACATGGGCTATAGCCCATACCGTACGGCATACTATAGCACGCCGTTTTTCATCATTTTTGAGGTTTTGAAAAACAATGAAAACAAAAACAAAACATGGGTTATAGCCCATCGTTTTTTGAAATTTTGAAAAAAAATTAAACCTCGTTTTTCATCATTTTTGAACATGGGCTATAGCCCATACCGTACGGCATACTATAGCACGCCGTTTTTCATCATTTTTGAGGATTTGTAAAAAATGAAAAAATGAAAAAAACGATGGGTTATAGTCCATCGTTTTTTTAATTTTTGATTTTCTTTTTTTATCCTCGTTTTGCATCATTTTGGACCATGGGCTATAGCCCATATCGTACGGCATACTATAGCACGCCGTTTTTCATCATTTTTGCCATTGAGCCCCATTGTAAATTTGAAAGCACTATATTTCTAAAACTATGAAACATTTCAAAGATTCCTTTTCAGACAAACATGTCCACCGTAAGATGAACCTAAGTAGGCTAGAATGGGGTTGCTATGTGTAAGTATGTAGGACTAGTAGCATGCCAAAGTTTGTGCTATTGCCATAGAGAATGCATTGGGCGTTTAAGTTAAATAACTCATAAACTACAAAACATAAAAATAAAAAAAAGTTCCAGCATGTGTCTCCACAGTAAGCTGAATAATAAAAATTGTGAATGGAGTTTCTAGGTGAAAGTGACTTTTGACGTGCCTATAAAGCTGCCATTGAGCCCCATGTTAAATGTCTCAAATTTGAAAGCACTATATTTCTAAAACTATGGAAGATTTCAAAGATTCCTTTTCAGGCAAACATGTCCACCGTAAGATGAACCTAAGTAGGCTAGAACGGGGTTGCTAGGTGTAAGTATGTAGGACTAGTAGCATGCCAAAGTTTGTGCTATTGCCATAGAGAATGCATTGTGTTGCGGAGGATGAGAGGAATGCTCTCATCCTCCGCAACATACTCTCATACACCGCTATACACCGCAAGGATATGGGCTATAGCCCATATCGTACGGCATACTATAGCACGCCGTTTTTCATAATTTTTGAGGATTTGAAAAAAATGAAAAAAAAAAAAAAACATGGGTTATAGCCCATCGTTTTTTGAAATTTTGATATATTTTTTTAACCTAGTTTTTCATCATTTTTGAACATGGGCTATAGCCCATACCGCACGGCATACTATAGCACGCTGTTTTTCATCATTTTTGAGGTTTTGAAAAAAATGACAAAAAAAAAAAAACATGGGTTATAGCCCATCGTTTTTTGAAATTTTGATTTTTTTTTTTAACCTCGTTTTTCATCATTTTTGAACATGGGCTATAGCCCATACCGCACGGCATACTATAGCACGCCGTTTTTCATCATTTTTGAGGTTTTGAAAAAAAACAAAAAAAACAAAAAAAAACATGGGTTATAGCCCATCGTTTTTTGAAATTTTGATTTTTTTTTTTAACCTCGTTTTTCATCATTTTTGAACATGGGCTATAGCCCATACCGTACGGCATACTATAGCACGCCGTTTTTCATCATTTTTTAGGTTTTGGAAAAAACAAAAAAAACATGGGTTATAGCCCATCGTTTTTTGAAATTTTGATTTTTTTTTAACCTCGTTTTTCATCATTTTTTTTTTTTTTTTTTTAAGATATTTTTTTGCGGCTTACGCCTTTATTGATTTTTTTTTAAGGGATAGAAAGTAGGCTGACAGGAAACGGGAGAGAGATGGGGGGGATGACATGCGGTAAAGGTCGTGTCGGGTCCGGGAGTCGAACCCGCGGCACACTGCGACTGGATCACCAGTCCGGTGCCCAGACCGTTACGCTACGGCCTGGGCCTTTTTCATCATTTTTTAACATGGGCTATAGCCCATACCGCACGGCATACTATAGCACGCCGTTTTTCATCATTTTTGAGGTTTTGAAAAAAATGAAAAAAAAACAAAAAAAACATGGGTTATAGCCCATCGTTTTTTGAAATTTTGAAAAAAAAATTAACCTCGTTTTTCATCATTTTTGAACATGGGCTATAGCCCATACCGTACGGCATACTATAGCACGCCGTTTTTCATCATTTTTGAGGTTTTGAAAAAAAAAAAAAAAAAAAAAAACATGGGTTATAGCCCATCGTTTTTCGAAATCTTGATGTTTTTTTTTAACTTCGTTTTTCATCATTTTTGAACATGGGCTATAGCCCATACCGTACGGCATACTATAGCACGCCGTTTTTCATCATTTTTGAGGTTTTGAAAAAAAAAAATGATGGGTTATAGCCCATTGTTTTTTGAATTTTTTGAATTTTTTTTATCCTAATTTTTTGAATTTTTGACCATGGACTATAGCCCATATCGTACGGCATAAGCCTACTATAGCACGCCGTTTTTCACAATTTTTGAGGATTTGAAAAAAATGAAAAAAACGATGGGTTATAGCCCATCGTTTTTTTTATTTTTTATTTATTTTTTGTTATCCTCGTTTTGCATCATTTTGGACCATGGGCTATAGCCCATATCGTACGGCATTCTATAGCACGCCGTTTTTCATCATTTTTGCCATTGAGCCCCATTGTAAATTTGAAAGCACTATATTTCTAAAACTATATGAAACATTTCAAAGATTCCTTTTCAGACAAACATGTCCACCGTAAGATGAACCTAAGTAGGCTAGAATGGGGTTGCTATGTGTAAGTATGTAGGACTAGTAGCATGCCAAAGTTTGTGCTATTGCCATAGAGAATGCATTGGGCGTTTAAGTTAAATAACTCATAAACTACAAAACATTAAAAAAAAAAAAGAAGTTCCAGCATGTGTCTCCACAGTAAGCTGAATAATAAAAAGTGTGAATGGAGTTTCTAGGTGAAAGTGACTTTTGACGTGCCTATAAAGCTGCCATTGAGCCCCATGTTAAATGTCTCAAATTTGAAAGCACTATATTTCTAAAACTATGGAAGATTTCAAAGATTCCTTTTCAGGCAAACATGTCCACCGTAAGATGAACCTAAGTAGGCTAGAATGGGGTTGCTAGGTGTAAGTATGTAGGACTAGTAGCATGCCAAAGTTTGTGCTATTGCCATAGAGAATGCATTGGGCGTTTAAGTTAAACTAGAAAGCAGTTCCCTGCAGAAACTGCGTGGGCTCGCCAAAAGACGCAATGTATATAATGTACAGTAGAAAATGTATTAAAGCTGAAGGAAATGTTTAAAAAAGAATGTATAAAAATCGGTAAAAAGAATAAGCATAAATAACTGCATAAAGCGGAATAAAGTATGTGGAAGTAGTACGATGCCCAAAAAGTGGCAGAATAAAGTAAGTAAAGTATTACTGTCTACTAATGATTTGTAATGTATGAATAATGCTTTACAATGTATTCTTGATGAATTAAGAAAAGGTAAAAAAGAAAAAGAAAAAAAAGAGTAAATCCAATGGAGTATACATATAAAAGCATTCATGAGCTTAACAGAAATAGCATACTTTTACATGAAAAAAGAAGGTTCAAATAGCATATAGGCCTATCTTTAAAAGCATAAACACAATGATTATTGATAATGGTCTAAGATTTTTCTTTAAATGTAAAAAAATAATAATATTAAGTTCTTTATTAAAAGTTTTTTCTTTTTAAGTTTAAAAAAAAAAGTTAAAATCTTTAATTTTTAATTTTTTTAATTTTTTTAATTTCTTTAATTTTTTTAATTTTTTTAATTAAAAAAAAAAAATTCTACGACAAAGTATGCCAGAGTAATGAGGCTGCAAAAGTGAGGTTGATTTAGAGATAAAATGCCATACATTGTCTATGGGAGGAGGTTAAAAAAGTTAAAAAGTTAAAAAGTATAAAAAGTATAAAACTTTGTAAAAATTCTAATTGAAGCAATAATAACTGCAAAGAGCTGAACAGTTTGAAGTTTGAACTAAATTTCTAGCATAAAGTATGTGGAACTAGTAGGAAACCGAAGTTTGAAATCCAAGGGTAACAATAGTGTGCTCGCTGAGGCGAGCCCACAATAAAGAAGTATACATATAGGCTGGCAATAACTATTGTGTGCTCGCTGTGGCGAGCCCACAATAAATATAAACTGAGAGTAACTAGTGTGTGCTCGCTGTGGCGAGCCCACAATTATAAAAAGTGTGAATGGAGTTTCTAGGTGAAAATGCTTTCAATGACCTTGACCAATATCAATGACCTTGAGCAGTATAAATGACCTTCATAAGACTAGTTAATGACCTTGACCAGTATAAATGACCTTGACAAGTATAAATGACCTTGAGCAGTATAAATGACCTTCACCAGTATAAATAACCTTGACCGGTATGAATGACCTTGACCAGTATGCGGTCCGTGACCATGGACTATAGCCTGTCGCTTTTCTGCGATTTTCACCTTTTTTCAAAACCTCCGAAATCGTAAAAAACTATGGACTATAGTCTTTCGCTTTTCCGCTTTTTTCACATTTTTTTCAAATCCTCCGAAATCGTGAAAAACGACATACTATAGTATGCCCTCCGACACCATGGACTATAGCCTTTTGCTTTTCCTTGATTTTCACCTTTTTTCAAATGCTCAACAATGATGAAGAATCGCGCACTATAGCGTGCCGCCCAATGACCTTGACCAATATCAATGACCTTGAGCAGTATAAATGACCTTCGTAAGACTAGTAAATGACCTTGACCAGTATAAATGACCTTGACAAGTATAAATGACCTTGACCAGTATAAATGACCTTGACAAGTATAAATGTATAAAAGTATAAACCATGGACTATAGCCTTTCACTTTTCTGAGATTTTCATCTTTTTTTCAAATCCTCCGAAATCGTGAAAAATGACATACTATAGTATGCCCTCCGACACCATGGACTATGGCCTCTCGCTTTTCCGCGATTTTCACCTTTTTTAAAATCCTCAACAATGATGAAGAATCGCGCACTATAGAGTGCCGCTCAATGGCCTCTGAGACCATGGACCAATGAACCATGTAAATACAACACATTGAGCAGGGCACTGCAGGGAGTTGAACCCCGTTCCGGTAAACCAGAAGTACGACACCAGTGCCTTAGTTTTTGTGTTGTCATTTACAGGTCCTTTCGTTGAAATGTACATTTTACATTTCAACAGTAAAGTAATATATGAAGAAGAGAAACACAAAAGCACAAAAATAACATTTTCGAATTACCGGTATTTGCTTTGATTTTTTTAACTTTCTCTTGCCGACCTCCCACATTTCATTCGATGATTAACAAAAAACTGTGTTGGATCTGTAAGGATCCATTTGGTTACACGTGCGTGTGTGTGTGTGTGTGTGTGTGTGTGTGTGTGTGTTTGTGTGCACGCTTCGATAACCAGTGTTGGACCTGTAAGGGTCCATTTGGTTATTTTGGACTATCCGACCTAAGGCTGCGCTGCAAGGGTTGGAGCCTGGCTTGCTGCCCTGCTGGTCTGGGCTGGCTGGCTGTTGGCTGCACAGGCCGTCTGGGCATCCTGAGTCTGGGCTTGTAAAAATGCTTTTTTAGGGTGCCTTCGGAAATGCGCACCGGGAGGCGGGAGCGCACTGGCCTATTAGTTTGCATTGCACAGTGCGCTCAGTACGCTATTTCCGAACGCGCCCCTAGAGTCTACTTCATTATAACACGCCCATCTTATGTAAAATAAAAGGAAAAACCCCGGCCAGTAGGGGAGGGGAAGCCGGGGCGAGGCTTCCCTCCCCCATCTCTTCCCAAATGTCTGTCAGAAGCCGTTGAGGATTGATTTCACCCAACACCGTGACGCGTGGGGATATATGCGATATGGTGGCTCAAATGGCTCTTACAGTCAATATGCCAAATTACTAGTATTGAGACTTTTATACTACTCCACTCAATAGTACATGAAATGCATTACATTCATTCTGTCGGTCTGTCATCAGAAAATAGCAGGCACAACCACAGCCGGAGTTTTTGCGGCGCCCTTCCCCCCCATTTCTTCTACTTTGGGTTTTCTGGTTCAACAAGTTTCAAAGGGGTCATATCCTTTTCAAATATTTTCCAATTTCAATGAACAATACATCATATGAAAGCTTACATTCTGTAGTTTCATAATGTGTAGAAAGCACATTATGGGGCACGGTGGCACAGTTGGTAGTGCTGTCTCCTCACAGCTAGAAGGTCCTGGGTTCGATTCCCGCGCGGGACGCTGTGGGTGCTGGCGGCGTGTTTCCTCCTCTGCGTCATCAGTGCCCATACCCGAAGGCGGGGTTGGCGAAAGGGCCTTTCTGTGTGGAGTTTGCATGTTCTCCCCGTGTCCCCTAGGGTAGGTACCCTCACAAAAAACATGCAGTAATCCTGGTCACTAAACTGCCTCCCCCTGGCCAGCCGGGGTGCCTGATGGAGGGGAAAGGAACTGGTTGGAATAACGTGTTCCTTCCACGCACTACGTCCAACCAGGGAAACTCCCCCCTGTCAGGTGTAAAGGAGCAACTTGGACACTCAGGCATGAAGGAAGCATGAGTTCAAGTCCGTTGCTCTCCCCTTGTCCCCCATATATGGGGACTAGGTTGGTGGAGGGTGTGTAGAGCCCAGGATCACATTAGATGATTGACACAGGGGTGAAAAATGGGTTACAAAATCGTGGGATAAATAATATATATATTTAAAAAAAAAATCAGAAACATTACAAATTTCTTTTTTTGGGGGGGGCTCTATGACACGTCTACAGCTAAAACCAGGCCTCCATGACACGTATACAGCTTAAACCAGGCCTCCATGACACGTCTACAGCATAAAACAGGCCTCCATGGCAAATCTACAGCATAAACCAGGCCTCCATGACACGTCTACAGTTTAAACCAGGCCTCCATGACACGTCTACAGCATAAACCAGGCCTCCATGACACGTCTACAGTTTAAACCAGGCCTCCATGACACATCTACAGCATAAACCAGGCCTCCATGACACGTCTACAGTTTAAACCAGGCCTCCATGACACATCTACAGCATAAACCAGGCCTCCATGACACGTCTACAGTTTAAACCAGGCCTCCATGACACGTCTACAGCATAAACCAGGCCTCCATGACACGTCTACAGCTTAAACCAGGCCTCCATGACACGTCTACAGCTTAAACCAGGCCTCCATGACACGTCTACAGCTTAAACCAGGCTTCCATGACACGTTTACAGCATAAACCAGGCCTCCATGACACGTTTACAGCATAAACCAGGCCTCCATGACACGTCTACAGCATAAACCAGGCCTCCATGACACGTCTACAGTTTAAACCAGGCCTCCATGACACGTATACAGCTTAAACCAGGCCTCCATGACACGTCTACAGCATAAAACAGGCCTCCATGGCAAATCTACAGCATAAACCAGGCCTCCATGACACGTCTACAGTTTAAACCAGGCCTCCATGACACGTCTACAGCATAAACCAGGCCTCCATGACACGTCTACAGTTTAAACCAGGCCTCCATGACACATCTACAGCATAAACCAGGCCTCCATGACACGTCTACAGTTTAAACCAGGCCTCCATGACACATCTACAGCATAAACCAGGCCTCCATGACACGTCTACAGTTTAAACCAGGCCTCCATGACACGTCTACAGCATAAACCAGGCCTCCATGACACGTCTACAGCTTAAACCAGGCCTCCATGACACGTCTACAGCTTAAACCAGGCCTCCATGACACGTCTACAGCTTAAACCAGGCTTCCATGACACGTTTACAGCATAAACCAGGCCTCCATGACACGTTTACAGCATAAACCAGGCCTCCATGACACGTCTACAGCATAAACCAGGCCTCCATGACACGTCTACAGTTTAAACCAGGCCTCCATGACACGTCTACAGCATAAACCAGGCCTCCATGACACGTCTACAGCTTAAACCAGGCCTCCATGACACGTCTACAGCTTAAACCAGGCCTCCATGACACGTCTACAGCTTAAACCAGGCCTCCATGACACGTTTACAGCATAAACCAGGCCTCCATGACACGTTTACAGCATAAAACAGGCCTCCATGACATGTCTACAGTTTAAACCAGGCCTCCATGACACGTCTACAGTTTAAACCAGGCCTCCATGACACGTCTACAGCATAAACCAGGCCTCCATGACACGTTTACAGCATAAAACAGGCCTCCATGACATGTCTACAGTTTAAACCAGGCCTCCATGACACGTCTACAGTTTAAACCAGGCCTCCATGACACATCTACAGCATAAACCAGGCCTCCATGACACGTCTACAGCTTAAACCAGGCCTCCATGACACGTCTACAGCTTAAACCAGGCCTCCATGACACGTCTACAGCTTAAACCAGGCCTCCATGACACGTCTACAGCTTAAACCAGGCCTCCATGACACGTTTACAGCATAAACCAGGCCTCCATGACACGTTTACAGCATAAAACAGGCCTCCATGACACGTATACAGCTTAAACCAGGCCTCCATGACACGTATACAGCTTAAACCAGGCCTCCATGACACGTCTACAGTTTAAACCATCCAGACTGTGGAATGACCTCCCCTCCGAAGTCAAACTGACCCCCACCATACAGACTGTGGAATGACCTCCCCTCCGAAGTCAAACTGACCCCCACCATCCAGACTGTGGAATGACCTCCCCTCCGAAGTCAAACTGACCCCCACCATACAGACTGTGGAATGACCTCCCCTCCGATGTCAAACTGACCCCCACCATCCAGACTGTGGAATGACCTCCCCTCCGAAGTCAAACTGACCCCCACCATACAGACTGTGGAATGACCTCCCCTCCGATGTCAAACTGACCCCCACCATCCAGACTTTTAAATCTCGCCTTAAGACCCACCTTTACACCTTGGCTTTTAATTCCGTTTAAGTTCTCTGTGTTTTTGTTTGGCTTTGTGTGTGTGCTTTTGTAAACTGAGTTTTGAAATGTGCTATATAAATAAAGTGGATTGGATTGGATTTTAAATATAAACTTAGAAACCATTTGATGAATCAAATCTAACAATTCAATGTCTTCCACCCACACACTTCTTTTTTTCTACTAATATGTAAACCAAATGGATCCTTGCGGTTGGACTCTTGAGGTTCATGAAATGCATTTTATGCTCTCAAGAGTTAAATTATTGTTAAACATCTGCATTACTTTATTCACAAGAAGTCTACACAAAAAGAGAATGTAGATGTTTTTAAATTTTGATCAACTTTTGCCTGTTATCTCTCCTAATGGTGCCAACATCAATACAGCATGGACTTGTGTAGCCCTGGTCCAGTGCTTATAGAGAGTCTCTGGTATCCGGAGAACTCGCCACTTTACCAACTTGACGCGATTTAGTGCATTTTAGTTTTACTTCACCTTCATTTAAATTCAATTGAATTGAAATAGAGAGGATAGTTGTTTAGAGTTAACATTAGAGAAAGTAGGAATGAAAGTGTAAACACCAAAGTACCGAAACAATGTAATTCATTAGTAAACAATTTCTGAAATGGTAGGCCTACTTATCATTGCTATTCACATACTCACCTTTTTATCATCATCTACCTGACCATTTAATTGCACAAAATAATTTGATCACTTTGGAAATGAACTGTAACATCTGTGAGTTTGACAGTCAGAGTTTGACATGTTAGCATAACGATGAAGACATTGATGAAGAATTTTCGCCGTGGCAACTTGGTAAACTGGCGAGTTCTCCGGTATTCGAGTCTCTCACTAACGCCCTGACGGAAATGCCTCTGCGCAGCGCACACAGGTAAAGATTCCACTGCTGGGCGAGGGGTCCAACTTTAGCGAAAATAAACTACTCCTAATCTCTAATCACTGAAATGAAGCCTGTTGGTGAAAGTCTATTCTCCAGGCTGGGAAGCGTCTCAGTTCTCTAAAATTGATTATTTCTTCTCATGAAATAAAATGCATCCAAGTGGATCAGCGCAGGCACAAGCCGGAAATGCCGTAGTAGAAGAAGTTACTCTGTCCGGTACATTACTTTATTAAAATGGCACAAAGTGCATTTTATAGAGAAACTGGGGCCCAGAGACGCTTCCCAGCCTGGAGAATAGACTAGTTCGTAGGTCTAGCAGGCTTTGTTTCGGTGAGTAGCTACGTGGTTTCGTTTATTTCCGGGAAATTCTAAACCCTCGCACGACAGTGGGAAATTATGCTAGAGGGCGGTCCCCACAGGGCATTAGTGAGAGACTCGCTGACGCACTGGACCAGGGCTAGGAATTGTGGACAAAATCTTACCCAGCGATAACAGCAATATTCTTTAGTGTTGGGTCCGAGAGGCTAATGTCATCAAATGGTGGTCCATGGCTCAAATGGGTCTGAGGGGCTAAATGTCATCAGATGGTGGTCCGTGGCTCAAATGGGTCTGAAATGTCATCAAATGGTGGTCTGTAGCTCAAATGCTGAATAAATAATAGGCCTTGATATGAAAAGGGTTGAAAACCACTGATTTCGACTATAGCTCAGACATAGTGCTGTTGAATGATGTTTTCTTATTATCCTAAAATTGTGCCATTAATTAAATAGTGAGAATAAATAATTTTGTTCAGCCAAGATGCTGAATCCAAGAGGACATAGAATGGGTGCTGGGCTGGCATCTGATTTACTGATGGAGATGCAGAGTCCAGAAACACTTCAGAACGGGCGGCGTTGGGTCAGGGGTAGAGTGGCTGGATGGTGACTGCAAGGTTGCCAGTTCGAACCCTGTGGGCTCCCCCAGAGTTAGTGTCGAAGTGTCCTTGAGCAAGACGCTGAACCCCTAATTGCTCCTGATGTGCTGGTTGGTGCCTTGCATGGTTTCCTCCGCCATCGGTGTGTGAATGTTTGTGTGAATGGGTGAATGTAATGCACAATCTATGTAAAGCGCCTTGGATGAAGGCACTATATAAATGCACCATTTACCAAAGATGAAATTACATCTTCTGTACTGTGAGATGTCTGCTACGTGAACAGAGATGTCACAATGACACTACACTGACGGACAATACTGTTAGAGTATAAGGTTGTCCAACACTCACAATAATATATCATACAATGTCAAACGTGTGGGAAGGCCTTCAAAATAAATTCATATTCAGAACCGAAGTTAAAAACAAAAACTATATTTGACCCACGATACTTTGATATCTATAGAGCGTCGCAGTCCCGCCCACTTTCATGACGATGCCAGGCCCAGGAAATGAATCTCAATGCATTTTTCCCATAGATATTTCAAAAAGTATTTATTTAAAGACCTTTTAAGCGTCGTACGAAGCCAACTCGAGTCGTGGCAAAACATAACAAACACAATATTTTGGACCAAACAAATAATTACAAAGAAGAAAAACCTGCTGTAACCTGCCGTTTTTTCTACTTTCTAATTCTTTGTTTGGCCCAAAACATTGTGTTTATTGTTATGATTTGTCACGATGTCTTTAAATGAAAATGAACAGGGATTTATTTTTCGGGTCTCTCGAGGGGGGCGGGACTGCAACGCTCTATAGAGATATGTCTATAAACACATGCCAATAACAGACATCAAACTGTCCACTAATATTTGGTTTGTGCATAATTTCTGTCAGGCTGGGACCGTATCTCCATATTTAATCAGCTATTGTTGCCATTTCTTTTAGTAAATTAGAACAAGTTTGAAGTTTTGCCCATAAGGATTGAAAGTATTTAAAGGACCACTTCACCGCTTTTCAACCTATCTTCATATAATAGGTCCTCACTCATTTTTTTCTACTCAGTCTGTGTCTCATAGGAGGGCTGTGGGCAATTCAGAAACCGTCTTCCAGTGACATCATCGATGTGGAATACAAGCTAATAGATACTGCAGGCTTTCTAGTCCTGAAAATTTGCAATGCAAAAATGGAAGCCATCGTTCTCACGATAATGAAAATCTAAACATTTTTGTAAAGGAATCTTACTGGAGGACGGTTTCTAAACTGTCCACAGCCCTCCTATGAGACACAGACTGAGTAGGATTTTCTTTTGCTATTTTTTCATGATTATTAGTGAGGACCTATTATATGAAGATAGGTTGAAAAGTGGTCCTTTAAATGTGTTTGTGGGTTTCTATAGATATTTAACCAATAAAAAGTAAAGTAAAAAAATGTCTTCAAAATCCTGACATTTTCCTGAAAAACCTTATTTTTCTCTGTATCATTGGTGCTCAATATTTCATGTCAAGGACCCCAAAGATTATATGTAATATGCCTCCGACCCCCCATCTGAAAATATGTTGTTCCAGGGACCTCCCCAGAAGCAAAAGATTTAAGTTAAATGTTCACTCTGTAATAATATACAGTACATTCAAAGATTTGAGGCACATTTTCAAGATTTTTCAAAAATAGCAGACCTACAAGTTCATAGCTTGTAGATCTGCTATTTTTCAATAGCATAAGTATAACATGATGCTTTAAAACACCAAAAAGGGTTCCCGCCCAGAATGGGTTTAACACAGACTTAACTCTGTTGGAACTCATCTATTTCTCCATTTCCTGAAAAGTAAAGGTTTTGGACATACAAGATAACCACAGTGAAAATATATCAGACGACCATAATTTGTGTTTAACTTTAAATCTAGACTCGCTGCAAGACATTTGATGACCTGGTGACCAGCCCAGAGGTCATGACCTCTGACCTGGTCAGGTGAGTGACCAGCCCAGAGGTCATGTGATGTCATCGCTTGCTGTCACCAATCAGAAGAAGCAGTGGACTGAGGGTCGGGAGACAGCTTGACAACACATTATGCTTAGATAATTAACCCATTAAGACCTGAGGCCCGTACTACAAATTACCTTT
The DNA here is from genome assembly GCF_964188405.1 of Protomyctophum parallelum. Classification (NCBI taxonomy): domain Eukaryota; kingdom Metazoa; phylum Chordata; class Actinopteri; order Myctophiformes; family Myctophidae; genus Protomyctophum; species Protomyctophum parallelum. Next base: position 15,618,170 of record NC_139700.1, on the reverse strand, counting down.
TCAAAAATAGCAGATATACAAGCCCATAGGGCGGCACTCTGTGTCGTGCTATGAGCTTGTAGATCTGCTATTTCTTTGGTGGTGGTGTAGAGGGAAAATGGAGAGGGCCTAGTACAGACCTTGTGGAACATAGTCCACAAACCTGGTTAAACCAGGTTATATATATATATGATATATATATATATATATATCATAATAAACATCACAATAATAGATCTATGTAAACCATGGTATTAAACAACAACATAACATCACCTCCTCAGAGACAGCTCCTTCCCCGACCAACACCAGCAGAGTGAGCAGACAGACTGACTGACTGGGATATTCAGTCTCTGAGCTTTATACCCCCCATGGCCCCTCCCACTAGACTGGACCAACTGAATAGGGGTCAACATGATCCACAACATGTCAACTCTGCTTGGTGTGGCACAAAACACATTCATATATATTATTCACATTCACATTTCAGTTGAGCTTGTAGCTCTTCTATTTGAAAGTCTTTTTAGTTTTCCCAAAAGTCCTTTTCTCCTTCGATGTCCCTCTGTGACAGGCAATCCTCCCCCTCCCTAGAAGGGGAGTTGGTTTGGCCCGAATTGTGTTCAGCTTCTTAAAGTGACAGGAATCTAATGAGAGCAGTGTGTGTGTGATCAGTTTGCTGCTTCTTAGTAGTCTTTGCATATCCTAACAGTCCATGCTTACTGAAAGGCATGTACACTAGCAGCAAACAGTGACAGGGTGGGGTCACACTGTCACAGAGACATACAGTAGAAGAGGATGGACAGGTAGGGAAGGATCAACATGGAATGTCAGAACAGGTCAGCTCCATATATGGAGATCTAAGGGTTTGAGGTTAGAGGTCAGATGTAGAGTTGCGGTCCTTTGAGTTTCTACAAGCTCAGTTGAGTGCTATAGCGCCACCCATTGGCCAATGGTTGTGGGCTCCGCATCCTCACCGTTTGGCATTGCCCTCTAGAGGTTGTCCGATCAGATGGGGTGATCGAAAATCAGGGCCAATAGCCATCTTCAAATTATTGGAATCGGGCACCAAAAAAAAAAAGTAGAGGGCTACCATATTGCCAAGTTTCGCGAAAACCCGACAGCCATTTTTGGTGGAAGGAGAAGCGAAAAAGCGATCAAGAGTCCCAAGAGTAACCCAACTGTAGGGAGTACAAACATAGTAAAGAACCTGGGGGTTATCATCTATGAAAAGGCAACACAATGAGCAGAAAATGAACAATGTAACAACAAATTGAGTAGGGCACTGCAGAGAGTTGAACCCCGTTCTGGTAAACCAGAAGTACCACAACCAGTGCCTTAGTTTTTGTTGTATAATTTACAGGTCCAAATCACAGTTGCCTGTGTGTCTTCCCGACCTCCCACGGCCGCAAGATCATTTGATGATTTAAAAAAAAAAAGAAGTCCTCAACACCCCCATCCCCCAGGACAAAGTTCTTTGTCCTTTCTATTAGTAACGCCCGACGCACAAGACAAAGTATTGTACAACAGACGAAGGCTCCACAGCCTAGGAGCGCCTGTTGTGCAATCCTCGATGTTGCGCAAGAGTGAGACGTCATCGAAAATCTCCCTCCCCTGTTTAGCCGACGATAATGAATATCTTAAAATATTAATAACTCACGATCTAAATCATCCCGTCTAATTATGAAAAAAAATCCTGTGTTTGACGGCCCTCCGCAGTAGAGTCGCTAGTCGCGATAGATTTATTCTTACCTCCCGTTGTTGTCGATCGACTTTTAAGTGGCGTGGCTATTGTTAGCTGCTACACACACATTCACAACAACATCCGGTCCGTCGGTAAAAGTGGTCCGTGTTTATAAATCGACTGGGCGCTATAATGTAATGGATTAAATAACCCCGGGCAATTAAGGTGTTATGGCCTACACTTTAAATTTGAATCATAACAGACTAGCCATGATTATGCCTTGAAAACCGGAAGACTCACTCCACAAATACCTTAAGGAAAACTCCTCAGACATAAACGAGGGAGCAAAACAGTGGTGGAAGATGTTCGATGCTGTGAGACATGAAATCAGAGCGATAGAGCGTCGCCTTCCCGCCCCCTTTCAGAACAACGAGTGGCCCGGCCAGGAAATGATTCCGTTTATTTTCTCCACAGGCTTTTCAAAAACATATTTATATAAAGACGTTTACGCCGCAGACAAAGACAACTCAGATCCTGACAAATAATTCATGAGAAGAAAACAAGTTATTTGATAGTGTTATAGTTATAGTGTTAGTTAATTATTTGATATTGTGTTTGTTGTCATGATTTGCTACGTCTGTTCCCTACTCATTTTAATTAAAAGAGCATTCAGTGATTTGGGTGATTTGGATAAACCCCCGGTCCACCCCGGTAACAAGATGTGCACATGCACGCATCACAGTGGGGGGGGGGACACGCGATAGACCAACAGCACACACATTAAGGCCTGGATGAAGGCTGGGCCACAAAAACAAAACCTAAGGTTGTTTTTACCCCAGGGGTTAACTGGGGACAGGGAAGAACTCCTTATATGGTCGGAACACTATAGTAGGGAGTAGGGATTATCACAGCAAAACTAAATCTAAAATCAGACCCGTCTGAAGTGAGTGGTACAGTACTGTACTATACTATACTGTACTGTACAAGCCCTCCTCTCTTGTCCGTCTGTGTGTTAGGCTGTGCAGCAGTGACACTTGGTGGTGAACGGACGCTATTTCCGTGCTTGGACAGACAGACCCAGGCACACACAAAGCTGTCTATAGGAGTGGTTGTACCACTCAAAAAGAAGTGATATTTGAATTAAGTGAAATTACTGAATATACCTTTAAGGGAAGTCAGTCACGTTTTACATTGGAAGACACTAAAGTTACAATGTAAGGACTTATAAAACAATTACTGCATTTAAAGTAATCAACAATACCTGTATAACAAAAATCAAACATTGGTCAAATTGTAAAATATTACCAAAGAAATTATGCAAAAAGTGTGGAAATCTACAAGACCACACAAGTACGCCTCGAGGGCTATTTACAAAATGTATCTGTGTGACAGAGTAAAAAAAAATCGAATGCCTCAACTCCTACGATTTCCAGATTGAAAATACTTAAATCTTTGAATATATATTCTTTCAGAGCGAACGTTCAACTCAAATCTTTGCTTTTATTCCTTCATAAAAATATAAATTAAAAGGTGAAAGAAAAAAAGAAAAAAGAAAATAAATGGCCTGTCTTGGTTTAAAGCCCACTCACCACGACAAGGTGCAGGCCGAGAGTGGGGACAGCACCCCTCCCCCCACCCAACAGGGGGAGGGGAGGGGCTGGGGGGGGAGCAAAACACAGCACAAGAACACATGGAGCATGTCTTGAGTGTACAGGGTTTGATGAGGTCTGGCCATATATGGAGCGCGTCTTGAGTGTACAGGGTTTGATGAGGTCAGATCAACATATGGAATCTCAGAACAGGTCGGCTCCATATGGAGATCTAAGGGTGGCAGCGGGGGCAGTGTCTTGTGTACAGAGTTTGATGAGGGCCCTAGTAGGGCCTGTTGAGAACTCTAGTTTTCGCCGACTGCCAGGCACGACTGCACTGATAACTTTGTGGCAGGCCCATCTAGAGTTTGAATGGACAGGTATCAGTCAAATGGAAGACAAGAGGAAGGATGGGTGGGGGAGGATCATATGGATGTCAGAACAGTACAGCTCCATATATGGAGATCTAAGGGTTTGAGGTCAGCTGTAGTCGCTAGCGGCTCCATATATGCAGATATGTGATGATCCAGTCTTCTCTATATATGGCTATCCAGGGTTTGATGAAGTCAGTGTCGTGATCTTCATATTATGGAGAAGGCCATATATGGAGCGTGTCACAAGGCATGACGGACTGCAAGATCTCAAGGAGGGGAAGGCACTTGCATGGACGGTCCTTTAATGGCATGACCGGTGTTTGTAACTCCAACCTCCCCATCAAATCAAACTGCTTCTTCTATGCAACGGTAGTCTGTTATCCTATGAGTGAATGCTGGACCCAGAATCCAACCCAGCAGAGGTCTCTAGACAGGTGATCCACCAGAATGTTGCGTGCACTACTTAACATCAGCAAGACTGTACATGTTACCCACAAGATCCTGTACGAGGGAATACCAAGGGTGAGCCAGAAAGTAGCAGCAAGGAGAATGAGACTAGCGGGACACTGCCAAAGAGTGCTGTTGGAACCAACACACGGACATCAATCACAAGGACATCCCACACTAATATATGTGGATGTGCTCAATGATGCAGGAGTGCAGAGTACCAACGAACTGGCCAAATCTATGGAGAACCGGGATGACTGGTACTCTGGTAGCCATGGCTGTGAATGCTGGACACTAAGCCCTACAGAAATCCCTGATGGGTGCTACACCAGAATGTTACATGTGGTACTGAACATCAACCAGGACGAGCACATCACCAACAAGTGTCTGTATGGAGCATTACCAAGTGTATGCAGTGTATGCAGAAGATGGCAGTAAGGAGGAAGAGACTAGTGGCCAGCTAGTCTCTTCCTCCTTACTGCTATCTTCTGATACACTTGGTAACCAACAAGTGTCTGTATGGAGCATTACCAAGTGTATCAGAAGATAGCAGTAAGGAGGAAGAGACTAGTGGCCAGCTAGTCTCTTCCTCCTTACTGCTATCTTCTGATACACTTGGTAACCAACAAGTGTCTGTATGGAGCATTACCAAGTGTATCAGAAGATAGCGGTAAGGAGGAAGAGACTAGTGGCCAGCTAGTCTCTTCCTCCTTACTGCTATCTTCTGATACACTTGGTAACCAACAAGTGTCTGTATGGAGCATTACCAAGTGTATCAGAAGATAGCAGTAAGGAGGGAGAGACTAGTGGCCAGCTAGTCTCTTCCTCCTTACTGCTATCTTCTGATACACTTGGTAATGCTCCATACAGACACTTGTTGGTGATGTGCTCGTCCTGGTTGATGTTCAGTACCACATGTAACATTCTGGTGTAGCACCCATCCAGGGATTTCTGTAGGGCTTAGTGTCCAGCATTCACAGCCATGGCTACCAGAGTACCAGTGATCCCGGTTCTCCATAGATTTGGCCAGTTAGTTGGTACTCTGCACTCCTGCATCATTGAGCACATCCACATAGATTAGTGTGGGATGTCCTCGTGATTGATGTCCGTGTGTTGGTTCCAACAGCACTCTTTGGCAGTGTCCCGCTAGTCTCATTCTCCTTGCTGCTACTTTCTGGCTCACCCTTGGTATTCCCTCGTACAGGATCTTGTGGGTAACATGTACAGTCTTGCTGATGTCAAGTAGTGCACGCAACATTCTGGTGGATCACCCGTCTAGAGAACTCTGCAGGGTTGGATTCAGGGTCCAGCATTATTCACTCATAGGATAACAGACTACCGTTGCATAGAAGCAGTTTTTATTTGGAGGTTGGAGTTACAAACACCGGTCATGCCATTAAAGGACCGTCCATGCAAGTACCTTCCCCTCCTTGAGATCTTGCTTGGCTGAGTTAACTCATGAGCCCAGTTAGTCCTGGGCTCATGGTCCTTGACTTCCTTTAGCACAGCGCCTCCTGTTGTCAGAAATGGATGTTCTGGTCTGTTATAAGCTCCGTTTTCATGGTTTTAGCCTAAAGCCAACACTAACTCTACTCTTCAGGTGCTTGTGCTTGTTCATGTTGTCCAGGTCTGTCAGGACTACTGGGGGTGTCGTCTCGACCTCCTTGGAGTTAGAGTGAAGCAAAGATCCTGCTCTCGTCCACTGATGGCCTTCCTGAGTGCATAAAACAGGACTATGATGAAGAGGAATGGAAGACAGTAAAACTCCTAACTGTTGCCATCTTGGGTCACCACCTTGGCCCTTACATACATGGTCTGTCGCCCAGAGTAAGTTGGGAGGGACACCGCAGGCCTGAGGAACTTCACCATTGTGTTTCTGTGAATCAAGTCAAATGGATTTGAAGTGGAAGTACAGTACATCAGTCAGGCTATCCTTTTTCACCTCATCGATCACATTATCCTTAGTGTCAAGATCTGGGCTACGGTATTCCTCCCTCTCAAACACCATTTTGGTTCTCCCTCAGGTGAGGGTCAATGGCACGCCAAATCCTGTTCAGTATCATTGTGTTGTAAACCGAGCTAAGGGTTGCTTCACTGCTTTTTACAGATGATGTGGTCCTGATGTCACCATCGGCCCAAGACCTTCAGCTCTCACTGGACCGGTTTTGCTGTCGTGTACGGCGGCTTTAGGCGAGGATCAGCATCTCCACATCTGAGGCCAGGGTTCACAGCAGGAAACCGATGGATTGTGCAGTCCAAGTAGGTTAAGTGCTGCTTAACAATGGAATACCAGAATAAATGGTGAAGGCAATAGCAGTGAAGTATGAGAACCCCGTCTGCTTTGTGCAAAGCATTGAGGGACCAACAAAAGAATTCCAGACAACCACAGGCATCCTTCAGGGAGAAACACTGGCTCCTTTTCTTTGTCACCGACTATGTCCTCAGGCAAGCAATAGATCTCCTCCAAAGGTCTCACAATAGGCAAAGTCAGAAGTGGTGACCGATCTTGTGGACGACATCGCACTGATTGTTGAACACATATGCTCTGCTCAAGGGCTGTTAACATCACTAGAAAGTTGGCTGAATGCCAAAAAGACAGAATTCCTGCTTCTAAATTAAGACTCTGATGATGTCACAGCTGTCTATGGAGTGGATGTTTGGGTGATAAAAGAAACAGATGTATTCAAATATATTGAATCATATGTAGTCAGTAGCAGAAAGGACTTGACAGGCCTGGGGTGCTTGTAATAAGCTACATCGTACATGGCAGTCAGACATCTCAAGAGCTACCAAGATCAACCTGTTCAAAGCCTATGTAGAAAGTATCCTTTATGGTGCCAAAACAATGAATAAGGAGTTTCGGGAACATACACAAGACTCCTCATGTCCAGAACCTCTCATGAAAGGACCATCCCACTAAAGCTCAGATTTATGGAGGCATCATTCCTCCCATCTCTGTTCTTGTAGCACAAAGACTGTTCTGTTGCTGGACACTCAGCGCAAAAGACCAGGTTCTTTGTTTGTTCCTACTCTCACCTACAGTATGGTCATGCAGTGTGGGTCATGACTTACTATAAGACTTTCTCACGTTCCTATTGGAACATTGGGCGACGAGTCCCCTCCATTTGCTCCGGGCTCTGGTGACCCTTCTTGCTCCGTGCCAGCTGGCACCCATCTTAGGTCTTACTTGGCTGTCTGTCTCCATGTCTTCTCCATGTCTTCTTTGGCCTCCCGCTCTTCCTCTTTTCACCTTCTGGCCTCCAGTCCATTGCCACACTTGCCGGTCTCTTTCTTGGCAGTCGTCGTGCCCAGCCATTCTCCGTTTCACAGACGTCAGACAGTGCTGCTACTCCTGCCCTTCTCACCACCTCCTGTTTTCAGTGACGATGTCAGACAGTGGTGCTACCCCTGCCCTTCTCATCACCTCCTCGTTGGTGGTCTCGCCATGAGATCTTCAGAATGGATCTGAGGCAACGTCGTTGGAAGACATACAACTTGTTGGTTGATGCTGGCTGTCTTCATCCACGTCCCACAGCATAAGTCGCTGTTAGGATGACCACTGACATGTAGAGGCGTAGCTTGGTAACCGTAGTGATGGCTTTGGACGACCAGATGTTGCAGAGCCGTTGGAACACTTGGCCTAGGGTGAGTGGTGGAAGGTGTTGGTGTTGTCTGACGGTCATGGCCTTGGTCTTTTCTTGGCTCATCCGTAAAGCAACCTTTTCTTCATTCTCTTCTAGATTGTTGGTCATCTCTTGGAGTGCATGCTGGGTATGACTACTTCTTTCGCGTAACGTCAGAGGTCCAACTCGGTGTCGTGGAGCCTTGCCCGCATGTCTGGTCCCAGGTCAAAGAGGCTGGCTTCCGAGGGTGGTCTGTATAAGGGGCAGGTGTTCATATGGTCGGCGGTCTGCTCAGGGTCACCGCACTGGCATGCCACACTGTCCGCCAATCCCCACTTCTGCATTGATGCATTTAAGCGCCCAAACCCAGTTTGTAAGTGATTCAGTGTAGTCCATTGCTGGCGAGGTAGGTCATCTCCTCCTATGTCGCCATCTCCTGGTTCCCAGATGTAGCGATGCATGCGGGAGGGGCCGACTGACTCCCACTCCTGCTTCCATGTGGCTGCCAACCAAGCATCTCTGGAGATGTCCTCAGAGGTGGAGTTGAGCATCTCTTGTGCTGCCTTATTGTAGAGGTGGCGGGACTTGAGTCTGCTTGGAGGCGCTGGAGTTGTGTTATGCAGGATGTGTCAGCCGTGCTTTTGAGCTTTCCTGGCCAGGACGAGGGTGGCAGCCTCCCATCGGAGGCCGGCCGGTGCCATTCCCGCAAGAACTGGCAAGAGGAACACAGAGGTGGGCTTCAGGCATCCCGTTATGATTCAGAGGGCGTTGTTAATTGACCTTTCTCGCATGAGGGCTTCTGCTCCAGACTGGGGCGCAGTATTCTGCTGCAGAGAAGACCAGGGCTTGGGTGGATACACGCAGCATGTATGACTTAGAGACTGGGTCAAGTCTGGGTCATGACCGAAAGAATAAGGTTGTGGATACAAGCAGCCAAATGAGTTCTCAAACGGGTGGCTGGCACGTCCCTTAGGGTGAGAAGTTCATTCGAGTACTCAAGAGTAGAGTCGCTGCTTCTTCACTTGGAAAGGAGCCAGCTTAGGTGGTCCGGACATCTGGTTAAGATTCCTCTCAATCGTCTCCGTAGGGAGGTCCTCGGACATCCTGCTGGAAATAGACCCCTGGGAAGCCCAACGATGAGATGGAGGAATTATATCTCCAAAATCTTCCGGGAACGCCTCGGGATCCACCACAATTAAGTTACTAATATTGCTTTGGAGAGGGAGGTCTGGAGCTCTCAGGTGGAGCGGTTTCCCCAACGACCCGACTACGGAGAAGCTGTTGAAGATAGATGGACGGACCTTTGTGGTCGTCCGTGTCAGTCTGATACCTCGGTAGTTGTCTGCTTTTGAGAGGTCTCCAGCTTTAGGCACCGGGATGATGTTAGGTCAAGATTAGTTCTTTAAGACCACCGGGGGAATGCCATCCAGCCCATCACTTTTGCCCTCTCTTACTGTGGATTCCGTCCTGGCCAAGCTCACTGGCTAGTCGATGTGCAGGTTCTGGAGGGATGCTGGTATATGTTCCTCATATATCAATCTTCTTATATGAGCAGTCTAAGTAGCATGACTGTACGGTTCTTCATTAGCAATAGTGGTTAGGAGTCAAGATATGCAGCATCATCTGTTGAAGTAGTTAAACTTAATATATATCGTCAACCTATAGGCTCTGTAACCCTGAGAGAAAGAAAGAGAACAAAACAAAAGAAAAATGTTCATTATTAGCAGGTTGTTGTTCTTGCTTACTGTAAATTGTTCTGGATTAAGGGCATCTGTTAAATACCTAAATTGTAAATTGTACATCAAATAAAAATATATTCACACCTTGCTGTGTGTGTATATATTTAATATAATTTTATCAACAATGTACAATTTAGGCATTTAGCAGATGCCCTTAATCTATATAGTAAAGGTAATATAGTTACCGTGCCATGATGGGAGTCCAAAGAATGATGGGAAATTAAATGAAATTCGTAGATTGTCTTGAAGAAATTAAATTTGTCAAATTTGTTTAATTGAATGAAACACACGCACACATACACGCATGCACGCGTGCATTAACATACACACCACTGCAACGTCCTAATAGCTATGTAGGGTAATACGGTACGGAACTGCACTAATTAATAACTGTTAATTTGCATCACTAGAAGAGTGACACAAATTAAACGTTTGCCACCTGGAAAGTACTACAAAAGGGGGTTAATCAAACACAAACAGTTGGTTGGCCAACCTGGCGGGAAGGAAACAACAAGATAGGGAAAACATTTGGCCAACCAATTAAAAACAGATTCAACACACATACCACCCCCACACACCCTTAGGCCCATCACAATTACTACATAATAAGTATTTGTGATAATCACAATACTTTTGGGGTAATAGTCATAATCGTCATACTCGTTCCCATGTTGGAACGTAGTGGAAGTAGCAGATCTAGGAGCTCAAAACCGTTTTGATCTCGTAGATCTGATACTTTCACTATTCATGTATTTTTATTGTAATTTAAATAATGTATTAATACTTGTGACGGGCCTAATGTACCTCAATGTACCAGCTTGAGCGGTACATTTGGGGATTCCAGACAACATAGCGCGCCCACTATCGTTGACCGGTCGGGGAGACCCCCCCGGGAGTCTCGACCCTATCCCCGGTGTTCTGAGGTCACTGCATTCCAGACATCAAGGGCAGCAGGCATCATTTTCCTTTAAGAATAAATAAACAAAAGAAAGTGTAAAAACAAAGTGTTTCTTTTAAGTGTTAGAAAGGACTACACCTGTACGTGCCCGTCGGCCACCGGCCTACTTGAGAACAATGCAACTTGGGAACCTAATAATACCCTTTGTCAACTTGTCCTAGCACCCGTTTTAATTATCTGTCTGTGTCCCTTTTGTGCCCATACTGTATATGGAGATCTGTATCTGTCTGTGCCTGAAGAGTGCAAACTGACTGAAAATTGGACTGGTTAAGTAATCAATTGGCAGGTGTGGGGTTGCCATGGCAATCAATTGGCTCAGGCAGAGGCTGGAAATTGCACAGGTCACGTGAGGGGACTTAGGCTAATTAGGCCCACTGGCAGAGCCTGAGCAGAGCCTTTTGTGGTGTTTCTGGACAACGGTGTATGCCACCAACTCAAGGTCGAGCACTGCACTCCCTGTGTGTCAAATTTGAAGTCGGTGGGGCAAACGGTTCTTCAGTTATGTGCATTACAACCCCACACAGGCAGGCGCGCGCACGCACGCAGAGACATTTTTAGTAGGATTTATAGTAGGATTTGGGACCAAATTGTATGGGGTCTAGTAGGACTATAGTAAAAAAGAAATCGCTATAACAAAAAAATAAATACATATTTATCCCCATGTTCGAATGCCCCCGCCCATAGGTAAAATCGCTAAAACGAAAGAAAGCAGCAAATGAAAGAAAATGTACGCTCATTTTTTTACTTTCTCTAATAACTACAAATAATAAAGCAGTGGAGGTAAAAGTATAACATTGTAACACACTCACCGGTCTGCCGGGTCCACAGGCCGGGGAGAGGCAGGGAGCCAAATCTGTACCTCTCCCCCACGCCGTTCTGAGGAGGGTTCCAAGAGCACCAGGCATCATTCTCCTTTAAAAATAAACAAAAAAACATTTTTTTAAATCAGACCCGTCTGAAGTGAGTGGTGGCTGTACTGTACTGTACTGTACTGTACTGTACTGTACTGTACTGTACCTGTGTGTTAGGCTAGGTGGTGAACAGTGAGTTAGCGATCGGTTGGGCGGCCCCCCATGACAATTATAAAAACATTTAGTCTCTGGTGGTGAACAAACATTATAACGCTATTTTCACACTCGGACAGACCCAGGGACACAGGGATACAGCCACACACATAGCTGTCTATAGGAGTGGTTGCAAAAACACACCCGTGTGAAGTGAGGGGCGCTCATCATCATCATCGTACATAAATCAAGAATGGTGGTCCCTTAGTGGTCCCTAGTGTTCCCACCGACATCTGATTGGTTAGAGGATTTGCTCGTCTACATTGACGTACATTTTCCCCTTCATTGTCAATGGCCTTTGATGTTTAATTTATGTCATATTTGGCGGAAATGTGACCTAAATTCTCCTTTCATTGTCAATGCCAATTATTGAGACGTGCGAAGACAAAAGCTGTATTTAAAAAAAAATCGAACTTGTGTGAAGTGAGCGGTGCTCTTCCTATCATCGTACATCATCATTAGGGCTGGGCGATATGACAAAATCTCATATCACGATATAGAATTTATTTTATCACGATAACGATATACTCACGATATAGCATATTTTTTACGATACCTATTTTTTTATCTAAAATAATTGATTTTTGTTCAGGTCGAGTACTTTACTGTACTTGGGCTGTACTGTACTGTACTGTACTGTACTGTACTGTACTGTACTGTACTGTACTGTACTGTACTGTACTGTACTGTACTGTACTGTACAAGCTCTCCTCCCTGGCCTCTGTCTGTGTTAGGCTGCACAACAGTGACACTTGGTGGTGACAATAGTTATGCTATTTCCGTGCTCGGATACAGGGACAGGGACACACATAGCTGTCTATAATGGTTGCACCACTCAAAAAACAATTAAATTCACATTATCCAGTCTACTTGAATATATACTATGAATATAATACTGATGCCCTTCCCATGCACAGACAGGCCCAAAGCAAGTACAAAAATATTACAAAATAAAATGTATATAATAATAATTAGAGGCTGAACTCAATTGTTCAGCCTCTGTAGACATTTTTAAAGCACAGCTCAAGACCCACTTCTACAACATTGCTTTTAATTGATCTTTTATTTTTTGTTATTCATGTCCTCACTGTATTGCATTACTGCTTGTTTTTTAATGTCGTTGCCTTGCTTTTCTTTTTTTCTCCATTGCTCTGTAAAGCACTTTGAGAGCTGCATTTCATGTCATGAAAGGTGCTATACAAATAAAGTTTTATTAGTATTATTAATAATAATTATTATTATGACAATTAAAAAGAAAAAAGAAAGAAATAAGACGTTGACATTCAGACACAGAAGTACAGGCCTGTGTCTGCATTAAATTGGCTTAAGGAAAAAATAAATATCTCATGTCAGTTTGTCACTACAGTTGTTTCAGTTCATTTAAGCTCTGTATAGGGAATCAACATGTTCTGTTGTAGTTATAGTTTAGTTTGTTAAAGACGTTGGGCAGCTTAACGATGTTTAATTGACTACAGGCGATAGAGTGAGAGAGAGTGAGAGAGAACGCGATCTTGTCGTCAACTCTCCACTGTGCGTATATGGGAGTCTGGGACGAGTGGGGCTTTTTCTTTTCCTTTTTTTTGATGATCACAACAAAGTCAGCGTCTTGTGTTGTTGTTGTAAGCTGTTGCTGAATTAAGGACTTTTCAAATGGAATAATTTATTTGGAACAATAAAACAAGACAGACACGTCGCAGCAGGAGGACTGCACAGGTAAGAGGAACGTCTTCGTCTTGGAAGAAGTTTGCAGTGCACAGGGCTTAAAGCCAAAAAGAATCCCAAGACTGAAAATGTTTTTTTTACAAATCTGCACTGATCTCATTAAATGACCCATATGAGATCCTCAGGACTGAAATCAGTCCCCAGGACTGAGTACTTTAAGCCCTGAGTGCACCCGACGACGGACAAGCTTATTGTTCAACTGTGTAAAACATGCGTGGCTCACGCAATTTATCAATTTGACCCAACATGAAGCCTGCATTTATAACAGTGAATGACCGGTTACTTTAGGGCGCGTTCGGAAATAGCGCACTAGGCGCACTGTGCAATGCAAACTGATAGATGAGTTCGCTCCGGTGTGGTATTTCCGAACGTGCCCCTTACACCGCTCTGAATCTCGTCAGCCATCATCTCCCTTCATGTAATCAAAACCACTTCCATATCCATACAATGGAAGACGTTGCCCCTCTTTTACCACCTCGGCTTGTGTTGTGGTCGTGTTGGCCTTAGAGTATATAATAGAGAAGACATCCGAAAGGTGTTGGCTCACTGTTTTCAGTGCGCGCGGTGGGCTGCTGGGCATGCTGTATATAAGCGCTGTGACGTAAAATACTGCCGTAAAGCGAAACGGCGATATAAGCGATATAGCTTTTTTTTCGTGATAGACATTTTCTATCGAAAATACGATATATATCGTCATATCGCCCAGCCCTAATCATCATGATGCAACGTATGTCAATTTGCTCAGACACACAAGTAAATTCTCCATTCATTGTCAATGGGAACTGAAAAGACGTAAATTCACCATTTATTGTCAATGGGAACTGAAAGAACCAAACAAGAAACATTATCTTTTTTCTTTTTAAGTGTTTGAATTGATTTCTGGCCAAAATTGGGCATAGCTTCGCCGTCCAGAAAAACGTGACTTACTCCTTTAAAGCAGGGGTATACCATTCTGGCACGATAGTTAAACGTTTAGACGGTTGTTATATAGGAAAAAAAGTACAACAGTAAAAAATGAAAAAGGATATTTTACGTTTACTTCACTTTTACCACTACAAATATTCAACTTTTACTTTGAAAACCTTCGTTACTGTATGTACATTTAGATCAGTGGTGGTTTTCAACCCTTTTCATATCAAGGCCCATTATTTATTTATTGGGCATTTGAGCCACGGAACATCCATTTGATGACATTTAGCCGTTATGTCATTGGATAAGATTTTGCTGTACCATTAGGAGAGATAACAGGCAGACGTTGATCAAAATAACAATGCTTCTACATTCTCTAATTGTGTGGACTTCTGGTAAATTAAGTAATGCAGATGTTTAACAATAATTTAACTCTTGAGAGCGTAAAATGATATTGGTATCATTTTCATAGCCTGGTTGCCCCACTCAAAAATATCACAGCACAGTTTTTCTTGACAGAAAGTAGCTCATAACATGTTTACGGTGGATTTTTAGGAAACAAAAGCTTTTCAGATTGAAGGAGGATAATTCAAGCTTGCCCTACTACGGCTGCAATGTTGGTGAGTTTAACGTCGTTCAATACAAGCAGATCGTAAATGCAATTTGGACCAATGGGATGTCAATGGAGGGCATTGCAACTCTACAGTCATCGCATTGTATTGTTAAGTGTTGCAAATTGTGGCTAAATGACTCTTAATCATGAAGGAATTTCCAAACCGATTCCACTATATTTCAAAGGCCCAATTCATTCCGAAATGATTTTAAAAAATCTGACCCATCTGAAGTGAGTGGTACTGTACTGTACTGTACTGTACTGTACTGTACTGTACTGTACTGTACTGTACTGTACTGTACTGTACTGTACAAGCCATCCTCCCTGGCCTGTGTTAGGCTGTGCAGTGCAACACAATATATTGTCAAGGACAAACACGCATAGCTGTCTATAGGAGTGGTTGCACCACTCAAAAAGACAAAACGCCATACAAATATGAACATGAACACCCCCTCCTCTACATAGCTTTAATTGGCACCTTCCTAATCAACAGGATTACCAACACCACTGCAGATGAGACAGGCCGGTGACCCACACATAATTTAGCAATAATTCCGCAGTGTCAACAAATGAACACATTTAAAACTTTTACTTCTCTTGTGTGTTGTTATTTAAACATGGTCTATATGTTGTACACCAGGAAACATGATGCAACACAACACAATTGCACAGTCACTTCCAATCCAGCTGGTGATGTCAATTAGTCATTTGACACTGAGCAAAAAGCATGGAATACGGATGTGTATATTACAGGAAACTCCCGTTAACCTTTCCGACAAACTCCGGTAAACTCCCGAATTGTACCATCACACCTTTATATTACCGTATATTAACTGTATATGCCTGCTAAACTTGAGGTTTACGGGCAAAATACAGTGCCCATAATTGCACGTTAACTCCTCTGTTCATGCAGTGTGACTCAGGGGTGTGTGTTAACACAAATTGCAACGATTCATCACAATTTTTTTATAATGTGATGAATCTAGAGTTGCAATACCCTCCATTGACTCCCCACTCATACAAATTGCTTTTGCGATCTGCTTGTATTAAACTTGTATCCAAGTGTTGGAACTGGAAGCACTCGTTTTTATTAACAGGTCGTGCTGCTGCCTCCTGTATTATGTGCAAATGCTTAACAGGTGGTACGCAGGGCCGTTCAGTGACTTCAACGAGTGCTTCCAAACTCCAACAATTAGAAAAAGAATCACCTGCAGAGAATGTCTTGACAGAAAGTAGCTCATAACATGTTCTACGGTTACGCTCGGCAGATTGAAAGAATAATTCAAGCTTGGCCTACAGCTGCAATGTTGGTGAGTTTAACGTCGTTTAATACAAGCAGGTTATTGCAACTCTCGATTCATCCCATTATTTAAAATTGCTGTGCAAATTGCGGTGTGTTGCGTGCGTGCGTCTTCAATCCAAATGTTGCACATTAAGCTATATCAACTGTGGACCCAGGGGGGCGATTTGTATGAAATGTATACAAATAGCAGAAATACAAGCCCACAACATAGCCAAACAGCCACATAGCCAAACACACACACAGGGCCACACAGCCACACACGCACACTAAAGTAACCAAAAGATTGCCTCTGAGATAGAGTAGAAAAGTAAAATGTATTAAAAATCGGAAATACTCCAGTATTAGGCTAAATAAAAGCTTCATATCACATCACACAAAACAACAATGCTTCTATAACTCCCCGGATGACCCCCAGGGGTCCTTGAGGGAGTTCCAGGGGGTCCCCAGCTAAATGATAGTTTGGAACCAAATGGACCCTAACGGCTCCATTTGGTTCCATTTATACACTCAGAATTAAATAAACATTGATTTTACAATATAAATTGGGGTCTCAGAGATATAAATGACATTAAATGGGGGTCCGTAGATTAATGCATGTCAAACTGGGGGGTCCTTGAAATTAAATCACTGCTAGAGAGCAGTCAAAATATTCATATGGGGGTCCCTGGCATATCTTTTCAATTGGGGGTCCGCTGGCTAATTAGTGTCAATTTGGGGGTCCTTGGTATGAAAAGGTTTGGGAACCACTGATCTAATTAACTATTTGCTGCTACATCAAAGTGAAATTACACGCAATTCCATAAACTAAAATGGTAGGCCTAAGTAGCTAATTAGCTAAGCCAGTCCACCTGCAGTGGTCTTTGAGGGTGGTTCAAGGTGGTCCCCATGCAGCTATGGCGTTTAACCAAATGGATCCTTATTAGATCTTTAACTCGAGATGGAATAAAACCAAATATACAAGTTTGGTTGACGGACCCGTCAAGAGTAAAACAAATATTGTTAAATTCCTTTATCATTACGCTAATTAATTTACCAGAAGTCTACACAATTAGATGTAAAATAATTGTTTGATCAACATGTGCCTGTTATCTCTCCTAATGGTACAAACATCAATACAGCATAGAATGGAAGTAAGTGTGGACAAACAAACTCTTATCCAACGACAACAACATTATCTAGTTTTGGGTATGAGAGTCTAAATGTCATCAAATGGTGGTCCGGGGCTCAAATGGGGAGGGGGGTCTGAGAGGCTAAATCAGAGCTAAATGTCATCAAATGGTGCTCCGTGACTCAAATGCCAAATAAATAAATGGACCCTGATGTGAAAAAGGTAACTGAGCTAAGCTAACAGTAACAACTGCAAACACTCACCTGAGTTTGATCAGCTGGATATAAAGGCCTACTTCTGGTTCCACAGCTTCTTGTAGGCCTAGAGGCGTTTTTTGTTGTCTAGTTTTTCACCAAACTGGTAAAAACACTGACGACTCTCATTAACTCCATGATGTCAATAAAAGTTGCATTCCGAGGTGTTTAATATATTAAAACAAACGGATTGTTGTAACAAACACTGTCTCTGCGGCGTGTGTGGTGGTGTGACCAAAAGCCAAATGTGGCGAGCAAGAGCTGATGACTTAAATACATGCACGTGCGTTATTTTGGATCCCCCCTGCTCAGAACCCCCACTGCAAAGGCGCGCACGCACGCACACACACACACACACACACGCACACACACACACACACACACACACACACACACACACACACACACACACACACACACACACACAAGCTAGTCTATTTTATTGATTTATTTATTTTTGTATATTTTTCATGACAGTATGACTGACTGACGTTATCTGGCTGCATTGAAGTGTAGCCTGCTATGATTAAACTTTTAACGTTTATATTAATTGTTAAAATGTTAGTAGCCTATACCTTTTTTAATTTGATGTATTTATTTTAGGGCTGGGACTCGATTAAATAAATAATTAATTTGAAGCATTGTAATCAACTAATCAAAATTAATCGCATATACATTTTTGACCTGAGAAGCAGTTTTTGGTCAATTAAAACAGATTATGGTATACGAGTGAATATATAGGTGCCGTGCTGCCACACTATCTAAAGAGCGTGCGCCCCCCCCCCCCCCCCTGGACTGGAGTAGCCCCCCAAAAGAGGACTTGTCCGGGCAAAAGAGGACGTATGGTAAACCTAAAAGCGATTGTGGCAACCACACTTTGCAATTTTTCAAAATTGCGACTTTTCTACTTGGTTCCTTCTTCTGTAACGTCCCTTGACTCTAATACAGCCTAACGTCACCAGGCTTTCCACCTCGGAGGAAATACAGCCTACTGAGCCTAGCTGTATTACAAACAGGCATCTCTAAGGACAGCAGGGTCGTGGTCCTTCAAGCGTCCCCGTTGCATAGAAACCATACAATCCAATGCTGTTATTAAGAGCAACCTACTATAGACCCGAAAACGTTTAATATTAACCTGGCCGATAGTCATGATGACTTGCATAACTTTTATAGCGATAGATGATGTTACATCTAGCCGGTGGATTACCGAGTTTTGTCTAGTAGTTACTGCACTTTAAATGGCATCCGTGTTATGCTACCCACCACGACGCTAACCAAATATTAGCTAAATCCAGTTCTTAGTTCCAGGCTTCCAGCTCCAGTGTTACAGGTAAAATACAGATGATCAGTCACTATAATAGATTATATCATATGGTGATGGATTTGGACTACATTCCACGATGCGTTGAGTGACGAACGGGTTAACCAACCCTATCCGATTTTAATGTGAGTTAATACAGTCCAGTGGCAAGCTAATTTAAAGCGTAATCTCGCAGTAAATAGGACGCTAATAAAACTAGCTACTATAACGTTAGCCAATTGACGGATTTCTATTGACAACAAGATAATCCTCAAAGAGAAAGTGAAATGGCCGGAGACCCCAGTAAAATCTCTGAAATGGACCAAGAGAAATATGACGCAGACGAACAAGTGAAGATCATCTGTTTAGGAGACAGTGCTGTTGGTAAATCCAAGTAAGTGTAATCTTACACGTATCGTATACACTCGTTTACATACAGTAACGTCACAAACACTTACAATAATCCAAGCATAACATAGAATGTATTTTTTGGAATAATTAACTGAAGGTTTACAGATAATTCTTGTAGATGAGCAAAAAGTATTAGAACATAGTAGAAACATTGAACATAAGGAACTCAAGTTAGCAGGCTACTAGCCATGGTTCACAACATGTCATGATAATCATGACAGTCATGTTTCAGTAGCTACATGAAAATTGCAATCGTAGTAGGCAAATGTACAAGTTACTAATACTATCCTGTAAATCAGTGATTTTCAACCCTTTTCATATCAAGGTCCATTATTTATACACCATTTGGATGACATTAATTTTAGCCTCTCAGACCCAAAACTAAAGAATATTTTGTTATCGTTGGATACGATTAACGAGTTTGTCCACAATTCCATGCTGTATTGAAGTTGGTACCATTAGGAGAGATAACAGGCAAACTTTGATCAAAATAACAATTATTCTACATTCTCTCTTCTTGTAAATGAAGTAATTAATGCACATGTTTAACAATAATTTAACTCTTGTCTTGAGAGCGTAAAATAAAACAAATTTGTCTAATTTTACACTCAAGAGTTAAAGATCTATGATGGTCCATTTGGTTACCAACTCTCCATCATTTAGCCGGGGACCACCTGGAACCCCCTCAAGGACCACTGGTGGTCCCCGGACGACTAGTTGAAAACCACTGCTGTAGATGTATTATGTTTAGCTTTGTTGACGACTGCCTTTCTCTTCCACATCTAGGTTAATGGAAAGGTTCCTCCTGGATGGATAGTATCCTTTCTCTCATCCAAAACCAGCCACCCATCTGACCACTCAACGCAGCAGCAGATGGGTGGGCCATGTGCATGTTTTCAGAGCATGTTTATTTGAATGATCAATCAAATCGATTGTGCATTGGCTTGAATAAATGGAACTCGTAGAAGTATACTTTATGAATGATTTGAAAGGATATATTTTTTATTTTAGTGTCATGCCACCTCGTGGCCCATACCTCATGGGATTATATGACTTGATATATAATAATTTTCAAGGTATTAAAGGAACAAATTCCGTGACTTTTTTTGTTTTTGTTTGCTACATTAACGTAATTTGTTTTTAAAATAATGTTACAGTATGTTATCAAAGCCCAAAGTCTTAGTGTTTTGCCAATTATTTTGGGACTCACTTTGCAATATCCTCACAGCCCTCAGGTTGTGGGTATTGCTGTGATAAACCTATGACCTCAGATTTATACAATTTATTTATTGGTGCAGTTAGAAAAGTGAATGGATCTGGCAGATAAGACAAAGGTGAGATAAGAGCCTTAACTCTTAATGCAGTCGTCCCCAACAGCTGTCAACATATGCTCTGACGCTCTACAAACACACAGCCAGTGTCGGAAACAAGACTGTCATCGTTGGTGGGTATGATTTTTATTGTCATATTTGCATGTAAAAGCTGCTATAAACCATTTGCCCATGAATTTTCTTTGTAGTCATTATTATAGAGCCGAGGGTGTGCAGTGACATCATCACCATACCCAGAAGTTGTGTGGGAACGCCTACTGAGTTGTTAAAATGAGGCCATTATTGTATTTCTCCCACAGATTTCTGGGACACTGCTGGCCAGGAGAGGTTTCAGAGCATGCATCCTTCCTACTACCATAAAGCACATGCCTGTATCATGGTAACATACATTTCTACTACCATTAATAAACCTGATATTTATACCAACTAAGAGAGATTTTATTTCCTCATGTGGATGACATATAACTGCTACGTGGTGTGTGTGTGTGTGTGTGTGTGTGTGTGTGTGTAAAGCATGACCAGTACCCTCTCCAGTTGGAGAGTATACTGTTATAGTTGATCTCCTGTATACTGCTATTGTTAGTGTTGCGCAGCCAGACAACTATTCCACAATCTCCGAATGCTATATAGAGTCTGGAACTACACCTCCTGAAATCCGAGCAATTGCGTCACCACCATTGAAAACCATTGGTTTTATACATATACATATACATAGTATGTATAACTAGCTCTCAATGATTACGCAATAAAGATGTGGATTAAAGGACCCAATGCCAGAGTGTAATTGGTTTTCGATGGTGACGTAATGACGATATGTTTTAGTGTTGGGAGGATTAAAGGTAATGCTCCTATGTATACATGTATGTAATCTGGCACCACTGCCGTATCAGGCACAATTAGTCATTACGTCATTTCCTGGGGCGGTGCATACGCATCAAAATTGGCGGGGCGGCTGGGACGGTGCATACGAGTCCCGGGCGAAACTAGTACTTGTCCGCTCTGCTTGCACAAGTAATGACAATGCAGGAGTCCTGCAGATATGTGGTCGAAATGCAGGGGAGTCCTGCAGGATCCAGGAGTGTTGGCAGCCCTGGCCCAAGTATCATGCAGGGACCTGCATGATACCTACTGAAAAATGACGCCTGAAACACCTTCTTTGCAACTCCCAACACATTAATCTGACATCAATCCCCTTGCCCTATTTGCATGTCGGGGGTGACGTTGCTTTAGCCCAAATAATAGAAGATTGAAGCAAGATAAAGAACTGAAATTGTGGACAAAACAGGTGGAGCTGCTGGGCTGTCTACAAAGCAGACATAAAACATTTTTCTTTTTCTTTTTCTAAGGTCTTTGACGTCCAAAGGAAGATCACCTATAAAAACCTGGCTAACTGGTACAAGGAACTGAGAGAGTACAGACCAGAGATACCATGTTGTGTGGTCGCCAACAAAATTGATGGTGAGTAGCTTAGCGATGTATCAGTATGGCCCATATATCGGACATTATTTGACTTTTTCTTAGTCAGTATCGGCAAGTGTGCAGCTGATGTATCCCGATTTCAACCGGTCCTCCTTAAGCCAATTTTAATATAGGACGTTAAATATCACAACACATTGTGAGCTTGTAGATCGGCTATTTTAGGAATTTAATAGGTTAAACCTTTTACAAAATATGGGTCAAGAAAGCCATCAATAATCAGTGGTGTTTGTTGTAGAATTGGGCTCAATATTCTTTGAACTGGAGATGTATTCTTTGTGTTGTTGTCTGGTGTCCTTGCAGCTGACTCCAAGATAACACAGAAGAGCTTCAACTTTGCAAAAAAGCAGGGACTTCCTTTCTACTTTGTGTCAGCTGCTGATGGAACTAATGTAGTTAAGGTAAGAATATCGCACACACTCACGCTGTCTCTGTCTCATACAGTACAAAGAGCATATATTGACATTTATTCTAAACACAAGGCAATAATGTCTTTGTGACAACAGATGTTCAGAGAGATGATAAAGCGAGCTGTGGACTACAAACAAAATCCCAGTGACTTCATGGATGAGGTGATGCAGGAACTAGAGGTAAAGTTTTTACCTTCTTCCCATTTCGAAAATGGCATTCAGACACGGCGCATTTCATCACACAGAAGGGGTTTTATTTATCTGTGACTGCAACCCACTTAATGGTTTGTTTACCAGCAAAACATAATTGCACATCAGTCATGCAGTATTTGCCTTTATGAGCGGCCGTCATTTGTATTTAATCTGCTGTTGCCGTTTTGCTCGCAGTAAATATGAGTATATTTTAGTATGATTGTTTTTGTAGGGTGAAGATGTTGGCTTTATGGTAACACGTTGATTAACAAGTCAATGTATTCTCTTTGCTCAACCGTGAGCAGCATGATAAACCTATCTAAACCTGAGACCTGCAGTTTTGTTTTCGCTCTCTTGTGGAAAATAAATGCAGAACATGGCTTTCACATAAGTTAGGTAACTGAAATGTAATTAAACCCTCTGTGTAAAGTAAACTACAGATACTTTTTGACTTGAAACCACATGCGCGTATGTATGAATTTCATTCAGGGTTGCCTCTTGTTCCCATTTTGTAGAACTTTGAGCTGGAGAAGAAGGAAGAGGACTCCGAGACAGCTAATGATGAACTGAAGACGGAAAGTCCAGACTTAATTTGAGTATGTGACCCCACTCATCACTGGATCTGTATATCACATGATGGACACGTTCTCATGGCTGTAGTTGACTGAAGGCTGAGGATAGCATTAGCTTTTGGTTAAGCCAATGTTGTGCACATAAACTTGGGACTCTACGTCTGAGGAATCCTCAGATTCTCTGTGCTTGACTTTATGGATGATCACACTACGTTTGTGTACGTTAGTTTGTTTTTGACCATTACGTCCCTTTATGTGGCTTATCATCCAGGGGAGAATGTGAGGTAAACAGGTAATTATATTTGTATTAGTGAGATTTTCTCTCACTGCTTCCTTAAATCTTGAAGCTAGCTAGTTTATCTGGTTATACAATTATGAACTTGTTAGGTGTTAGTCTCTGAAATGTACTTCAGGTTTATAATATCTATCATCTACAGAAGGGAGGTTGAATGTACCAAATTGTGCAAAAGCAGTAATTTTGTTTGTGTGCTGTGATTATTGAATGTGATGTTGCACACAAAGTGAAGGGAATCTGTGAACGTGAACTCTCTTTGCTTGTGTGTGTGTGTGGAGGGGATATGGGCAGGCAGTGTTTTATGATCAGTGTCCACCGATGAGTGCATTGACAGTAAAATACCACACTTGTGGGCTGCTATTGTTGTATTGGCACTATTGTACAGTTACAATGTTTTATTTTATTAGTAAATGTAACATGAGAACATTTGTGTGAGTATGCGTGTGTGCGTGCGGATCCCTTTGTAAACCTGTGTTAGTGTTCATTTAATTACTACATTGTGTACAACCATTGGGCAACATCTGATTCATTTAAATATCTTGTCTGTATACAAACTAATGAATAAAACTGCACTGGATTGTATATAAAACCTCAACAGATTTAACCACTGTTAAACAGGATAGACAAGGAGTTGACATGTTTTTTTTTTTTATTATAAATTTATTACATAATATAACAAACATATATCTCTGTGGTGAAGATATCCCAGGCAATGTCTCAGACCTTGCCTCTGCAGCCTCACAACCATCCTTACTCTATTTCTATCAACAGCACTCAACTTCTGGTCTTGGAGAGCCTTTCCTACTAGATCTTTGACTTCCTGTTGACCATTAAGAAGTGTTCACTAGTGGTTTTTGAGCGAAAAGCCCTCTGTGCGCTCTCGTCTTTATTATGCCTGATTTCAAGAGGTTGAGAAGGAGAAGAGAGCATGCTGCAAGACAAGGCGGAGTCACTGGCAGCGATAGTTCCACCATTCTAAACTTCACAGTGCAAACAAGGAGAAAATTGACAATGAAAGAAAAACCCCTTTGATGATAAAGAAGTCACTGGTTCCCGGTTGGATCATCGGAGTTCAGTGTATTTTTTTTTTTTCCTTTTAATATGTGTATGTCTTTTAAAAACATTACACCACTCCCTCACTATGTAGATTGTGCTTTGTTGATTAGAAAATAAGATGAATACTTCACGGTAAAAACTCAGAGTGAGTGATGTGTATGTCTGTTACACTTTGTCTGCAAGTGTTTTGCATTGGTGGAGAACTTTACTCATCGGTCCTGCTGGATCTCCATTCCACAGTTCTTTTATTTTCTCTCTCTGAGACAGCACATGCACACACAACTGCGCATATGTTGTGTATATTTGTGTTTCTGCATGTTTGTGTGCGCACACCGGCACACGTGTTGCCAGTAAGACAAGCTTGTGTAAATCACCTTCACAGTTAAACCAAGCAATTGTGATACTCAAAATGTAAATAGAAATGTTAAATGCAAAGCTCATAAAATCAGGATTCTCAGGTTATATATATCTCTCTATATATTTGTTTCCTTTTATAAAACTTAAAAATGACTGTATTGTCACCTTAAAAGGTGCTGTACATACAGTGGAGGATCTAACGAATGTCTGTAGTTCTCAAGATTTCCAGGAGATGGCACCATATTATTGAGTCTAAACAGCTCAAGAACGTTGATAACTAAGGTAGTCCTAAAGCAAAAGAACAAAACCCCAAAAATATACAGTTAAAAGTTTAGGATCTTTTTTGGCACATTTTACCCCCCCCCCCACCCCTCATTTTGCTCTCAACCTTTTCAAATCAATCTCACGAAGCATATACTGTACCCCAAAACTCACAAATGTAAAGTCTGAAAAAGGAAAAAGGAGTCCAGCCATATAGTGGAGAGGGAGTAGCACAAGATACGTCTGGAGGCTATGAAATAAACCTGGCAATGCTGCATCATCACAGTTAGTTGGGTTGATGCTTTTCAATAGGCCTACCCTTGTTATAATTTCCCAACTCTCATAATTATCTCTCTCTCTCGGGATGTTATGGAAGGGTAGTCCATACGTTGAGGGAGAAACAGCTTGATAGAACATAAATTACTGTGGGGCCATGATGTCCTATCTCCCTTTCTGCAGTGCTACATTGCTAATTGCTATACTATCGCTTTACTATAATACTATTTAGTAATGCCAAATTACTTTTAGTAATGTAGCCTATGTCCTGTATGTCCGAAAGTTTAGTAGCTACTAAATAGTACATAGTACTAACATTTGCGCTGGCGGCAAACGTGTGTAGTAGCTCAGGTGCTTTCTTGACCTCTTGACATACGTCCGAACTAAGTGAGAGACAACTTCTATAGGCTACTAAACAGTAAGCTGAAAATAGCATAGGCCTATTGTGTTTCGGACAAACAACCAAACATGCAGCCATATATGCCAAATTTATAACCGATCTACAAGCTCACAATGCATCACATCCTTGAGATGTTGTGATCTTGTAAGTCAGCATTTTTTTGTATAAATCTATAAATCACTCCATTCACTCAAAGGGACAGAGGGGAATGAAGGGGTCGCAGATGCAATTAATGTGGGTTTGGACAAATGGGTGGCTTTTTATGCTAGCACCTTGTTTTGTGCAAATAATCCCCTAGTTCATAGTTCAGAGTTCAAAGGTTCAAGAGTCTATAGAAAGAATAAAATCTTCTCACCTTGTCCACAGGTGGTTAACTATGCATATATGCCAAACATTCATATATATATATATCTATATACTTTTTGTTTTTCCAAAAATTTATATGAAATCTATCATATATACATTTGCTTGTGATTAATATAAAAAAGCAAATATTTGTTGTTTCTTCATATTTACATGTGTTAAGTACCTATCGAATGGACTATATATATATATATATATATATATATATATATTTATTTATTTTGTTTTGTTTTTTCTGCTGTTTGATTAATGTTCACTCTAAAATTCAAATGAGTGAAAGATAAAAGTATCACGTTCCACAAGCTACAAAAATCTACCCACAGTGTAGGAGGGTAAATAACAAATCAACCACCAAAAAGAAAGTAAAAACAAAAAAAAGGGAAAAAGTACAGCAAAAATTTTAAAAGAAAATGCCCCAAATGAGTACGGTGTTCAAAGTAAAATTAAGTCAGTGAGGTCAACACAGTGAGTGCTATTCCTACAACCCAGAACCAAGACACCACATCAACAGTTAGGCTACTGTATTGCGTGCTTTTCCAAAACCACTTACAGAAGGATTTCCTGTAATATTGGTGTCTACCTGGGCTTACAGATAATTAAAAATAACTATTAAGCATCAAATGCTCCGCTGTTGCATGAATAAAACTCACTGTCAGCAGGGGCTACTCGTGCAATACAATTGTAGATTTTGTATTGTTAAGACCTCACAGAAGAGACCCCATCCCCAGAGCCTGTTGAATTGCAGATGCACTTCTACAGTTTCAGAAAGGCACAGGCTGTTAGCTCCTTTAAACCCTGTTCGAGATCTTTTTTTTTGTAAGATACGAGGAAAAAGCTTCAAATTCAGAAAGAAATGTGAAGGTTTCTTTGAAAATGTTGACGCAATATTTTGTTTGGCTTGGTTCACGCTTATATTATTCATCAGTGAAACATGTTTTTTGTTTTGTTCCAGTAAAAATGTGTTATGAAATAGTACCATAAGTTGTCTTTTTGTTATCAGTGATAAGAGACACATTTGTCCCTCCTGTTTTCACTATAACAGACGTTGTGGTCTGAGTGAGACAGCATGATAAATAGTTGCAGGGATGGAAATTTCGTCTGGCCCTTTTCAGACTGAGGTTGCACAGCGGGAAAAAGGGCCCCTAGTCAGAATTTTGAATGGAGTCTAACAGCAAAGGTAGTAAAATAGCAGCCAAAATGCTCTCACGCCATTCCCCAAATCCCCATGGGTTCCATCCCTGAGGTAAACAAATAGGCTTAAGGTGGAGAGCCTTTTTTACCGATTTACTGAAAATTCCCCAATGTGTTGAGGTTGGATGAAAAACAAAGTTAGGGGTGAGAGGGGGGAGTGGCGTTTCTGAGATCTGTAGCCGAGGCAAGAGGGATGGTCACCGACTGGGGTCCCGGCCTCACATTGTGGGATGCCCTTTAAGTACGAAGGAAGACCGCAAGAAAAAATTAGAAAAACAACCAAACAAACATATGACTCTCTTTCCGAGACATGATGCAACTTGTCATGCTACTGTTCGGGAAAGGATGACTGGTAAGGAAAAGGTCATTAACAGTTGATCTTGTATATATTTATATATAATACCGTGTATTGTTTTTAGTAAAGTTGTATACCTAGGACAAAAAAAATCCATTTTCATATATCTATATACTTTTTTCTGTCAAATATATATGTATATAATTGGTAGAAATGAGTAAATTATTGATGGAATAAATTTAAAGTTTTCTCTCTCCCGTCTATATTAGAAACAGAAGACAGGCGCAGGTTTATTTATTACATTATTCCTTCTTTGCGACATTGTGTCTTTTCTTCTGAAAGCTATTTTGATACATACATTTATATTATATTATATCATATCTATCTAGAATATTTCCCTTTGGAAAACCAAAAAAATCTAATTGATTATGAAAAAAGCCACTAGTGTTGGTTGAACATTCTCCAAATATAATAAGATAGCACAGTCTGTCCGTTGGTGGGGTCCAAGGTGGAGGAGGGAAGGAGATATTCTTTCCTGTGGTCTCAAGTTTGCGGCTCTCCACCTTTTTGGGGTTGGAGGAGGGGGGTGGGGTGGCAGGAGGGGCACTCAAATGGCCCCCTCCACTTCACCCCCCACCGAGTTAAAAACAACAGCGGGTGGAAAGAGGGGACAACCCGCTGGAGCTGTTTCAGTACTAAAGTCTGTAGTCCTGTGTTCATCGTTGTTGATCTGTGTAGAAAGATTTTGAGAAGGCAACTGAACTCTCTGTTTGGGAGAAGACGACTCCTTCTCCCTCCTCCTTTTATACTGGGGCTGTGTAAGGCTTCCGAGGCCCACGAGATGGGAGGGACAGAGGTAGAAAGGAGGGGGAGGCTCAGTGGGAGAATTCGTGAATGTCATTGGCGAGGCAAGGGCAAGCGACGAAAACGTTCGCAAATCAAATGGGGCCGAGGCTCATGCAATTAACCTCCGCAAAGAGAGACCAGCACCTTGTCCAAAGGGCTGATCTGATTGGCTGCAAGCAATAAGGGGAGGGCAGACACTAAAGGTAACGTATTGATTCCTCCACTCAGAATTCAGTGCGGTACTGAGTGTGGGGCATTGCAATGTGGAATGAAAAGTAAAGGTTGAATGTAAAGGTTCTGGCGAAGACCAAAGGAAAATGTATGCAATGCGAGGGCATTAGCATACAGCCAGTGTAATATATTTTTCTTTCCCCTTCTGATCAACTCCCCCCCTCTCTCTCTCCCTTGTTTCTTCATGCCCCCTCACCCGCTTGTCCTCCTCCCTTGCATCTCAGGGCAGGCGTCAGCTCTCCAGCAGCAGTTTGAGTGCTCGTTCGATGTTCATGCGGTGTCCCACGCGCGTTACCCCCAGTTCCGCAAAGTCGTCCTTGGTAAGGGCCGGGAGGTGGGAGCCTTCGATCTCGTGCTCCTGGAAGCCAAGCCTGTGCTCTCCCAGGTTGATGCTCTCCAGCCAGTCGCCAACGTCATACTTGTTCCACAGATGGAGGGGCTTCTGGTGGAAGGGCCTGAGGGCCAGCAGAGGCGACCCCAACCCGGGGGAGTGCGAGGGGGACGGCGACGGAGACCGAGAGCGTGCGCTGGAGCTCCTCATGACGAAGCGAACCTCTTTGGGCTCATGGGGCAGGCTGAGGCTGGAGGACTTGAGGATCGTGTGGGGAGGCGTGGTGGGGGAGGTCGGCAGGGCGAAGCCTGGGAGTCGTCCGAGGGGGTCGCCCCGGTCAGGGGAGCCTGGACTGGGCGTGCGGCGGGTGACGGGGTAGCGGCTGCCTGGGCGGATGGTGTAGGTGGTGCCATAACTTCTCTGTGAAATGGTGTGGAGCTCTCCTAGGCTGCTGAAAAGTCTGTCGGGAAAACAAAAGAAGAGAAGCAGAAGGAGTGTTTTGAGGAAAGCAGGCAGGCAGAGGAAAGAAAGGGGCAATAAAGTGAAAGCGAGTAAATTGTGAAGTCAGAAGGAGAGATGACAGAGAAAGAAAAGAAAGGAGAAAATTATTAGCATGTGATATAACTCATACACTTCCATATGCAGACTGCTGTGATGTCTTCAAACATCAGTATGTTGGCCAAAAGTTAGTGACTGTTACCACGCTATTCTCAATCTCACAGCAACAAAGAAGCAAGCTTTGTTAGGTGGTTGGAACATTACAATGCAAAGGTCAGGCCTTGACTTGGATATCTCAACACAAATAAAGCTCTAATCTGGGACTTTCCTCCATTATCCATATGGGCCATTGAGTAAGGTTACATAATGCTGAACTGCACATCTTTACCATGGTTTGACACTCTCCACATAATGACATTTTTGACAAGCGAGGAACTCCGAGGTAGTGTCTTATCTGCTTGCTATGGCAGATGCAAGGAAAAGACCATTCCTTCAAGGTCTACAATAAAAAACAAGTCTCAAGCTATTATGTGATAATAGCTGGTATCGGATTGGAGCATAGACTTGCGTACTCGCCAATATCAGCATTTTAGGCAGTATCAGAGGCATTTTCAATACTGATATCAGAACAAATCCACTTACTGTAACTATAGTCTACTTTTCATGCTGACATGCGTATAGCATTTGAGTTCACTGGCCATTTAAAATTCCATAGACAATCAGGAACTGGGCCCTGACAACCTATTCACGATATTGCCACCTTGCCAGCAAGGTGCTAACTAGGTGCAACTTCCAACTCCAGCACAAAAAAATCATCTGCAAGGTATTTCTTGACAGGGAGTAGCTCGTAACATGTCTGTGGTGGAATTATATTAAACAAACACATTGCAGATAGAAAGAGGATAATTCAAGCTTTCCGTACAGCTGCAATGTCGGTGAGTTTGACTTTATTTAATACAATTAGATAGGACTTTTCTGTTTGGATGAATGGGCTGTCTATGGAAAGTTGCACCTAGTTAGCACCTTGCTGGCAAGATGGCAGCTGTGTGCATATCGTCAATGGTGGAATTAAGTTGGACCTGTGGAAACTACTTATTGGCTTAACTAAACTATACTTTCCTAACTGGATACTTTGACTTCAAAATTATACAATCCCTTATTTTCCTCAGTTCAGTTTTTGACCGCTAAGAAGTATGCACCTTCACATGGTGCAAACCTGGAGAGACAGCTGCACTTTAGCAAACAACTCCTGTGCTCTGAACACACACACAAGCACAGATGGCCACACTCCATGCAAACATAAGACAATATTGACACTATCTAAAATGGCTAAGAAAGGGTAGAATTCTACGGTAAACTAGGCATGCAGGGGGTTGGAGTTTAAACATACCTTGTCATTCTATAAGGAAAATGACAGATATGTCTTTCCATGAGAGAGAACTGACAGAAGTGTTGTGACAGTAACAGCTCTGTCTTAACACTGCAGTGTAAGTGCTCCAGTCATACCTCTGGTAATCCAAAGTTCAACGCATATCACACATTAATGCTGGTTAATTTACTTTTTAAACCTGCTCTGGAATGTAGCTAATGTACTGCATGTCATGGAGACCTTCACTGCTATTAACCGCATTCACATGATGCAATGATATTTCTGACCAATTCCACCTGACCTTTCTACAGCATGAAGAGGAGCAGACCAACGGTCATACAAAGGCCACTGTAGATACTACACTGGGAAATTTGACTTTAACACGTTGCTCCTGTTATTTCCACAAGGACCACCATACAGTGCATATACTGTACACATCGTTTTACATCCCCTTCCATCGTCTGGCACTGTAGTGGAAATGACAGGAGCATGAATCAGCACAGAAGGCCAATAGTCTACTAATGCACTAATGTTTCCCAAACACTGGGTCGGGACCCATTTGTGGGTCGCGGACACATTTTTATGGGTCCCTTCATTTATGTATTTTTTCATACATTTATTTTTTAATTATTATTTCAAAACATTTTCAAAAAACATTCCCAAAAAATGTATTTGTCATGAATTAAAAACAAATTCAATGTTTTGTTTGTTTTTTAAATTTTATGAAGAAATCGAAGAAATTCCATAAATTAGAAAACAAATTAATTTAATTAATTAGAAGTGAAAATAGGCGATCTACAAACTCACAACACGGCACAAAGCTTGTGATCTGCTATTTTCACTAGCTTGGGTCCTGAGGAGACATAAAAGTTATCTTTTGGGTCACGGGCTAAAAAGTTTGGGAACCACTGTACTAATGCACTGATGGTGAACAGATAGAGGGGTCAGCCTCGTGGAGGAAAGGGATGGGTTTTAGAGGAGTGCAATGACAGCAGTGTCTGGCTGGGTGCAGGCAGGGAAGAGGAGGGAAGACAGATGCAGTAGTTTTTTGTACAATGGGGCTCTATGCACACAGAATAACTCCCAGAATGAGGGCCCCTTCCCTACTTCCTTCACAGGTGTTACCGGTGATACTAATTAAGGCTCTGTTCCACTTAGTGTACAGTGGTTCTCAAACCTTTTAATTTCAAGGACCCCATACCTCTGAGAGTGTATACAATTGGAACCAAATGGTCCATTTGGTTCCAATTGTACACTCTCAGAGTTACAGACCCGTACGGGGCCATTTGGAACCCACTCAAGTGTAGCAGAGTGTTTCCGGTGATCCAACATGCACATTAGCAGCACCCTGACTCTGTTTGACCAGAATGGAACACAGCCTTCATTAGCATCATCGGTAACACCTGTGAAGGAAGAAGGGCAGGGGCCGAAGTCCTTTCCAAAATGGTGTGTGTGCATAGAGCCCATTGACTGAGCCATATTCATCATTCATGCACATGTATGTGAGTGAGTGCAAGTGATGTGTGCGTGCGTGTGTCACAACAAGTGATGTGTCCTTGGAAAAGCGAGGTGGGATGGTACGCAGGTGGCTATAGGCAGGTCGTAGGCTTGGGTTGTGGTCAGATGGTGGAGAGGAGCGGGCGTATACGGTATGTGAGATGAGCTCCATGCGCACTTACACAGTTGTCCCGCCCTCCTGGGCACACAGTCAGTTCTAGACCAATCAGATCAGAGCAGCAGGGCGGAGCATGCAAGGTGAGACACAGAGAGAGAGAGAGAGCGAGAGAGAGAGAGAGCAATGGGAGAGAATGTTAGCATCACTCCATGAAATGCAGCCTGCCAGCCATACTTGCGATCTGCCTCAGTCAAACTCTGCTATCCATGTCATGCCTATGGTGTGTGTGTGTGTGTGTGTGTGTGTGTGTGTGTGTGTGTGTCTGTATATGCATGTGAAGGAATGAATGTGTACTGTATGTATGTGATTGTACATGCATGAGTGCGTGCGTACGTGCGTGCTTGCGTGTGTGCCTGCATCTGTCTACATGCATTTGAGCACGGACAGTATGTGTTTGGCATGTCAGTGATAGCAGAGAAGACTGCAGCACTGGCAGGTCTGACCAGCAGGCAGCATGAGAGAGAAATGAGCACACTGGTCACATGTCATACACTTCACCAGACAATGAACACACACACACGCACGCACGCACGCACGCACACACACACACACACACACACACACACACACACACACACACACACACACACACACACACACACACACACACACACACACACACACACACACACACACACACACACACACACACACACACTAATATGAAAACAAAACAAAACAAAAATGTGGTGGCTAATGTTCCCTGGCGTCATTCCAATAGGTTTCAATATATTACATCAGATCGTGATATTAACATAGACTGAGGATATGGGCTAAATGTCTTATTTTGTAATGCCAAAAGGGGAGAAAAACAGCCAGGGACCATTACTATCCATAACACGCAAAAACAAAAACTTATCCAAATGAAAGAAACTTGAGCAAATGAAAAGGACAGAGCAAAAGAACAAAAAACAAAAATCAAAAAACAAAATAAGAACCACACGGTTCTGAACGGGATAAAGCTATGATACATACAGTAGCACATAAGATTATGGATATGAAAGGGACATACAATACAGTAGCATGATGCTAATGTGTTTCAATGGGAAAGAAGGTGGATGGATGGATGGAGGGAGGGAGGGAGGGGTGTGAAGTAAAAATGAATGACATAAAATCATCACAGTTCAGAGTGCTGGGATGCTTCTGCTGTGTGCGAGGTGCTTGCGTGGGTGAGCAGATACAGAAAGAGGGAGAGAATATGGTTTGCATAGTTGCAATTTTTACTCCATTTCGACGGATTTATTTAGTTGAAGGCAATGGGCTACTGTATATGCCATTGCCTACAGAATAACTTCCAGGTCACTTCCCTACTTCCTTCACAGGTGTTACCGATGATACTAATTAAGGCTCTGTTCCATTTAGTGTGCAGTCGTGGTTCTCAAACTTTTTTAATTTCAAGGACCCCCATAACTCTGAGAGTGTACAAATGGAACCAAATGGACCCAGAGTTGCACACCCGTACGGTGACATTTGGAATCCACTCAAGGACACTTTGAGTCCCACTGCTGTAGCAAGTGTTTCCAGTGAGCCAACATGAACTCTGTTTGACCAGAATGGAACAGAGCCTTCATTAGTAGCATCGGTAAGACCTATGCTAGGGAAGTAGGGAAGGGGCCCAAGTTCATTTCCGAAATTGCGTGTGTGCATAGAGCCCATTGTCTTTATTTAGACCGCAGCCATCTTGCCAGCAAGGTGATAACTAGGTGACAGCCCATTCATCCAAACAGAAAAGTCCTATCTAATTATATTAAACAACGTCAAACTCACCAACATTGCAGCTGTAGGGAAAGCTTGAATTATCCTCTTTCAATCTGTAAAGTGTTTTTTTCATAAAAATCCACCGTAGACATGTTATGAGCTACTTCCTGTCAAGAAATTCCTTGCAGATGATTATTTTCTAAGTATCAGAGTATGGAAGCGCTCGTTATCAGTAAAGCAACCTCCTGCTGCACTATGTGCAAATTCAAAACAGGTGGTACGCATGGGCCGTTGATATTCAACTAACGCTTCCAAACCAAATAAATCACATGAAAGGAATTTCTTGACAGGAAGTAGCTTAATTCAAGCTTTCCGTACAGCTGCAATGTTGGTGATTTTGATGTTGTTTAATATAATTAGATAGGACCTTTCAGTTTTTGGATGAATGGGCTGTCTATGGGAAGTAACACCTTGCTGGCAAGATGGCTGCGGTCTGAATGGGATGGCACAGTGATGTTTGAGTGGCTACGGTCAGATGTGAGTGATGTTGCTTGGGACCAATCAGAACACTGCCATATCAGAGGATGGGGTGAGATGGTACTGGCATTCCAGCCCTAGTTTAATGTCTCTATGCCATTATATGGTATCAAACCCTACAATCTATGTACATTTGTTTATATTATAAATTAATGAATCATGACTATAAACATTTAATTCTGTTCTATATTTAAGAAATATCCTTTGTTTTGCATATTATTCTTATTCTTATTATTAGTGTGGTTTCCCAAAGGGCAACCAGACTATAGTTATTGTGACACTTTTTTCTTTTTCCGGAGTAATCGAACTTCCGCTGTGATTGGCCGAGCTTTGCATAACGTTTGTAGCAGCTAATTGGCTGTTGTTGGTTACGTAACCAATCTATGTTTTACAATTGTTTATAAAGACATTTAAAAAAAAAAAAGGAAAAAATATATCTCGTGTTTCTCGTGTTTGGCACACTGTGGTAAAGCTCTGTCAGATAATTTACCCTGTGGGCTTAATAAAGGTCTACATTACGTAGTAAATGCCTCGGCTTGGAGTTGTTATTGGTGACTCCTGTAGGACTACACCATACAATGCAATCAGTGGCTTAGGATCAATAACCTTGTATGAAAAGGTATTAAATAAACCTGTCCAAAATGTAATTTTAATGGCCCTTTTGTCCATAACAAAAATGTGACATTGTAATTGGCTGACAATATTAGTGGGAGGGGCCTATGTAAGTGACTGCGGCAACCACAATTTTTCAAAATTGCGACTTTTATTATTATTATTATTATTATTATTATTATTATTATTATTATTATTATTATTATTATTTATTATTTATTATTATTATTTTACAGAATGAAATGTTTTATGGCCATTGCCATGAATCATTAGGTTCATTCTTTAAGCTTGCTTCTAGGCTTAAAATAATTTATATAAATATTATTGGAACTCTCTATATATTGGAAAAATGAATGGGGACTGGAACGATGGATCCAGAAAATAGCCACCACTGCTGTGCCCTATTGACCGGGCTCCATACTTGGTCCACTCATACATTTCTACCCTTTACACCAAATCGCTTCACTGATTTACACGCTCACAATGCAGAACGATGCGGCACGTTATGAGCTTGTAGATTTTTGCCCCCAGAATAGGAACACTAGGTTTTATGTGGTCACTAACAAAAACAAATATATTACACTGAAAATCAGCTGTGATTATCAATAAACGTTTAACTTGGCACAATTCTAGGAAAAATGTAAAGCTGTCAAACATGCTTACAAACCTTTTGCAATGCATTCTATAATGGAATAACTGCTGAGTGACTTTGGGTGGAGGCGTGTTCCTTAAACTCAATGAAATGCCACAATGGCTTGAAATATTTACTGTATAACCAAGCATGGCAGCAGCTGTGTGTAGGTGTGAATGTGCGTGCACGTGTGCAATGGTTATGGTCAGCTGTTGCTGGCCACAGCATAGAAGCATAATGAATAAATACCAGGCTACAGGCAGGAGGAAAGAATGTGTATAGTCTCTGATCCTCGACAGACAAGATAGTTGCAGAGGTAACATCTTTAGAATCTTTTAATATTTCTCTCGTCTGCTCTCAGTGAAGTTAATTGGTGAGGCGAGAGCCAATTTTCTTCCACCTCATTCAGCATTTTCAGCATGAATCACAGTAAAAGATGAAAAGGACAGTAGAAGAGCATGACAATTGTGCAAAACAAAGTGAGATGCTTTTCCTTTCAGATGTCCTTTTGAAGTCACATACTGAAATGTAATATACACTAATTTCACAATTTGTTCATCAACCTTATTCTCTAGAAGTTTTATCCATAATGGGGAAGTCGACTGAGCTACTATTACATAACAGTACAGAAGAAAAAAATAACTGTAGAACATGAACACGTTCTATATGGGACCCCAAAGGTTGCATAATGTCGACATATCGTTGATTTGTTGCTGTCTGAAAGAAACCACCTAACTCCATTTTTGAGGTTTTTGATTATTTATAATTCTTCTTAAATAAATGCTATTCAACACCATTTACGTCTGTGTGTTGGTTAAAACAAATATTGAACCAATGGAAAGTATTATAAAGTGACAAAAAACACCTGACTCCACTTGAGCTGGATGTTTTTTCATTTTCTGAAAAATGAACATTTTGGAGTTCGGTGTTTTCTTCCAGACACCAGAGATATGCAACTTATGGTTAATAATTTATGGTAAAAAAGAAAACAAGTTCCAGGCTGTAGATCACTGATTCCCAAACACTGGGACCGGGACCCATTTGTGGGTCGCGGACAAATCTTTATGGGTCCCTTTATGTTTTGTTTCCTACATTTCGTTTTGAATTATTATTTTAAAACATAAAAAAAAAAATACTATCTAAAATACTATCATGAAGAAATCTAAAATCTAAGAAATTCCATAAATTAGTAGTGACATTAACCGGCTCACAAGGCTCACAAGGCGGGGCGAAGTGACGTGTTGTGAGCTTGTAGATCTCCTATTTCCACTAGTTTGGGTCTCGGGCAAACATCAAATTTATCTTTTGGGTCACAGGCTAAAAAGTTTGGGAACCACTGCTGTGTATGGTATGGAGTATGGTATGGAAGTTTTTCTAGTTCCATATAGATCCGATTGTATTTAACACAGTTGTAGAAATGTGAGCAAATGTGCCTAAATAAGGTGCTTGAGTTTTGACACTTGTTCAAATGTCAGATTTGGGCCACACCACATTATCATTTTGGAGAAAGCACTACACCAAATACTTACATCCAAGAACTGTTCACATCTGAGTACTTCTACATTGCAGTATTGTATTTCCACCCCTGGGTGTATGGCAGGAAGGAGCATGATTGCTGGCATGGCAATGGCACACCAGTTTAGTTCCGTTCAAATATTTTGTCAAATACATCCTTTACATATTTGTGGTTATCGCTCATGATATTGGGAGGATGGGAGATAGCGATAAGGTCGAAACAACATAGTTGTTATACTTATCAGTTTTGTATCAGTGATGAGTGAGGAGAGCAGCTGATACAAGGATGTACTATTTGAACATGGGTACGGGGGTTAGAACAGGGACAGCTGGTAGGGTAAGACAGGGCGTGTGGGAGGTAGCTATAGCAGGTTAGAGAAATGAGCAGAGACTTTGCGGAATTGTGCTACATTGTTTGCACCAACTAAGACTCGACTCTCGAAAAGTGCACTTGCACACATGCATGGTTACACATACACCCAACTACACGCCCATATTTCCTGGAATGCTGTATACAACAGAGGGTACTAGATACCCAGGGGTGTTGTAGTATCCATGGAAACAAGGAGAAGTGTACACTTGAGATTGTACATTGATTCTAAATAAATTACTTTGAACAAGACTACTGTGGGCTACTGTGAGTCCTTTTTTCCCTGTTTCATTTTTCTTTCTTTTTTACTGTAACTGTAAAAACTCGATAAGAAATATTTCAGTTGATGCAAACAAGGTAACAACTAATATTATTAAAGGAGTTTCAATGTAACTTAAAAAGGAAGAAAGAAGGAAGAAAAGAAAGGAAAACAGAAAGAAAGAAAGATAAAAAATGAGCATTGGTTTACCCTAGGGGCTAAAAAGTTATGGTTTGCTCTCTTCGGTTTCCTTTTCACATCTGTAGGAATACAAAGAACTTCATTGGACTTTCAAAAACGGAATGAAAATAACAAAAGATAAATCAAGTTAATTAACAGAAGCACAATAGGTACCTGATTTCTGTCTGTTTTTTATTCTCAGAACAAGTTGTCCACCCTTTTTGTGGCTCATAAACTCACACACTCAAATTGTCTTCACATTGTGTGGCTACATACTGACTGCATGACTAGCTCTGGTCCATATAGTGTTAATGACCTCTCCTTAACACTATGTCACTCTCGACTTCCTGCGCACACATGAATGCAGCACAGCCTGTCGACTGCTGCAAAAATAAAAAGAACGATTTAGCTATTCACCAATACAAAGGTGGTTTTGTAGCGGCGGATGCCTACTTTCCCTAGTGGGCACACTCTGAGCCCACCACCACACGTATAAAATGCACTTTTTGGCCAGAAAAGAAAATAATTCACCAGAAGGAAAAATCTGGTCAGAGTGGAATAACTAAAACCTATTTTTTCTTCCGGTGAAATATTTTCTTTTCTGACCAAAAAGTGCATTTTATATATCGTGCGTCCACTAGGGAAAGTAGGATTTCGTCGCCACAAAGCCGTCTTTGTATTGGTGAGTAGCGAAAGTGTTCTTTTTATGTTTGCAGCAGTCGACAGGCAGTGCCGGGCAGTGCAGCCTTTCATGCGTACGCTGTGCACAGGAAGTTGAAAGCACCATAACGCTAAGGAGAAGTCCTTAACGCTATGGTCCTACTGCATGACTGGTGGAAGGGCATGGTTTACTTTAACAATGGGGAGAAACTAGCATCACCTGGGAAGTTAATGCCTTCTTCCATTTTTACTTACCGTCACAGCGGACTGGGCAGGGCATATGGATTAATCAGCACTCTTTAAAATGAAATAGAAGCAGGCCATGCACACTGTTCATATCTGGCACCTTTAGGTGGATGCTAAATGGATCCAGGGACATTGTTTCACAAGAAAGAAAATTGTCTTGAAAATTTGAAAATGAAAAGCGAGTATTGATGTTTGTAATCTCTCTGCCATTGGGTTTACAAAATGCAGGGACAAAGAATCGTTATACATTGCAGATATATATATATATAAAAAAGTAAAGAATTAGGGAGTATTCGACACTGATCTCTCCTTGAAGTGAATTGTCCCCAATGCCGTCATTTAACTATGTGTCTCATGGTAAATTGGACGTACAAAAATTGCACAAAAAAGCACAACTCTTATTTCCTCTTACCTGGCCCCCGACACGGGTGACTTCCTCCCTGGGTCCAATGACGCTCCCATCAGCGGCTCCTCTCCCAGCGACCTGGTGTCTTTGTTTAGCTGCTGGAGCCTGGAGCTCAGCTCCCCCATGACGGACGGTTTCCCTCCCTCGTCCGCTCCCAACCCCAGCCCGCCTAGGTTCCCCAAACTCCCAACGCCCAGGCCTATCCCGGGCCCCCGGGGTTCCACCGGGTCCCCCCACAGCTTGGACCTCCGCTGGAAGAGGTAGCGCGGCCTGGCGGGCATCGCCAGCCCAGACACTGATGCTGACGCGCCCGAGGCCAGACTGGCCCCGCCGGCCGCGGCCATGGCCAGCGCGGCGGCCTGGTGCTGCGACAAGAGCTCGCTGTCGGAGCTCTGCTTTAGCAGGGGGTCCCTGAAGGTGACGGGCCCCTTGCCGCCGCCTATGTGGGACTTGAGCCGGGGCTTGGGAGGCACTGGCGGCTTGTCGAGCACGAAGGTCAGCCCGTCTGCGTAGGAGGTGTGCGTGGTGTGTGTGTCGGCGGGCTCGCCGCTCTCCGACGACAGCGTGGACATGCTGGATACCGTGGAGACGGTGCTGGTGGTCTCCAGGTGGTGGTCCCGCTCGCTGGAGCTGCGCGTGTCCGCCTCCTCCACACCGGAGTCGGCTGCCGAGCCCGACTCCCCGACCGACGGGGGCTCCAGAGGGTCCAAGGTCTTCCCTGAGACGGCTGCTGCGCTAGGGGGGGGTGGTGGGGGCTGGGGAGCCTCGGGCTGGGTGGGGGTCAGGCTCGGGGTGGTTGGGGTGGAGGGGGTCTGGACCGTGGGTGAGGTGGGGGTACTCGGGGTGGTGGTGCGTTTTGTCGGGGACGTGGGGGCCTCAAGTGCCAGTTTCTGTGCCTGCGCCAACAGCCCATTACAGAACTCATCTGGAGGGGGCACCACGCCGATCTTACGCAGCTCTTCTCTCGTCTCCTCGTCGCTGGAGGACAGCATGGCAGAGGGCAGGGTCACTGTGTAGGGATCCACGTCCTCCTCCGAACTGCCCTGAACCAGACTCTTGTCCTGGCCTGGACTGGCGGGCCTCTGGCCCTGGGGCTGGGCCTGGAGTTGGGACGGGGGTTGCTGCGACTGGGAAACGGTGGGACTGGGGGATTTAGCCCGAGGGCTTGGAGGTCTACCCGGCTCAGTTGCCGCCACGGCAGGAGTCTGTTCCGGTTCTGAGCCTGCTATTACGGCCTGGC
This sequence comes from Protomyctophum parallelum, assembly GCF_964188405.1. Taxonomy (NCBI): domain Eukaryota; kingdom Metazoa; phylum Chordata; class Actinopteri; order Myctophiformes; family Myctophidae; genus Protomyctophum; species Protomyctophum parallelum. The sequence continues at coordinate 15,577,317 of NC_139700.1, read as the reverse complement.
CGTTGCTAGTGGCGTGGACCATAACCAGGCCTGCCGTCTTCTGTTGCGATGTATCCAGAATACTGATCAGCATGCTCTTCTTCTCCTCTGCTCTCTTCTCCTCTTTTCTCTCCTCTGCTCTGCCCTCCATCTCCTGCCTCAGCATCACAGGCGAGTGTGACATGGCCCACAGGGGTTTGGTGGGTTGAGGAGTCAACATTGCGCCGGGAGAGGGTCCAATTCCGTACCCGACTGCCTTGGCGCCGTGGGCGGAGAACGGGGGTGTTGCCGAACGGGGGGACTCTTTGGTCTGGTCAATGAATATTCCGCCCGGGCCAGCCCGCTCCGGTTTAGTCCTGGGTTCTGGGCTGCTGGACGGGGACTGGCCCTGAGAGGTCAGTGCCCTCTCCCTTGCGGCCAGCGCAAGAGCCAGCGGCGAGTTGGGGTCTAAAGGCTTGCCTGTTAGCGGGTGGATGAAGGTGGTCCCGCTGGGTGAAGGGCTCAGAGCCAAGGCAGGAGGAGGCAGGTGACCCAGCTCTCGGGTCAGCATCCGTTCATCGATGGAGCGAGACTGAATCAGGGAGGGGGCCTCGGGGCTGGACCCCTCCATGGTCCCCACAGATAGGAAGACGGTGGATTTCCTGCGTTCTTCTAGGCGCCGCTCGCGGTCCTTCACGGCTCCGGCGATGGCCGCGGCGAACGGGCCCTTGCCCTGGAGCAGAGCCTCGCCCTGGGCACGCATGCGCTCCCGCTCAGCCATCAGCTGCTGCTGGTAGTAATCGGCACGACTGGTGTGTGTGTGCCCGTGGGGGTGCGCCGGGTGTCGTCCTGAGGGGGAGCTCTCCCGGGAGTGTGCAGCAGCCAAGGCTAGACTGGCTCTTTCCTGGGCATCCTCCACCTGGGACGGATCATATTAAACATACACCTTAGAAAAGGCATGTTCTGTCAAATGGCAGGTTACATGGAGCCAAAGAGGACAATGTTGATATTTGGTCTAACATTGCAGATTCTTCATTTACACGATGGTAAGAAATTTGGCACAGGTATGCTTTTAGTGACATTGTTGGTCCAGCAGGGAGGGAGCGGTGGGTGGGTGTGTTTGTTTGTTTGTTTTTATGTTTATTATTTATTTACTATGCAATGCACTGTATGCATACATAATATATCCTGTTTTTGTTTTCTTTATTCAGATGTCAGTTTGAATACATAATTGTACTAGTTCTGTTATGAATAAAAACAATATCGATTAAATTAAAAGGCAGATTCTTATAAAGATCCAGTAATTGTATATATTATTATTTTAACTTATTTTGAGGGGCGCTAGGCCCTCCTATGTCCTAGTTTGTGTGTGACAACAAACTTCCTACACAAACATTACATTCCCAATGAATGGAGAATTTTACGTTGTAGTCTAGTGTCTGAGCAAATAGACATAGGGCCTAATTCACAACGGCGTTTACGCTCATATCGTGAGCGGAGCGTGAGCGGAGCGTGAGCGTACGGGCATTTACGCAGATTCCTACGTTACGTGGGAATTCATGGCCATGAACGTTGACGGCCCTTGGTCGTAAAATCCGCTCATGTCCACGTCTGCTACTAGGGTGGTGTATAGGGCATACGGATTGCGTATATTTATTCAGAAGGCTTTAGTCTTCATGCTGAATCAATTAATAGTCGCCAGACCTCTAATAAATATTGTCCCCAATATTGGTCAGCACATAAAAAAATAAAAAGCTGAGTATCACGCATGGCTTGCGCTTGTATGCCTATATGCCCATACTCGCAGTGCAACAGAGCTTGTAGATCGGCTATCGCGGACTGCATGTTCAAAAACAAACCCATAATAATAATCAGAATACTTACCTTATCTGCACTGTACAAATCCATCGTTGTTTAGTGTGGTATAATCCTCCTGCAGTAGGCCTATTTAAATAGTTTTTGTTACGGAGCTCCTCTGAGTCAGTTCTGTGACTGTGAGAGCCTATGGTGTAGCCTACTCGGTGTGTGTGCAGCAGGCGGACAGTCACTAGGGCTAATTAGGCCTATATAAAAAATAGAAGTCCACATTATTTAATGGCATCAGCGCGTATGCAATTCGGCCAGTCATAGTTTTAAGCCAGCTCACCTTAATTAATTATTATAGGCAACTGTAGCTGTAGTGCTGTACTACAGCTAAAGCTGCTGTAGGCTACTACTGCAGGCTCAGCATCAAACTTCCATTAGGCTATGGCGCTATGCCAAGTGCCAACTAACATCAAATGTCCCGCGAATCATTTTAATACAACATCATCAAATTAATTATTAACCATTCATGAGTCCAACTGTATTACCTCTGATGAGGAAGCATACCGTATGAAATAGCTTGAAGAAAAATAATTCCTCTTTATTTCAACAAGCCCGGAGGAGGAGGCGAAACGTTGTTGTTTTACAGGTTGAAATAAAGAGGACGGGGAGCAGCTAGAATTATATCCTGTTTTTCCACTGTTTTCTTCATTAATTGTGATCACTTTTTGGGTCCAGCACCGTATTTAAAAACTGAGATGTGCATCGTTTCCCTTCTTTACATATGAAATAGCTATAGGCCTAGGCCTACTGTCCAGAACAAATGAATTCCCCAGGCATGATTCAGATATTAGGGTATTATTGGATATCTTTTTTACCTCTGCAAAGGCGAGTGTGCAATTGTTCAATAGAAATGGCTCTTTATAGGTATTTGCCAAGTAGGCCTATAGGCTATGCTATAGCCTTGAGCTTGAACTTAAAACAATAAATTAACGAATTGGTTATGAGAGTAGCCTATACATTATAACGTTCAGTCCGTTGACATTGCTGTCAAAATTAACTGTTCTACAAGCTCATGCATCGTGGAGCACCGCGTTCACTGGATCAGTATATTGTGCCGGCTGTAATGATTATTTCAGATATTCAGATATTTCCTGTTGCCTTATATGGCGTGGAATGGGCGTGGATGTTCCATTAAACCAGGCGACACCAGGCGAATCGCTTGGGAAAGAGGCAGAATGAGATACACGGGCGATCCGCACAAATTAACTGATTACACCACCTTCGCTGAATGACATGGGAGCTTGTCACAGCTCGATCGGACGGATAAATATGATATCATTACGCATCTCATTTACACCTCGTCATATTTCTCCGTTGTGAATGAGGCCTATTTTACGTCACGGGTGTGATTTCTTATTCTCTATTACCTGCAGTTGTTTGACTAGTGGACTTTTCTTCCTCTGCGGTTTGGTTGGAGTGTACAGTCCGATACTGAACTGGCCCACGTTGGCGTAGGGGTTGTCGATCACCCGGCCCTTCCTCTTGATCCTCTCGGGCGGCGTGGCGGCGGAAGGCCGGGGTATTTCCGTGGGCTCCACGGGCAGGTGGGAGGAGTCCTGGAGGATGATCATGGAACGGGCCTTCTTCTGCCTCTCCAGGTGCGTGGCCTGCCGCTGGGCCACCTCGTACGGCAGGTCCAGGGACGAGGGCTTGAAGCTGGAGCGGCCGCCTTGCTCGTGGCTCTGACCCGGAACCCTGGAGGAGGGGGGAGGAGGGGGCGGGCAGAAGGCCGGCGGAGGGCCCGTGTCCAGGTAGTAGACGGCCGGGGGAGGGGGCGGCGCTGACTGAGGCGGGGGCGGGATGGGGTGCGACTGGGAGTGCGACTGGGAGGAGTGCTCTCGGAGGCTGTCGGTCATCGAAGAGCTGCGTGGGAAGCGGTGCTCGCCGGCCAGGGCGGACAGGCGGTCCTCCTCGGTGGCACCTGAGAGGGGGAGAGCGTGTGTGCGTCATTCAATGCCCCTGGATACACCTTGGACACAACCTGGATACAACCTGAATACACCCTGGATACACCCTGGATACAACCTGGACACCACCTGGATACACCCTGGATACACCCTGGATACACCTTGGATACACCCTGGATACACCCTGGATACACCCTGGATACAACCTGGACACAACCTGGATACACCTTGGATACACCCTGGATACACCCTGGATACACCTTGGATACACCTTGGATACACCCTGGATACACCCTGGATACACCCTGGATACAACCTGGACACAACCTGGATACACCCTGGATACACCCTGGATACACCCTGGATACACCCTGGATACAACCAGGATACACCTTGGATACACCTTGGACACAACCTGGATACAACCTGGATACACCCTGGATACAACCTGGATACACCTTGGATACACCTTGGACACAACCTGGATACAACCTGGATACACCCTGGATACACCCTGGATACACCCTGGATACAACCAGGATACACCCTGGATACACCTTGGACACAACCTGGATACACCCTGGATACACCCTGGATACAACCAGGATACACCTTGGATACACCCTGGATACACCCTGGATACACCCTGGACACAACCTGGATACACCTTGGATACAACCAGGATACACCCTGGATACACCTTGGATACAACCTGGTTACACCATGGATACACCCTGGATACAACCTGGACACACCCTGGATACACCCTGGATACAGCCTGGATACACCCTGGATACACCCTGGATACAACCTGGACACACCCTGGACACACCCTGGATACAGCCTGGATACACCCTGGATACACCCTGGATACAACCTGGACACACCCTGGACACACCCTGGATACACCCTGGATACACCCTGGACACAACCTGGATACACCTTGGATACACCTTGGATACAACCTGGATACACCCTCTCCTCAGAATGTTAACTTCACCCCTTTTGCAACCAGATCTCATTTTAATTATGTTTGGGAGACAAGAAACACTTTCCTGGGGGTTTTATGTGGGTAATTTGTGTTTTTAGATATTTTACTAATATCAAATCAAAGTGTCCATGGACTCAATGATGTCATGGACACTGGGCTCACTTACTTCCTGAAAATGAAAATGCAATGTGATTTGCTTTTGCTTTTTCATTCTGTCATAGAATGAGCACACCTGGAGATGAAATGTAAATGCTATTGCATTATATATTCATGTAAATGCGTTCATTATCTGAAGGTTAAAAAGCATTTCTCTTATTTAATTAGAAATTTCTAAATTGCATTTTCATTTTAACATTGTCCACTAATTAGCATAGCATTTTTTAAAAATCTTTTATTAAATGTAAATTCTATTGCATTTTAGATTTTTTTTTGTCTCAAGAAATGCATTAATGACCTGAAAATGAAATAGCATTTCTCTTATTTTAATATATTTTTTGTATTTAACATTTCATTTGAATTTTGGCAGCTTTATGCTTCCATAATAATCAGAGTCAGAATCACTTTAATGTTTGCGCTAAAATCCTCACTGTTAAATTAATTGAACTTTACTTTGCTGTGTGTAGGAAATTGTAGAGCTGAGTGATATGGACAAAATATGCAGAAAGCTTTTGTTGTTGTTGTGGGTGTTCCAACAGAAATCACATCAAGTGGTTTTTGCAGACATGCAACACTGCTGTGTCTAAATAGCTGAATATTAGTTTTTACCAAAGGACTTGGTCCGGGACATTCCTTTGGGTAGATGTATGTGGCCTCTCTCCATGCCTGGGTGGAGTGCCCCATGCAGAGTCATCCCCTGTCTCTCAAACAGCGACTGACACACAACACAGAGAGAGACACATTTGAAATGTACAGGTGCAACTGTTTAAGCAGGCGTGCCTTTGAATTTAAGGCTACAAAATTAATTGTATTATTTATTCAAAGTAAAATGTGTAAAATGTGTGTTTAATGTATGATCCATGTATACTGAGATCTCCGTCTTTTAATGCATTATATTTATTCGATATCAGAGCATGCTACACTACTGTCTAATGGGCACCTGTGTTGCGCAACGAAAAACTGGAAGTCGAGAGTGTCCCATCACAATGATTCCCCCCTCATTGACTCCAACGGTAGCCGAAATCTTCAAACCCCCTCTTCAAACTCAAAATCAGAGATTACGATTCTAATCAAAACAAGCGTCTTTGACGGCCGATCGCTGTCGCAGTAAAATAATTGACGCCTCGGGTGGTCGCCGATCCTCCCGTCCCGCGATAGATTTGGTTAGCCGTTTGCAAACATCCGGTCAAGCGGCTGGGGGCTTTTCCTAAGGCTCAAATAGCGGGGCACTTGAATGTATTAATCTCCAACTAATGTTGGCAGTCAAAGTGTGTGTGTGTGTGTGTGTGTGCGTTCGTGCATGTGTGCGTGCGTGCATGCGTGCGTGCATGCGTGCGTGCGTGCGTGTGAGCATGTGAGTGTGTGCGTCTGTGCGTGTATGTGTGCTCACACTGATCTCGGCTGGGGTAATTCTCCTGCTGGTAGGCCGTTGTTTGACTGTAGCCGCCCTGTAGTCAGCCTCAGTGGGCTGGGAACGCAGCAGGGGCTCCTGGGACGCCAGCATCTCATCTAGTCGCTCTAGTCGGGGGAGACCATACAGCATAGGACTGAATGCAAAGTCAAAGCACTAGCAGAAAAGATGAATAAGCTGCATGATAAATGCCTGTTCATACTCCAGTTTTTGGGGAAAAAAACTCCCGAGAACTGGAGTATGAATAAGGCCTTTAAGCCACTGGAGACTGGACAACATGTAACATGCCACTCCACTCCACTCCTCAAAGCGGATGTCAAAAACACTGCACAAGACATTTAAATATAATTTTGTGAACAATGAACAAAGTGAATCAATCAATAATCATCACCCAGATCAAAAAGACATCAATAACCAATGATGTGGCAGAGGAAGAATGATGAACAATGGCCTCAATATGATAATAAGGTAATACGGTAAGATTGTGTGAGGTGAAGGGAAAAGATTAGTACAGTCTGTACAGAAGTGAGTGAGCTTGACACAGCGAGATAGAAAAGAGAAAGAGTGATGCAGAGACAAGAGAGATTTTGAGGTAAAACAGTGTAAGAGCATGGCTGCATTGTGTGTGTGTGTGTGTGTGTGTGTGTGTGTGTGTGTGTGTGTGTGTGTGTGTGTGTGTCTAATCAGCGCTGCTTAAACGGACAAAGCGGAAGGATGAGTGACCTCTTTGACGCGTCTCGTCAGAGGGCTGACGGTGTCCTGCCTCGGACTCACCTCCTCTCCTCCTCCGAGCAGAAGCTTGGTTAGGAAGCAGAGAGCAGAGAGGACAGAGGAAGAGAA
>NC_139700.1:15515188-15567688 GCF_964188405.1 Protomyctophum parallelum | reverse complement strand
AGGGAGGGAACACACAAGAGACACACATATCCCATATACCTGAAACAATCTATCAAAACAATGATTCTTGCTGTTGGGGAAGAATTCAAACTCCACCATCCGAATCAAGGGAGGGTCAGCCAAAAAGCGTATGGAAAACTGGTCTAACCATTTTGAACTGACACTGAGGTTATCTGTCTTGCCCGTCTGTCACCAATCTACAGTGGCATGTCTCACCCAGATCCTGTCTACAGTGCAACGTCTAGGAATGTCTCACACAGATCCTGTCTACAGTGCAACTTCTAGGCATTTCTCACCCAGATCCTGTCCGCACAGGACAGGATAATAATAATTAACACTTAATCCTCAGTGTTAATTATTTAACTCTGAACGTGTAACATTTTAAAATCAATCCCATTCCCGTAGGTTGTCTTCTTGTCCCGTCCCCCATTCACGCCCGCGAGGTCCGTTCATCCATTGCAATTCTCCTCTACCGCGCTGCGTTGCGTGTCTCTACCCGTCCATTTAGACCTGAGGCAGATTTTTTTTTAAGGCTTCTGAATCCTAAAAGTTTTCTGAACTTCTGTACTGTACATACCAAAACCCCAGGGCCACCTGAGAACCACGTGATCAGGGCACATACCACAGGGACACAAAATGCCTTGACCATGCAGTCCCAGCCGGCCAGACCATTTGCTGTCATTCCTAGTCTAGGCCCTCTCTATATATTGTCCTGTCTTTATTCTCAATCTAAATAAAGGTTTAATAAATACATAAATAATACATATACATTACATACATAAATAAATGCCATTCTGCTCATTCTAAAGCTGAGTAGGTTTCCACAATGTGAAGGTCTGTAAAGTTTCATGTATTGTCAAGGAGAGGATAATTAAAACAGCTATAGGAACCTATTGTCTGAGCATGCCTCCACTGAGCCATGGTCTAATAAGAGAGGCTTAAGATTATAGAGAGAGAACGAAAGTGCGTCTGTGAGAGGGAGAGAGACTGAGAGAGAGAACGAGGGAGAGAGACTGAGAGAGAGAGAACGAGGGAGAGAGAGAGAGAGAGAGAGAGAGAGAGAGAGAGAGGGGTGCAGAGAGAAATTACAAGGGGTCATTAGCCCTACACAGGGTCTACAGCAGAAGGTACAATACTGTCCCCATGGAATTAGGTCAACTAATTTATCACAGTCTCTGTATCACCACAGCCACAGAGACGCATGCAGGTACGCACGCAGGTACGCACGCACGCACGCACGCACGCGTGCACACACACGCGCACACATGCACATTTGTAGCATTTGAGGCACCCCCTTTTGGTGTAAATGAATAACAAAGATGATTACATAATTTGAATAGCATACCATAATCCTCATGTAATGACAATTGGCAATCAATGTACAGACCACTCATCTATCTCAGCTACAGTTCATTTGACTGCATCCCTCTTTCTAGGAATGCAGGGCATTTCTTCCATCACATGTGCAGATGATGATAATGAATTGCATTTTTATAATGAATTGCATTTTTATAGTGCTTTTCCAAGTGCTCAAAGCGCTTTACAATGGTTCATTGGGAGGTGAAGCGGCGAACAGTCAACACCAGCGTCCTCACTTCTCACATTCACACACGCACCGAGTGCCGCGCTATGAGCTTGTAGATCTGCTATTTTTGCAAAACCGTGAAAATGTGTACAAATCTTTGACTAGAGTGTTGACTAGCCTCACAAATGCACTGGACAAGGTCCAAATCTGGTTAAATGCCAATTGCCTTCTGTTAAATGACTGCATGCTGTTCAGTAAGAGACCAGAGACGGTCAAATGTGTTCTCAAAGGGAATAGAATTAACTAGTTTCTCACTTTAGGTATCTCGGAGTCATTTTGGACTCAAACCTGACTTTTAAGAAACACATAAAAAAAGTATCATGTACAATTAACTTCAATTCGACCAAATGTAACAACAGAAGCTGCAAAGACATACCTTCATTGTATGATCTTATCGCACATAGACTACTGTTTCACAAACTGGGACAACAGTCATCAAACCTATACAAACTTTTCAAAAGAGCCATTAAGGTATTTGACAAAAAACCCAACTCATATCATCACTGTGCCATTTTGGAAAAATATAATCTTTTGAATTTTGAAAACTTTAGAAAGTGCAAGAGTGCCTGTTTTATCTATAGCCTACATGTCTAAATGATTTAGCTCCTCCTCCTCTCAAGGAATTTATACATAAAAGAGAGACAGTGGGTATGACACCAGGCCCTATATCTTGCGCCACCCCTTACCCCTTATCCCTAAACGTATTCGCCATTTCGCCATTCATAAATAGCCGATCTACAAGCTAACAATGTGTTGATGTATGTAGATTGGCTAGTTGAACTATTTTTAAATGTTCAACTAGTGTGTGCAAAATCTGGCATTGACCGGGTTAACGGTGCCGGAGATTAGCTGTTCACAGACGGACACACGGACGGACGGACGGACGGACGGACGGACGGACGGACGGAGTGCAAAACAAACCTATTTCCTGAGGAGACTGAGGAAGGCTCACCTGTCTCCACGGATTCTAGTGAACTTGTACCGCTGCACCATTGAGAGCATATTAACCAACTGCATCTCAGTGTGGTATAACAACTGCACAGTTTCTGACCGGAAGATCCTGCAACGGGTAGTCAAGACTGCCCAATACACCATCGGCACACAACTCCCCTCCATTGTGGACCTACAGCGCCAGAGGTGTCTGCGTAGGGCGAGAGGTATTGTGAAAGACCCCTCTCATCCAAACCACAGACTCTTTTCCCTTCTCCCTTCTGGGAGGCGCTACAGAACTATTGGCTCCCGTACTAGTAGCCTCAGGAACAGCTTCTTTCCTGTTGCTGTCTACCTGCTGAACTCTGCCCCCCCAAGGACATTGAACTCTGACATGAACTCTGACCCCCTTCCGTCCCTCATCCAGTAGTATGTTAGAGAGTGTGGGTATGTGTGTGGTGGTGTGCATACTGTATATATGCTATACATGCATTACTTGCATTGTACAATTATTTCTTCTCATATACTTATCCAGATTATCCTTGGTTCTACCATCATACTCATTACTATTTATTCTATTTATTATTCTGTATACATTACTGTACATACTGTACATTTTTCTGCATTTATTCTCTCATTTACTGCATTACTTTATTGCACTTCTGGCTAGACGCCACTCTTCATTTCATTGTCAAAGTATTTATTTTGTATACTATGTGCAGTGACAATAAATTGAATCTAATCTAATCTAAAAATACTCTCTCCAGAGACAATTAGCATGTTTTGCTAAATCTGGTATATTTACACTGCAATTTTAATGTTCATCAATATACACTGTCCCGACTAAATAAACGAATAAAGTAAAGTAAAGTAAAGACTATATATTCTTTCCCAACAAACAATATTTGAGTTTTTAACTCAAATATTTCCTTCTGGGGGGGTCCCTGGAACAACATATTTTGAGATGGGGTCGGCGGCCAATTACAGCTAATTTTGGGGTTCTTGACATGAAATAGTTTGAGCACCACTGACATAGAAACATAGTTTTATTTCAGGATTGATGGATGTCAGGATTTAGAAGACATTTTGTAGAATCTGGCCTCAGTCCTAAATGGGTTCAAATACCGGTGGCCATGGAGCCCAAACTATTCCCTTGGAAAGGTTCCACCTTTGAATATGATCAAAATATTGCCAAACTGAATCCACATTGACACAGTTGTAGGGAAGTTGCCAACTAGGGCTGTGTGGGAGCTGAGTGTGGACGGGCTACAGTTGACATGGTAACCGCACGGATTTACAGCAGAGGGAAAACGTGGTAGTGGTAGTGGTCACCATGACAACAGGAAACACACAAATCGTTAAAAATAATCCTCTGCAACTGCTACGGGATTGCTTCGATCACGTGAACTGGATGATGTTTCGGCATAATGTCACCAGGTTCTCAGACAAGAGTCTCTGGATATATATATATATATACATATACCGGTGTATATATATATATATATATAAAAACAACGCATGCAACCTGCAACAAGCGATGTTCACACTGCACTACATGCACAGAATTCTGCCTTCAGATCCAGGAATCTGCATGGAACAACCAACCCTGTCCCCCAGACAGCCACCAAAAGGACCCAGAGAGTGTCTTCCAAGTCAAACTAGAAGACTAATTTGACCAACAGTGACACAAGGATATCATGTGGCAAGTGCAAGAGAAGATAACAGACTTCAGAGAATGTGTGGACTACACACATCCCTCTCTCAGACTGTGGTGCCCACCATTGTGCCTATCTCAAAGCACTCCAATGTAAGATGCCTGAAAAGACTGGAGGCCTATCGCCATCACCCCAAATGTCATTAAATGCTTTGAGAGATTGGTGAGGGTCTACATTTGCCAGCCACACTGACTGAACCCATTGAAATTGAATATCATCCATACAAATCCACCTACAATGCAATTGCCACAGCTGTGTGGAGGAACAGCCGTACGAGAATGCTTTTTGTGGACTACAAATTCAACACAATAGTCCAGCCAAGCTTGACACAAAGCGACCATGTGCAGGAGGGCTTGCTGACCACTGGGATACACTGTATCTGTACTTTAATTGCTATGCTGCCTCTGGCGACTAAATGGGCTCTATGCAAATATTGTACACGTGCCATTTTGGAAAGAAAATCTCCACTTCCTTCACAGGTGTTATACTGATGACAACTAATGAAGGCTCTGTTCCATTCTGGTCAAACAGAGTCAGGGTGCTGCTATTGTGCACACACTGTGCAAACACTCTGAGTTATGGCGGAATTTGAAATTAAAAAAGTTTGAGTACATGGAATGTAACAGAGCCTTAATTAGTATCATTGATAACACCTGTGAAGGAAGTAGGGAAGGGGCCCGGAAGTAGGAAGAGTTATTCTGTGTGTATAAAGCCCATTTCCCCAGCAGGGTCAAAAAAGGTCTATATCCAACATCAAGCACGAGTCACCACCCTAACCACAGTCTGTTCACACTGTTGCTGTGGCCAGGCAAGCATTACCTACAGGCTACAGTGTTTAATAATAATAATAATAATAATAATAATAAACTTTATTTATATAGCACCTTTCATACATAAATGTAGCTCAAAGTGCTTTACAGAGCAAAAAAGATAATAAAACACAAAACAAAACAGCATTAAAACAGGCATGCAGTTAAAACAATAGGACAATAACGCAGTGTCAAATCAGGAGAAGGCAGTGGTACAAAGATAAGAACAGATAAACTAAGGCAAAGACATAAAAAAAAAAAAAACAAGCAGTAATACAATACAGTGAGGACGTGAATAACAAAAAATAAAAGATCATTTAAAAGCAATGTTGTAGAGGTGGGTCTTGAGCTGAGCTTTAAAAATGTCTACAGAGGCTGCCTGACGAAGGCACAGTGGGAGCTTGTTCCATGCCGACGGCCCGTAGAAGCAAAAAGCTGCTTCCCCGTATTTTTTTGTTGCCATTTTTTTAGGCAAAGCGAGCAGGCCAGCAGTGGAAGACCTTAGGGGCCGGTTTGGGACATATTTAGGGAGGCAGTCATGTAGGTAGGAAGGTGCGAGACCATTGAGGGCTTTATAGACAAGTAAAATAAAAATCCTAAAAACAACAGGAAGCCAGTGCAGTGATGCCAAAACTGGAGTAATATGTTCTCTCATCTTAGTTCTAGTTAAAACTCTAGCTGCTGCATTTTGGACAAGTTGTAGTCTGTCAGTTGTTTTCTTAGGCAGTCCTGAAAAGAGCGCATTGCGCATCGCATTGCAGTTTATCAAAAGCCTTTCCACTAGACTATATGGATCAGCTGCATCAAGCTGTTGAACAAGTGCTGAGCCTTGATGGCAACATGCTGTCGCCATAGGCTTCATTCTGTGCAATCAATCTGTGCAGGAAAAAGTGCTCTGGTCTACTAGAGTAGCACATGGAGTAACATGATATATTGCATCATCACTGTGTCTGCTTTGGTAGTGGTGGAAGAATTGGAATATCATTAAAGTCAGGAAAGTGTTTGCCAGGGGGGCACGGTGGGCGGTGGCACAGTCAAGGGTAGTGCTGTCACCTCACAGCTAGAAGGTCCTGGGTTCTCCAGGGGAAAGGAACTGGTCGGCGGTCGGAATAACGTGTTCCTTCCACGCACTTCATCCAACCGGCGAAACAGGTAGGTGAAAAGGTGTAAGGTGAAAAGGAGCGGCTTGGACTCCTCATGCATTGTAGGAAGCATGAGGTCAGTCCATTGCTCTCCCCAGGTTGGCAGAGGGAGTGTAGAGCCCAGGATTACATTAGATAATTGTGTGTCCCAAAAATATGATTTTGAAAATTAGTTGGATGACCTGCTCTACCTCCTGATAGCCGCCCTATTTTATAAGTATTCTTATTATGCCCCTGTGGGTTCTTCTGGTCCTTACCTTTCTTGCGGACAACCTCCTCCGACTCAGGTTTGCGTGTGACGGACACCACCTTCATCAGAAGATGGTTCCCCCCCTGTCGGATCAGAGACACCACCTGCTTGTGGCCAACCTTCACCACATTCACCCCATTCACCTGAGGGAGCATGAACACATGCGCACGCACACACGCATGCACGCACACGCACACACACACACACACACACACACACACACGCACACGCACACACACCATCATCATCATCGTTTTCGTATGCTCTGTTAAGAGGAGGGATACAGTATAGCGAGGCATGCATGGCTCATTTCAGTTGTAGGCTTCCTCATCGTTATCAGAATTTACACTGAGGAAGGCCTACAGGGGCCAAAATCCGTTAGTTGCTGCTGCTGGGGGTGAACCTTTAATAAACAAAGAATCCTAAATGGATAAAAAGTGAGTGCTGGCATTCCTTTCTATAGACTATTCCTACCAGAACCGTGCACTCGATATTCTTATACTGTGAACTACTCAACTGAGTGCTTGCTTCTCCTCTCTTCATTTCAGTTGTCTCCATACCCATATAATAGAGTTATATATAAACTATGAGTGGAACAGGAGCGACAGCCCCGCACCCTCAGCTATTCATTTCAGTGGAAGTTGCTCAGTAGCGTTTTGAAGCACCTGGAAATGCTTCCAGGTGCAGGGTTTACTCGTGCAGGGTTTACTCGTGCAAAAAAAAACGGCCCGCCTGCAGTTCCAGCTTTGACCACTGGGCTCGGCGGCTACAACGTTGGCCAGCCGCTCTGGGGGCTTGAGTTTACCTCAATGAGGAAGTCTCCGGTTCTCAGGCTGGCCCTCCAGGCCACTCCCTCCACATCAACAGACTCCAGGTACTGTAGGGCGGGGAATGCCGGGGTGGGTGTGAACTCTTCGATGGGCGTCTCAGCTACGGGAGACACAAAAAGACATGAGGGCTGTCAAACAAGTGTTGATTTCGTCGACTAATGTGACAAGAAATGTTTGTCAACTACCTTTTTTCACTGATGAAAACTAAATGGAAACTAAATGAAAACTAAGCTATGATGACTAAAACTAAGACTAAATATATTGACAATTTCTAAACCAAGCCCTGTTTCAAAAATGGTTATGTGCCATGTTATTGTATTTTGTGAATTAACTAGTCTACAGTTTAACCCATTGATTCTCAGCCATTTTAATTTCAAGGACCACCAAATTAAATTGATAGAAAGTAGCCTAGGCCATTTCATTATGATTTGTATCTCTGGTTTCCATCCATCATCCATCCATATTAAACCGCTTATCCGTGGTTGGGTCGCGGGGGCAACAGCTCCAAAAGCCAGTGATCATGTAACTCAAAGTGTAGGCTAGGCCTACAAATGCTCACATCACATCATAAATGCATTAGAAAACAAAAAACATAAAAAAACTAATTTATATCCGCTTTCTGTCATAATTTATATTAACATTTCCACAACAATATACAGGAAAACATGTTTTGGACATAGTTCGCATGGTGATTAATCATGATTAATTAATTTTGAAGCTGTGATTAATCTGATTAACAGCCCTACCAACAACATGTTGGATAAACTCAAAGGAGTGCAATAACTCTAAGAAACCCATAGCCACAGCATCTAGCTGAAGCATCGTCCAAGTTCTGTCATATAGTAGAACAGGTAGATAAAACTTCTGATATTTCTGTTAGAAATACTGGTTTGCTGCACTTTGGAGGACGATAAATGCTAATCATTGGCATAGAGGATTGAACCTGCAGTATTGGCCTGGTATTCAAAGGATGAAAATCTGCCAAGAGTCAGAGCCTTGAATTTTAAAGTGTCAAAAAGAAGCAACATTGCATTTATTAATTGTTCCATGTTAAAATTAGAAAACTGTGAAGGGGCAACAGGCAACGGCACAGTTCTGTGCTACGTCACACAAGCACAGAATCAGTCAGAGAGACTGGTGTCGAGTGAAAAACAGACATAATGTAGCCTTAAAATCACAATTGCTGCAACAACTGAACATTTGTTCAAAGATTGTTGGACAACCACTTCAGAGACTATACAACTACGTATGATAACAGCATCCTAAGGTTAGCAAGGTATATCACCTCTAATACTAGCCATGTTTGCTATGGAGAGTATAGGTTGCTTCCTTCACGAAGGATATATGGTGTTCCAGCATACAATAAGTTCAGACTGAAGAGGTCTTTTGTCCATCAGTCAACTTGAGGCTTAATCAGGGTTTTGGCCAGGACTAGACTGAGCTGTGGACATTGCTCTTTGCCCTTATGTTTCTATGTATGCAATTGTATTTTCTTTTTTGTTTTGTGTTATATCAAATGTGTGTATTATGTGTTGCATACAAGGCCACTGGGTCGCAAGACAAATTTCAGTGCAAACTGACAATAAAGTACTATGTCATATCATATCAAACTCACTTTTCAGCCATAATGGTTATAGTCCTTGAACAGTATAGATGTGTCGTGCAATTATTGCCATGAGCGACATGCACTAACTGCAAAGAGGGGAAATGTGTGGGAAGAAATTCATTTCCAACATGCCTAATTTAATTTGAAAGACAGAACTGTTGTCATAGCATTCCATAAGAAGGCTATGGGCGGCCTTGCATGTTTAGCATTGAGATTAAGCACCTCGTTGAGGCGCTGGGCAGACTGATGAGCAGCGTTAACGACCATCTATTGTTTCATAAGTACCTACAACAAACTGCCAGGAGCGATCATCAGCCTGAGAGCAGCTGTCTGCTATCCTACAGATACATAATAAATGATGATGAATATTATTCTTTATGACATGATGGCCCTGATAGGCCACATGCAGAAAGTGTCCAATCCTGTCTGCAAGCTGGACGGCCCTGCTCTAACTGGTGCACAGTAGAGCCCAGCCCATTTGTGGGTTGGGGACTCATTTTTATGGGTCACAAGTAAATAAATATAACTTTATTAGGGGTGAAGCCCGAAGGGCGTAGAGTAGACAGACCCCTTATTGTTTCCATACTGGTTCTGCCATTTTAGCAGTTTTGGAAGTTCTGTGCTGTCGTTTTTCACAAAAATCGGCAATATGGTAGAGGGCTGTGAGAATCCCTCTGAAGACTCTGGTTACGGGACTACAGCATTGACAGACAACCTCTTCAGCCAATCAGCATAAAGAAAATCTCACATCATCTCCAGTCAGTGAACGACAATAGCCCGGAACACGGAACCTGATTCCAGCTTTCAGTAAGTATCATGCCATGTCGAGGACACAAACCCAAGAACAGCTACAAACCCAAAATCATTAATTATTTAATGTATAGTAAGCCTTTATGTTTAATTATTCTATATTCTTTCCTGTTGTGAAGAAAGAAAAACCTTCAAAGGCAGAAACATCTAATTTGGAAGATGATAGTGTGACGTCTTTGGATGACATCACGCCTCTCTGTATTACACATATAGCTTATTGTGTAATGTGTATAGCTTTTATCTTTTTGGGCTTGACCCTGTCATATAACTGTTTGCAGCCATATTTGCTTTTTACATTTTTTTTTACAGTGTTTAAGGTAGTAGTGAAAATAGCACCTATAACGTGCCGCATTGCGACGCGTTAGGACGCATTGGACACAAAATAATGATATTGTGCTGAAGATGTGCTCTTGACTACATACAAATTAAACAGTTTCAAAGCACGAGGATTGTTCTTCCATTTATTTTTGACTCAACATTGTTCTTGTGGACTTAAAGTGCACATAAAGATGTGGGTGTGACATGTTGCATAATAGTGAACTAAGTGAAGTGATTCTGTACCTTACAGCAGAGATGGGCAGTATTTGAAATACAGAAAATGCACATTTACAATGTGTTTTAAATACAAAAAAGTATTTCAAATTGTATGTATTTCAAATACTGATCATCTCTGCCGTACAGCTTGGTTTAACCCATTCTGAACGGGCACCCATTTTGGTGTCAGCATCATGTTATGCTTTAGCTATTGAAAAATAGCAGATCTACAAGCTCATATCGCGCCACCGAGTGGCGCGATACGAGCTTGTAGGTCTGCTATTTTTGAAAAATCGAAGACACTTTTAGAATCTGATCTCAGGTCAGAATGGATTCATAATGAAACTGTCAGGATGTAATAGACATTTCTAGAATCTGATCTCAGGTCAGAATGGGTTAATGTGTCACCTGCTGCATCTAAATGAGATTTGCACCTTACATAATCACAAATTCTCACATGCCCCGTTGCTTACTTGACTATTCACATGCATGCTCGCGCCCACTCTCATTGTTAATGTTAGAGAGTAAGGGTGCAATTTTGAAGATCTGTTTTACAATGGGGTAATACATAAATTGCCCTCGCTCTGCGCACAATCGTATTATGAAAGGCATATCGGCCCGTGTTGAACGCACACACATAATGGCATACGGCGTTCCTGAATATTTTAGCATTGTGGGAGTGTCCATATGTTAATTATTTTCGCTTTGCGCAATTTGCTATTAAGCCCCTTGACCTAAAAACACTCAGCACATAACGATTAGACGTGGGTCTGACCACCTCATAAACGCAAAAAGCACTGTTTGATTTTACACTTGAGCAGCTCTGGGAGGCTGCTGGAGTGTTGCCATGTCTGTTTATTATAAGCGGCTTCTTTTTCTGTAAAGTTGCTTGTAAATATTGGTAGTTGTAGCCTACTAGTTGTGGTTGCTTTTCTTGTTTCTAAAGTGGTTATTTGGGCTTTTCTCCTAATGTTGTTTAAACCAGTGATCCTCACACAGCACATTCCCATGTCAAGGATCCCCAGATGAATGCATTTGCCCAACTAAGGACGGCTAATCCAAAAATTAAATTAAAATTTTCCAAGATGAAAATAGCAGATCTATACCATCTCACAATGCATCACATTCATTCATTAAAACTATGAACTCTGACTGCAGGGGGATATATATAAAAATATATATAAAAAGAAGGAAGAACTTTATATTTGTGGACAATCAAAATATGTTTTTTTATTTTAATGTGGTGTCATTAAAATTAATCTGGATATGGCAGACTCACTATCTAGAAAATAAAAACATGGCACTTCATTTAAAATAGGTTACAGACCCCTGTTATTGTCTCCACCAGCCGAAGGCATGGGGAGAGTATGTTTTGCACTCCGTCCGTCCGTCCGTGTGTCCGTGTGTCCGTGTGTCCGTCCGTCCGTCCGTGACCAGCTAATCTCAACCACCGTTAACCCGGTCGATGCCAAATTTTGCACACACACTCCCTGGATGCCAACCATGAACCTCTGCCCCAAACTTTCCAGAACGGCCTGTTATAGCGCCACCAGGAGGCCGCTTTGTGCAAAACAAGTTTTTGCACAGTACACCTACAGATTTTGTCCAAACATCACGCAAATTGGTACACAGTCTCTCTAGAGCCATTCAACCAAACCGGTCTTTCAGATTTCTCAGACTCCATCCTGATTGGTTAAGATTGGCTTCCAAAATTCACAGGAGTGCTCAGTTTCATGCTGCAAATCATGAACACATCGCGTGATTTCCGTGAAATTGTGCACCCACATTCCCACTAGGCCCAGGACAAAATGCCACATGAACAATTTCAACTCAGCCTCAAGGTGGCGCTATAACTGGCCCAAAAGTGTTTTTACCTCTAACTGCACGGATCTGTGGATAACTTTCTATGCCAACTCCCTAGAGGCCAAGGAAAAACCTTTGCCTGGAATGTTTCACATCTGCTCTTTATAGCGCCACCAGGAGGCCGACATATGTAAAACACATTTTCTATTATTTGTATCTGAAACTTTCATGGACTAATTGTGAATAGACTATGTAGCAAGGTCACTGTCATCCTGGTGGAGACCTGTGCCCAGTAGGGCACTTTTTCTAGTATGCGCTTATTTTTATAGACCTATTTACTTGTTTCTATGAGACATGGCAACAGCCTCTTTTTGCGTCTTTTTTTTGTAAAATGTTGAGATTAGAAACGGCCATAATTCATTTCTCAACCTTAAAAATAAATAAAAACATCTCCATAATCCTTGGGAAGTTTGCTTTCATATGCTGTATCACACCCGATTCAAGTCTTCTTCAATAAAATGCTAACAGCGAAGACCATATACCATCGGGGCCACAGGCACAGCATTAAGCAGCAGCATTCAACTCATTCCTTCATCATGACTTGAATGAAATAAAATATAATAAACGTTATTGTCTCCACCAGGCCGAAGGCATGTGGGGAGAGTATGTTTTGCACTCCGTCCGTCCGCGTGTCCGTCCGTTTGTGTGTCCGTGTGTCCGTGAACAGCTAATCTCGGCCACCGTTAACCCGGTCGATGCCATATTTTGCACACACACTCCCTGGATGCCAACCATGAACCTCTGCCCCAAACTTTCCACAACGGCCTGTTATAGCGCCACCAGGAGGCCTCTTTGTGCAAAACAAGTTTTTCGATGCCATATTTTGCACACACACTCCCTGGATGCCAACCATGAACCTCTGCCCCAAACTTTCCAGAACGGCCTGTTATAGCGCCACCAGGAGGCCGCTTTGTGCAAAACAAGTTTTTGCACAGTACACCTACAGATTTTGTCCAAACATCACGCAAATTGGTACACAGTCTCTCTAGAGCCATTCAACGAAACGGGTCTTTCAGATTTATCAGACTCCATCCTGATTGGTTAAGATTGGCTTCCAAAGTTCACAGGAGTGCTCAGTTTCAAACAAAATGCTGCAAATCATGAACACATCGCGTGATTTCCGTGAAATTGTGCACCCACATTCCCACTAGGCCGAGGACGAAATGCCACATGAACAATTTCAACTCAGCCTCAAGGTGGCGCTATAACTGGCCGAAAACTGTTTTTACCTCTAACTGCACGGATCTGTGGATAACCTGGTGGAGACCTGTGCCCGGAAGGGCACTTTTTCTAGTTTTACTGGTGTTTTTCAATAGAAACAAATTATTTTGAGGCATAAAGGTGACAGCATGCAGTGCAATTGGAATAATTAACCCAAATGTGACAAAGTCATGTCATGTCTTCTATGGTGCCAGCCTGAAGAAATGTAATACCACGATCCCCAAAGTGCGCATTCCGTATGTGACATCAGCTGACTGGTAAAGAGAATAGTACGGACATGTTGATTGGGT
Organism: Protomyctophum parallelum; assembly: GCF_964188405.1. NCBI lineage: Eukaryota > Metazoa > Chordata > Actinopteri > Myctophiformes > Myctophidae > Protomyctophum > Protomyctophum parallelum. Next base: position 15,554,103 of record NC_139700.1, on the reverse strand, counting down.
ACGTCTCAAACACTCCTTAAACACACCCATGACTAATTCAAGGCCGTTTTGCGCAATCCACGGGGTGTCGAAAGCGCTTCTTAACATGCCCAAAATTGCAATATGACATACCACACGCCCCCAGCTCATAAAACTGTAATATGATTAGTAATATTATTTGAACTGCTTAATGGAGCCCTAAGTGTGCTACTCCAAACTCCATTTAATCTTGGAATGCAGCCAACTAAACCACTGACATATGAGGGACTGCAAAGCGCCACTAAGTGAAATGCATTCGCAGTGTGTGTGTGTGTGTGTGTGTGTGTGTGTGTGTGTGTGTGTGTGTGTGTGTGGAAAGGGGGGTCCAGTGATGGAGTGGTAAAGTGCAGTCAGAATCCCGGCAAGGTGCCTGTGAGGGGTTGGGGTTGCCATAGTAACCTGCCCACTCAGGGAGCTGAACATCTCCCCCAAAGGAGAAAAAAAGGAAAAATGGGAGTAGCCTTAAAAGAAATGGAGTGCACACATTAGTAACAGCTACACATAAAGACACCAATGAAAAAGACAGAAAAGCAGTGCTGGAACACAAGGGAGAGAGATGGAAGGAGAGGGAGAGAGAGGAGAGAAACAAAGCAAGCGAGTGAGCGCGTCTCTCCTAAACGCCTTGTGTGGCAAACAGATGGGACAGCTCACTGACAGCACAGCCAAGGATGACGCCACCACAGGGGCTAGACACACCCGCATACACACCCGCACATGCACGCACGCACGCACACCAAGGGTCATGTGAGTGTGTGTGAGCGAGGTGTTTTTGACTCACGCACAGACAACAGAGAGAGACAGGCATGCAGTGTGTGTGTCAGATCAACAAGGCAGTGTGACACGCAAACACATGTTCAAAATCAAAGTGTTTGATGCCAGCTCTGGAGAGCTGCTGTGTGTGTGTGTGTGTGTGTGTGTGAGTGTGAGTGTGAGTGTGAGTGTGAGTGTGAGTGTGAGTGTGAGTGTGAGTGTGTGTGTGTGTGTGTGTGTGTGTGTGTGTGTGTGTGTGTGTGTGTGTGTGTGTGTGTGCGTGCGTATCCTATACCTTTGGCTCCCCGCAGGACGAAGCCAAAGCCCTCATTCTCTTTCTTTTGTAAAACAGCATCCTTCTCCTCTATGATGTAGTCACTGTGAACGAGAGAGAGAGAGAGAGAGAGAGAGAGAGAGAGAGAGAGAGAGAGAGAGAGAGAGAGAGTCATGAGTCCAGCATCATCCTCAAACAGACAGACCTATCAAGTTAAAAGCACAGCAGCCTAACACAGCTCAGGTTTCCCCAGAGAGAGAGAGAGAGAGAGAGAGAGAGAGAGAGAGAGAGAGACAGACAGACAGACAGACAGACAGACAGACAGACAGACAGACAGACAGACAGACAGACAGACAGACAGACAGACAGACAGACAGACAGACAGACAGACAGACAGACAGACAGACAGACAGACAGACAGAGATGAATGTGTGAATCCTCTCATAATGGCAAATAGGCCTATATCTACCTGGATAAAAAGTTAAGAGTGAATCAATCTTCCGACTAATCCCTCATTGAGAGAGAAGGGCTGGATAAGGTATGAGGGGTACTGTCCTACACAGTGCAGAGAAAGGTGGACCAATAGCAATTAGAGCTATAGTGGTGGCAGCCTGGCAGGGAAAATCCACTGTTTTCATCTGATCAGGAGCAGCAGCAGCAGCTGAGTTACTGCAGCTTTTTTGAGTTATGAGATAACTTTGAACCACTTTAACCATTATTTTTAGCTGTTGAATTTTTTTTTTTTAACCGTCAAAATGTGGGGTCGGCGACGAACTACATATCATTTTGGGGGTCCTTGACATGCAATAGTTTGAGCACCACTGATATAGAAACATAGGTTTTTCAGAAAACTGTCAAGATTTAGAAGACATTTGTAGAATCAGTTCTCAGGTCTAAATGGGTTAAACACAGCACACAGCCTGGAGACAAAGCCACGTGCATGCACTGGTCACGCCACAGGAGAATCCTGGCCAGTTACAAGCTGTGACAACAGGATTCTGTAGTTAGAATGTAGAGGTCTGCAACCATGATGGTCCTGTGGGACACGTGGCACTGGATGTTTTCTATCCTGTTAGATACACGACTACAGTTTCCCATGCCAGGCTTCCCATCCCGTCACTAAACGGTCCCTGATTAGACAGCTGGAATGACAAGAACGCCATGCAGGCGAACGCAATAGGCTCTATATGCACATAAAATAAAGAACTCGTCCTACTTCCGGGTCTCTTCCTTCACAGGTGTTATCGATGATACTAATGGTGTGTTCACATTCACACTAGCAGATGCAAAGATGACGTGACGTGACGCTACGAAACAAATCTGACGTTTGTAGCCAAGGCAAAAGACACAAAGCTACAAATTGAAGCTGAGCATGGGTTCAACTTCCAGATGCAAAGCTAACGAAGCTACAACTGCAGCTGCAAAAAAACCACCCTGTTCTGGCTGACAAGAACTTCTAGTCCGTTTCCATTGTTTCCTAGTTTCCATTGTTTCCAATGCAATATAAAAAATGCCTAGGTCCAAAAGGGCATGCTGGATTGTTTTTCAATCTCCCTCGCCGGCCGCCACGCCTCTGACACACATCACTACGGACACACGCTTTGTTGATGGCGTCAATGACTGTGTGAGCAACAGATTATACAAAGCGACACATTGTGATCTTTGTATCTTTGCATATGCCTCGTGTGAACGCAACATAAGGCTCTGTTCCATTCTGGTCAAAGTCAGGGTGCTGGAAACCCTCTGCTACACCAGTGGGTCTCAAAGTGTCCTTGAGTGGGTTCCAAATGCCCCCCTACGGGTGTGTGACTCCATCACAACAGTAACTCTGACAGTGTACAAATGGAACAAAATGGACCTGTTTGAAAACCACTGTACAAACAAAATGCGGGGTGGGCAAAACATCCAACATCCTAATACATCCTAATACAGGGGGGTCAAATTATGACAGGCAATTCCTCCTGTCAAAATATGACCCCCCAGTCAAAAAACACTTTGTTTGAAATAGACACTCATGCTTTCCAAGGTGTGATTTGGGGTCCTAAGGATGAATACAAAATGAATATCAACATCTTAAAACCAAAATGTTGAATTGTGGGTTTGAGTTCACATGCCCTTTTGATGTATAGCAGACCAAATGTCCTGACGTTTGGGCAGCTCCAGAGCATGTGTTCTCAACCTGTGGGTCGGGACCCACCCAGATGACAAATATGATTATTTTGGGGGGGTCTGAAAAGAAGAACCACTGTCCCTGTCGTGACACCTCCCTCCACCCATAGGGCCAGCATCAATCCAACCCATCCTCTGCAGCGTAGATGGTCTAATATATTCTACGAAGGAGTTGGAATTGAATTAATCTTGTATCCACTTCACATATCTGTCCCTTTTCTGAGAATTTTAATTAACCATATATATGCAGAAGCCTCATGCATGGCCACAACCAAATATATTCATGATTGTTTCTAATTAACTGTAAAAGGAACTGTCGTTGTTGTTGTTGTTAGATATCAGAATGTGTTCTGCAACAGATGTTTCAGTTGCAGACTGCGGAAGTTGATTGTGTGGTGTGCCAAATTCCGGTTACACTGTCTACAGTACAAAATATGATTTAATTATACCATAATAATACAGTTATGCAGCTGACAGTAAAATATGACTCTCGTAGTCCAAGAGCTAAATCTGCACGTGCTTGCCTTGCCAGCATCTGTCTTAACCCATTTTGGGCAGGAACCCCTTTTGGTGTTTCAAGCATTCTGTTATACTTTAGCTATAGGAAAATAGCAGATCTACAAGCCACCGAGTGGCGCGCTATGAACTTGTAGGTCTGCTATTTTTGAAAAATCGTAAAAATGCGGCACAAATCTTTGAATAGGTATGTATTCATTCAGAGCGAACGTTTTTTTATTTCGACATCAGGCCTAAGGACTTCAGAGAATAGAATAGATTTTATTCTTCTCTAAGTGAACCCCTTGCACCGTATGTACACATGACCATAACAGCTACACCCCCAATGGATCCTCCACTTGTCAATGGGGGGGGGGGGAATCTAAAACAAACAAACCAAAAAATCAACCACCCCAAAACAAATTAAAATGTTGATTAAAACATTTAATATAATAAAACATGCTATAGAAGTGACATTTAATCAGACTAAAGTCTCCAATACATCTACCTGGCATTTAAGTGGGTGGAAACAATGTGAAGGCTCTGCATTTCAGACCGACACACGCTGGCATTTAGAGATGATTTGCATCACAACGCAAACCACAAGTTGCTTCAGTACCCCCCCCCCCCCCCCCCCCCCCCCCACACACACACACACACACACACCTCCCCCCACCCACACTATCCCATCGGAACTATAGAGGACTGGGAGGAGAGGGAGCGCTCACCCTCTCCCTTCAGAACTATAGAGGACTGGGAGGACAGGGAGCGCTCACCCTCTCCATGTAGGAACTATAGAGGACTGGGAGGACAGGGAGCACTCACCCTCTCCATGTAGGAACTATAGAGGACTGGGAGGACAGGGAGCACTCACCCTCTCCCATCAGAACTATAGAGGACTGGGAGGACAGGGAGCACTCACCCTCTCCCATCAGAACTATAGAGGACTGGGAGGACAGGGAGCGCTCACCATCTCCCTTCAGAACTATATAGGACTGGGAGGACAGGGAGCGCTCACCCTCTCCATGTAGGAACTATAGAGGACTGGGAGGACAGGGAGCACTCACCCTCTCCCTTCAGAACTATAGAGGACTGGGAGGACAGGGAGCGCTCACCCTCTCCCTTCAGAACTATAGAGGACTGGGAGGACAGGGAGCACTCACCCTCTCCCTTCAGAACTATAGAGGACTGGGAGGACAGGGAGCACTCACCCTCTCCCTTCAGAACTATAGAGGACTGGGAGGACAGGGAGCGCTCACCCTCTCCCTTCAGAACTATAGAGGACTGGGAGGACAGGGAGCACTCACCCTCTCCATGTAGGAACTATAAAGGACTGGGAGGACAGGGAGCACTCACCCTCTCCCATCAGAACTATAGAGGACTGGGAGGACAGGGAGCACTCACCCTCTCCCATCAGAACTATAGAGGACTGGGAGGACAGGGAGCACTCACCCTCTCCATGTAGGAACTATAGAGGACTGGGAGGACAGGGAGCACTCACCCTCTCCATGTAGGAACTATAGAGGACTGGGAGGAGAGGGAGCACTCACCCTCTCCATGTAGGAACTATAGAGGACTGGGAGGAGAGGGAGCACTCACCCTCTCCATGTAGGAACTATAGAGGACTGGGAGGACAGGGAGCACTCACCCTCTCCATGTAGGAACTATAGAGGACTGGGAGGACAGGGAGCACTCACCCTCTCCATGTAGGAACTATAGAGGACTGGGAGGACAGGGAGCACTCACCCTCTCCCATCAGAACTATAGAGGACTGGGAGGACAGGGAGCGCTCACCCTCTCCCATCAGAACTATAGAGGACTGGGAGGACAGGGAGCACTCACCCTCTCCATGTAGGAACTATAGAGGACTGGGAGGACAGGGAGCACTCACCCTCTCCATGTAGGAACTATAGAGGACTGGGAGGAGAGGGAGCACTCACCCTCTCCATGTAGGAACTATAGAGGACTGGGAGGAGAGGGAGCGCTCACCCTCTCCATGTAGGAACTATAGAGGACTGGGAGGACAGGGAGCACTCACCCTCTCCATGTAGGAACTATAGAGGACTGGGAGGAGAGGGAGCGCTCACCCTCTCCATGTACCAAATGCCAGTGTGAGAGGAAGGGGGAGGGGCGGGGGAAACATAGAGAGTGTGAGAGAGATGAAAATGGGTTGAAGCACTTTTGCTGACTTTGCTACTACTGTATGAATTCTCTGTCTCTAGTGCCCTGTTCTTAGTCTTGCATTGAATGTTGTTGTTGTATGTATTTTGTGTGTATTTTACTATGATCTGGCTGCAAACCAATTTCCCGCAAGGGACAATAAAGCTAACCTTGAACCTTGAAGTCAGAAGATTAGGGAAGATAACCTGGAAGTTCATGTTACTGTAACACGCACGAGAACATACTGTACATGCAGCCATACGTGTGTGTGTGTGTGTGTGTGTGTGTGTGTGTGTACGCATGCATATATGTACTGGATACAGCTACTTCTACAATATTTGTATACATTTGAAAACTGTTAGCCGTGGGCTGTTACCTGTATGTGGCTGTACTGTATGTGTGGCCTGTTACCTGTATGTGGCTGTATGTGTGGGCTGTTACCTGTATGTGGCTGTTTGTGTGGGCTGTTACCTGTATGTGGCTGTTTGTGTGGGCTGTTACCTGTATGTGGCTGTTTGTGTGGGCTGTATGTGTGGGCTGTTACCTGTATGTGGCTGTATGTGTGGGCTGTTACCTGTATGTGGCTGTTTGTGTGGGCTGTTACCTGTATGTGGCTGTTTGTGTGGGCTGTATGTGTGGGCTGTTACCTGTATGTGGCTGTATGTGTGGGCTGTTACCTGTATGTGGCTGTATGTGTGGGCTGTTACCTGTATGTGGCTGTATGTGTGGGCTGTTAGCCGTGGGCTGTTACCTGTATGTGGCTGTATGTGTGGGCTGTTACATGTGGCTGTACTGTATGTGTGGGCTGTTACCTGTATGTGGCTGTACTGTATGTGTGGGCTGTTACCTGTATGTGGCTGTACTGTATGTGTGGGCTGTTACCTGTATGTGGCTGTACTGTATGTGTGGGCTGTTAGCCGTGGGCTGTTACCTGTATGAGGTGAAGTTGTCGTAGGATCCCACAGTGTAGTGTCTGAACAGTCTCTTGGTGCGGTCCTCTCGAGTCTCTGTGGAACAAGAGGACACTGATGAAAGCCTTGCTTTTACATGTACTGTATCAAACAAAGATCTTTAACAACTTTTAAGCAGTTTTAACAGTCCACAACCAAATTGCTGTCTGGTAATTCTGGTTTCAACTCCGGTTCCTAACTCTTACCCCAGAGAGAGACTAACAACTAGTTTTCTATTCAAACAAGTAATCCTTTTACTTCCCTATTGTATTGGTTAACAGAAAACATTATCTGCATTATTCATTAATTCTTCCGCCATTGTTTTTCCAGTGAAAACTCTTATTTTGAGGGTCCACGGGACCCGAGTTATGAACCCCATCATTTGTATGTGTATTAACTATTAAGTATTTTGTCTTAACAGTTGGCCTTAGTACCACAAAAAGAGATGCATACTCTACGAGTCGGAGTCCTTGGCTTGACATTACCCTATTCAGCCTTGTTCTGTAGATGCGGTGGGTGTGTCAGTCTAATTATCCTCATTGCAAAATGGCTTGTATATTGTCAACTGGCCCATATGCTGTTGTACAGTACGTAACACACCTACTTTTCTACCTGATGAAGACCCGCTAGGGTCGAAACGTTGTGTCTCTGCCTTTAAATAAAGTATCCTTGGAGCTCAAGAACGGTGTGCGGACTGCCTTCCTTTCCCCTGTATGTATCTTTAGTTCAGCACCTGTAGAATTCTTTAGAGATGTGCGTGCTTCCCTTTGGATTCTATTTATAACATGTGTATGTGCTCAGAGTTCAATTAACACTGAAGATTGCACCACTGTTGCTCAGGTGGAGCTTGCGGAACCATTGCGGCCCAAGTCTGGTGCAACGCACAGGTCCTGGACCTGGTGAGACGTAGCAGGGGCCCGGACAGGAGTCAACCCACAGAGCCTAGTCCTTCCACACGCCAGAATCTAGCTCTCCCAGTCCCAGCAGAGAGTAGTTCCAACGGATTGTGTGGCCCTGGTCTTGCTCTAATGGGACTGATCGAGGGTAGCTACTGGGACGTAAGTCGGGACTTGATCACCCCGGCTGGGTCACCACCTGAGTGAGGGGTATGATGTTGGGAGACGCGAAACCCCGGTGACCTTGGGATACATCACTGAGGATATGTGCATCCATGGCAAAAATCACGTGTGTGTGTGTGTGTGTGTGTGTGTGTGTGTGTGTGTGTGTGTGTGTGTGTGTGTGTGTGTGTGTGTGTGTGTGTGTGTGTGTATGCGTGTGAGTGTGCGTGTGCGTGTGCGTGTGCGTGTGTGTGTGTGCGTGTGTGTGTTCGTGTGTGTGCGCTGTCACTGTGTGGTGTGGGAGGACTTATCCTGTGGGACTGTGGAGAGGGATCAATGGCCTCTCACCCACCCACGAATACACACAGCACCTCCACTAAACTGCAATCTGCTGACTATACACACCCCGGCCGGCTGGCCGAGACCCATTCAGAGCATAGAAACTCTTAATTGGACAACGCTGTGTGTTGCGTGTGTGTCTGTGTGTGTCTGTGTGTGTGTGTCTGTGTGTGCATGTCGCTAGCCTGATTATCAGACTGTAGCTTTCTTGAAGCTTCAGTCTGACATTGTCTCCTGTCTGAGCGATTTCAAGGGGGATGGGGATTAGAATTTCCATCAACCAATAACCATTGTTGTTGTTTTTCCCCCCTTCCTCATGTGTGTTGCACTGTGTGATGACGCTGAAAACGGGCCTCGGCGCTGATTGGTTGTTCGTTAGACCCACCCCCACCACCAATTCTCATTGGATAATACATTTTTGTACCGAAGAAATTATAGGTTCACAGTGCAACACCAGACCAAGAGATGCAGTCCACTCAGAGAGTGGGCGGGGTCTTTGGGCTGGATCCAGGCTAGCATGTCGCTACATGTGTTTATGAGTCCTCTAAGCAGCATGTCGCTACATGTGTTATGAGTCCTCTAAGCAGCATGTCGCTACATGTGTTTATGAGTCCTCTAAGCAGCATGTTGCTACATGTGTTTATGAGTCCTCTAAGCAGCATGTCGCTACATGTGTTTATGAGTCCTCTAAGCAGCATGTCGCTACATGTTGTGTTTATGAGTCCTCTAAGCAGCATGTCGCTACATGTGTTTATGAGTCCTCTAAGCAGCATGTCGCTGTGTGTATGAGTCCTCTAAGCAGCATGTCGCTGATCGAGTGTATGAGTTCTCTCTGAGTCTCACAAATGATTCATTTCGTTGTTGTCGGACATAAACCTTGTTTCCCCAAAGGGCCTATGGTCCCTTATTGTATTTTTAATTTATTCTTGTGCTTTTTAGCATTACAATGTGAGGATCACAACGTGTCAATGTTGTGAGCTTATGGATCGGCTATTTTCATTTTTATTAGACGTCAAAAAACCGTTTTGGACATACAAGGTTTCCACCTGACACAGACGATTTGTTTCACCTTCATTACGAATGCATAGAGTTCCCTTTGCTCCTCAGAATCCAGGCCTCCTGCATGCTGGCATCAATCACACCAATTGGACCACATCGGAGAAGTTAGTCTTTCTTGATTATGCATGGAGCTAAGGTGTGTGTGTGTGTGTGTGTGTGTGTGTGTGTGTGTGTGTGTGTGTGTGTGTGTGTGTGTGTGTGTGTGTGTGTGTGTGTTTCAACAGAGATTGGTCTAGACAACTATGACTTTGGAATTCATAACATAATGAAAACACTGAAAAATACTTTTCTGCAATCTGTTACACAATTATAATCATCACGACTAAAAGATAGTCTACTGGAAAGAAATAAACAAAATACATCTATAAACAAATAAAATAATTTAAAGACATATACAAGGTACCCATACATGGGCCCATCTGAGATCCCCTGCATACAAAGAGCAGGCTTGTCCCGGTCTAGGTCACCCGAGACTAACGTCATGGACAGTGTGCGGAGCCGGACCACAGCTGATGTCACGGATAGAACATGCCTTACAAAAAGAGATGCAAGCTCCATATAAGATCTAGCATGACACAGCATCCTGCCAGTGGTGTATATAAAGGGACGCGATGAGGACAGATCTTTAGGGAGGTATGAGAACCGATACGATAAGCACCGATACCCTTAGCATCATTGACTACAGAATACTTTGCTGGATTGGATACGTTCATTTAACCAGAGCTTTTAGCTGAAGGCGTACCGTAGACTACAAAATGAGCCTAATCTAAGCTGGGACGAACTGATTGCAGCAGCCACCCGCAGACCTTCCTAATGGGCAGCGGACAGTGTCAAATCTGACCGCTGTATGGGCTGTATGGGCTCAGCATTCCTGTAATCAGACTTGATGGCTCATGATTGAGGGCACCTGCCCAGTTTAGCTCATGCCATTCACTCTAGAGAGAGAGAGACTCAGAGATGACAGATCTGCCAGCACTCAGGTTTGATTTTGCTTTCCATGATCCACACACCTGTATTAAACCATGTTCCACACATCCACACATATTCATACATCACTGATTTACTGACTCCACACCTCATAGGATCCTTCAGTTCTGTTCAGGTATGTCATTCATTTATACTTTAGTTCAGGGGTAGGCATGCAACCTTTATTATCAGAAGAGAAATTTTTGGCCCAAAAACGTATTACAATTCTATCTGGAGCCGCAAAATATGTTTGCTTTAATAAAGAAAACTTTAATTATTCGTGTTTTTTCTGGTCTTTCAATATTACATTTTATTGTTTGCTAATTTCAAGTCAAGTATACTGTACCAGTAAGCCAGCAGCATTGGTGGTGAAAACAAACAAAGATGTCTTATCATGAATACATTCTTCTATTTTCCTTCATTCAATTTTATTCTTATTTTTATCTGCATGGTGTATAGGCAACATTGTTTTGCAATATCAAAATTAAAGAATAACTTTATGCCTACTACAATAATAAATTATGATTAAAGGTATATTCAGTGATTTCACTCAAAAAACCTTAGGTTTCGTTTTTGGCTGTGGGACCCAGCCTTTCGTCCAATCAGGATAGAGAGTCAAAAACGAAACCTAAGGTTTTTTGACCCCCAGGGGTTAACTGGGGACAGGGAGGAACTCCTTATATGGTCAGCACACTCTATAGTAGGGAGGATTATCACAACAAAACAAAAAAATAAGTGATATTTGAATTAAGTGAAATCACTGAATATACCTTTAAATGTAAAAAAGAAAACCTCTTATTCCTTTTCATACCACGGGAGAGGACCTATAAGAGCCACATGTGGCTCTAGAGCCGCAGGTTGCCTACCCCTGCTTTAGTTGCTTATGTATAGGTTAATTATTTTAATAAACATTTGTTATCGATTTTACATGCTGGTGTTCCTTCCCTTACTTGTCAAGGTTTGGAGCCAGCCATGACAACGGATATACATGGTTTCTGTACACATGGTAGTAGGCCGGGCGGCTGGACCGTAATCCAGTTTGGCAGTGTGCCGCGGGTTCGACTCCCGATCCCGACGGCCTTTACTGCATGTCACCCCCCCATCTCTCTTTCCCCATTTTCTGTCAGCCTACTGTATACCTATCTCTCTATAAAAATAAAAAAAAGGCGAAAGCCACAAAAAAAATATCTTAAAAAAAAAAAAAAAAATACACATGCTAGTATTTAGTATAACGTTGCACTGGACGGCAGTGGCTGAGAAGTAGCCGCGTGGGAATCGATGGTTCAATCCCTGGCCTGGATTAGTGTCCTTGAGCAAGACACTGAACCCCATCTGCACCAGATGAGCAGTGCTTTGCATGGTTTCCTCTACCATCAGTGTAAATGTGCTTTGGATGAAGACACTATACGTAAATGTCCCAATTACCATTATTTTACAGCACATACTGTAAGGTGTGCAAGATAGGAGAACAGAGAGAGGGAGAGAGAGAGTGTCCAATTGCATGAGGTACAATTGCTGAAGATGGCTCATTAGTAATGTCCTCAGACAGTGGTTTAATAATAAGGATTGGAGGGAATGAGACGTTAATTAGACTTAAAATGCTGCATCTGGTGGCAGCTCCACAGATGGAAGTAATGGAGACACACGCACACACGCACGCACGCACGAACAAACGCACACACACACACACACACACACACACACACACACACACACTATAGCTTTCACTTTGAACCTGGTAACAACAGAGATCCACACTACCAAAATAAAACGTCTGGGTTTCCGAGGCTACACTAACAGAGGACATTCCGTTCCCACATAGATAAAGAAAGGAATAAGTATGAGAGGTAATGAGTCTGCATAGTGCAGAGAGAGGGCTCATTCCAGAAGAAATAGGGGGAAATAGTGGATCTACAAGCTCACGTAATGCAATGCATTTTGAGGTTGTAGTTCCACTATTCTTTGCTAATTTGGAGGTTAAAAAATCACACCCGTGTGAAGTGAGGGGCGCTCTAATCATCGTACATCATCGTACATCATCATCAAGATTGGTGGTCCTTTATCCCACTGACATACATATGCCGATTTGCTCAGACACATAGGCCTATGGCGTAAATTGAAATTTTAATGTTTGTTCAGACAACATAAACATTAGTTCTCCGTCCGTTAATTGTCAATGGCATTTTTAACGTTTGTTCAGAGTTCAGACAACACAAACATTAAAGCTGTATGGGGCTAGCGCCTCAAAAAAAATGTTTGTCTATACATGTATCAAAGTTGGTGTTGTGACTTTATATATTGTCAATTACTTGCATGAGAGGAGGGGGAGAGGTGGTGGAGTAATTAGCTGCTTTAGCAGACAGTTTGAGGGTCCAATGGAGTTAAGAGGTTTTGTCTGAACTGAAGCGCTTTTTACTACTTTTCATTGGTTAAATATTTTCGAAACAACACACATACGTGAAGGGTGTTCAATAGGTGTTCAATGATTTATTAAAGAAAAATCCCAAACCTCAAAAATTTAGTTAGGTGGTTTCCCCCCGACAACAACGAAACATATCACACATATCACATGTAGATGGACGGGTATGGATTCAGATGAAGTTGGAGAAAATATACATATTAAAGAACTGAACTTGAGGTTAAATGTGAACACTAGGGGGTGGCAAAGGAAAGGAGAGGTGAGAGCAGAGGAAAGGAGATTCAAGGGTGTGTGTGTGTGTGTGTGTGTGTGTGTGTGTGTGTGTGTGTGTGTGTGTGTGTGTGTGTGTGTGTGTGTGTGTGTGTGTGTGTGTGTGTGTGTGTGTGTGCGCGCGCGCACGTGCGTGTGTACTAGATACAGTAGGTGAGACAGTTGAGAAGAAAGTTCTTTCTTTCTATCTATCAAATGAAAGAAAGAAAGAAAGAAAGAATAGGAGGAGAGGGACAAATAGAGAGCTTCATAATATTCCTGCCACTCTTGTGGAAAGAGGAGAAGAGGATGGCTCAGGATCATGGGAAAGAAGGTGTTGAAGAAGATGGCAGGTATAAAGTCTTAGAAACCAAAGCCCTGTGTGTTAATGGCCAAACCTAAAAGAAAACCACTTGGCTATGAAACCTGACCATTTCTAATCTTCTTCTCATCCCATTCTGGTAACACTTTAGTCCATTTAAATGTAAGTAAATGGACTACTTCAATTTATGTAGTTGAAGTTTAAGTGATGCACTTTCTCTAGAATACATGTATTCAGAAGTATATAGAACAGCTATACAGCAGCAGCTTTAAACTCCACTAGTCATTTTTATGACTCTTCAAACAACAAAGGCTTCATTGTTGGAAGACTTTATGCAATGTGTAGAGCAAATTATGCAACCGTTATATTCCCATCACCCAACAAAAGGGGAAAAAAGTAATTTAGTTGGAAGAGTTCTTATATTGTAGAATATTTGCATTTGAACAAACTGCTTGCGTAGACAGATTTGTGTTGTTTTGTGTTTACATGCTGCACAGAAGTATGCATTTCTCTGCACTGTGTATCTAGTGACGCACGCACGCACGCACGCACGCACGCACGCACGCACACACACACACACACACACACACACACACACACACACACACACACACACACACACACACACACACACACACACACACACACACACACACAATTACATTAATTAAAATGACCTTTTTTTCTTCTTTTCCTTTGTTAAGTGTTTTGTATTGATTGTACAGTTGTGACCCTCTCGCGCAACATCGTGGAAGACTGCAAACGATGACTGATCGGCTTCCTACTTGTAGTGTTGCCAGTCTTACAACCAAGATGTGTATTGCAGAATGTATTGTACTGTGTAATGTAATGTTATCACATAATCTGACATGGTGACCATGACCATGTCAAAGACGAAAGTATTGTGTCATTTTATGACCTTTTCAGGACCTCGTCTGAAAAGGCCAGACTTCTAGATGACCAAGCAGGCGGTTCTATAGTAAACAATCACGCAAGCTTCACAAGACGCAAACGGCACTGCAAATGGGTCAGAATAACAACAGTGGGACTATCATGGCTGTCTGCTGGTATACAGTCTCTAGGGAGCCAGAGGGCCTGTAACGTCTCATGGCTGTCTGCTGGTATACAGTCTCTAGGGAGCCAGAGGGCCTGTAACGTCTCATGGCTGTCTGCTGGTATCTAGTCTCCAGGGAGCCAGAGGACCTTTATTCCTGTAATGTCTCCATTTCACTGCACCTAAAACCATGCTAGAACAGTTCTTCTATGTTTCTTCCCCTTCTTTCTCCCAGAATAGTAGTTTTTTCTCTCCGTCTGTCCTTATACTCCTGTTGCACAAAGAGCCTGATGCTCAGACCGTCCTGCAGACCGTCACTGCAGGGGGGCGGCAGTGACCCACTTTCACACACACACACACACACACACACACACACACACACACACACACACACACACACACACAGTATAGAAAAACAGAGGATTATCTCCTCTCTCTCCCTCCCTCTCTCTCTCTCACTCCACATCTCTCTCTTCCCTGACTTTTGTCTACGAGAACTGACTTAAGAGTACGATGAATGTACAGTGAATGGAAAAAAAGATAAATTCTTTTTTTTCTCTCCCTTAGATGAAATTAGCGGTGTGCACATAATGGTGCCGGGTGGGTGACGGCGGGGACAGTGGAGGATAAAAAATGAAAGGCTGTAACAAAAGAAAGAAGAAAAAAAGGGTTGGATCCGTGTCAATGTAATCTCTATCTGTGCTTGTGGTGTACAGACGGTGCCTGTGAGCCCAGAGTACAGTAGATGGATGATATTCAACAAAAAGAACATGATGTGTCCTCTGATGGAACCCAATGCTTTTGTTCCACTTCAGGGGGATTCTACGGTGTGTGACAGATTCATGTGCCGAAGTCTGACGAAATGTACACACCCTAAATTCGCGTTTTTTCTCCCCATTCTGAATTCTTATAGAGTTGTTTTTTAAATTGCGTCAAATAACAAAAAGTAGAGGAGAGCCGAGTGCTGAGATACAAAAATCTCAGCAGCTCGTAATCATCCTACATCATACGTACATCATCTCATTCTTCTGGCCAATCAGAATTTGTGTCCTCACCTTCGTCTTCAATGTTTGTGTTTACACAAACACTCAAAATAAAAATAAAATAAAAATAAAAATATATTATATATAATAAATATATATTTTGTACTTACGGTACAGTACTTGAGTACATGCACTTAGTTACTATCCACCACTGCATGTCCGTGAACACACACACACACACACACACACACACACACACACACACACACACACACACACACACACACACACACACACACACATTGCACTGTATCTACACATTGCACTGTATCTGCACATTGCACTGTATCTGCACATTGCACTGTATCTACACATTGCACTGTATCTGCACATTGCACTGTATCTACACATTGCACTGTATCTGCACATTGCACTGTATCTGCACATTGCACTGTATCTACACATGGCACTGCTCAAAGTACAGTAGTACAAAGTACAAAGTACAATAGTCTCCTTTAGAAAGACTAGACCGGTGCCCGGCTGTAGAGCACAGTGCACAGAGTCGCTAACGATGGAAGTTAGAGAACCATGCCCCACCCGGCTATGCAATACCCGTTGTACGTTGTACACGTGACAGAGTACCCGTTCTACCCATCTGTCTGTGTCACTTTATGCCCATATATGGAGATTTCTGTATCTGTCTCTGTGTCCCTTTATTCCTACATTATGGAGTTCTGTGTCAGGCATGCCTAAATATGAAGTGTTGTGATGTAAGAACAGGCCAGCTCCATATATGGAGCCTGGGCAGGGGCCCTGTCCAGAGCCCGGGCAGAGGCCTTTTGTGGCGGTTCTGGTCAACCGTGGGTCTGACCGACTTGACACCGAGCACTGCACTCCATGTGGGGGTGTGGAACGCATGTGTCGAATCTGAAGTCGGTGTGACGAACAGTTCTCAAATTATGTGCATTACAACCGTACACACGTACAGACAGACAGACAAACAGAGACATGGTGCATTTATAGATAGATAGCTGAGAGAATTCGATCCAACAATGCCAAAAGGAACAAGTTTATCAAATCTATACCAAGGATGAGATATTGTCCTGTCCTGTGCCTGCACTCAGTGCACACTGTGTGGTACTGAAATATTCCACCTGGAACCATGTGGAAACAACAAACAAGAACCAACTAAATAGATTAGTCTGATTAACCATTTAACCCTGTATTATACCATGTAATGTATTATACTTTGTTGTACAATGACGGTGTACAAATGAGGTTGTAGGTCTACTTATTTTCACAATATATATATTTAAATACTCAAATAGATTTGAAGTCATATCACCCAGCCCTAGACTTACCCCTATAGCGGATGTGATTGGAAAAGCCTGTGTGGTCTGCCTTGACCACTGTCACCACACCGTCGATCCTGCTACACAGCACGGGCAGCTCTGACACCATGACCGGACAACAGTCCATTTCTAGCGGGGTCCCTACCGGTCCCTCTGTGGCACTCTGATACAGAGGCAGACCTGGCTTCCTGCTTGGTCTCCTTGTTTTGCGAGAGCCGGTCTAATGAACCATGTGGCCTATAGCTGGCTCTCCTGTTCCCCCTTCTCCTCCACCTCTGAAGACCACTGTGAGTCCTCCTGAGGAGTCCAGTCAGTCAGCACAGGAGCTTGCTCATCCAACTGGTAACTAAACACCATTCTCTCCCGTTAAAAAAGGCCATGCATGCAGCTTTCTTCACAGCGAGGGCTGCAGGTGACAGAATACTTCCTGGTTGAGTGACGGCAAACACAAGTCTCTGCAGTCTCTAGGTCTTAAAGTCCCACTCGGCTTCAACATGCTAATGTGGCGCTACACCTAGCAAATCACCTCGGCAAACGCTTCACCTCTCTGGTTTTAATTCCTTTGCATATTCGCCTCCTTCTTTCCTTCTATCCCTATCTTTGTCCTCCTCCTCTCTCAGAAGTGTCCGGCTCACAAATGAGAGCCTTCAGAGAGAGACTGTGAAAGTACCAGGGTGTCGGAGGAGCCTAAAAATACACTCATCCCTCTCAAGTGTGTGAGCACACAGCAGACATAGCCCTGAATAATTAAATTAAATTCAGACAACAACCACCAGAAAAAAAAACCCCACACACGTGACATAAGCGAAAGCACACATACTGTACAAACAGCAAGAAGAGGGTACACAGACAGACAAAGTGTTTCAGGTACGCGTACTACAGTACAGTACGATATTAGAATACATATTACACATACTACAGTACACTACGATATTAGAACACACAACATATTATACACAGCTAAGTCCTCAGGGTTCATTTAACTCATGGACATTGAGGAACGAGGGAGGGAGAGGCGTACAGTAGGTGCAGAGAGAGAGAGAGAGAGAGAGAGAGAGAGAGAGAGAGAGAGAGAGAGAGAGAGAGAGAGAGAGAGAGAGACAGAGACAGAGAGAGAGAGAGAGAGAGAGAGAGAGAGAGAGAGAGAGAGAGAGAGAGGTACCCCGGAGCACTGGGAGCAGGGTTAAGACAGTGATTAGTGTCACCCAGTTAGAGAGCAGTTCCATGCCTCTCCTAGTTAACCTGCTAGGCGTATAGAGCACTGACCCCCACACTGATATGTATTTGGCCGCGCAGACCCCAATTTGAGTGTGTGTGTGTGTGTGTGTGTGTGTGTGTGTGTGTGCGGGTGTGTGCGGGGACACGTAGATTAGACACACCATCGGACCGACATGTGGAAACAATGGTCGGACATGTGGTTGAACATGCGTTGCTCCCGTGCTTGCGGTTAGGGTTAGGTTAGGGTTTGAGGTAGGTTGTCGGTCTAATGACAGTCGGACCAGTATGTAAAAACTAAAGCCTGTACCCTATGTGCGTTTGTGCGTGCGGCGCAAACAAAATAATCTACCTGTGTAACATGCATGAATGAGTATGTTCTGGTGTGTGTAAATATTTGCCATAGGAGCGTGAGGACATGTGAGAACATGAGTATACATCTGTCCATGCATGACCCTTATTCTGAAACGTTCACAGTTTCAACGAACATCCTTGATTCCACAGTGTATATGCTTGTGTTTGCTGCCAGGTTCCATAGATGTGACACACTGCCAGTTGAATGCTGCGGATGGTGAGGCACCAGCAGGCGGCCGGAATAATTAGTGCACAGGATAACAGCGAAACCGTGTCGCGAAAAATATGTTTTGTGCGTCAGCACCGGAGCTTAAGGTGTATGCGCAAAGTGATTTGAAGTGACTGCACATGGATTAGACAGCTCCAGCACAAGCTATACTTCTAAGCGTGATATGGTGTGTGACAGCAGGTCTGACACTGTGAAATGTAGTCGGCTTTCGGGAAGAAACGCAGTAACTCGGTTGGTGGTCCCAATGTGTGGGTCGGTTGGTGTGCATACTGTATGTGTGAGTGTGAACGCATAAACAACATGCTGTTACCCAATGTGCCCCCTTGTCAATTGTGATTTGCCTTTACTCCTCTGTGGGGTCTGCTTCTGCTTTGATTCATCGCTCAAATGACACTGCCATCAATTAGGATTTGATATGGATCTGTCTGAGAGAGAGAGGGGGGGGGGGGGGAGAGATAGAGAGAGAGAGAGAATGCTCTCAACACACTTCACTGATTTCTGATGAAAAGTAGAGATAGTGGCCATCACTCTGCTGTACCTGCCTCAGACAGGCAAACAGATACTGAAACAAAGCGCGCACGCACGCGCATGCGCACACACACACACACACACACACACACACACACACACACACACACACACACACACACACACACACACACACACACACACACACACACACACACACACACACAGTCACACACACACACACACACACACACACACACACACACACACACACACACACACACACACACACACACACACACACACACACACACACACACACGTCTTCATGGTGTGTGGCAGTCAAGCTTAAGGGCAATCCTCCCTTAAGGGGTTAAAAGCAGTGGGAGTCCACTTCAATTGCCAGTCAATAACACTGACTCAGCTAAACCTTAATACCAAAGACATGTCTTCCAACTAGTGCTTCACTGCTTTATACCCCCTCTGTTTATTTCTCTCTCTCTCTCTCTCTCTCTCTCTCTCTCTCTCTCTCTCTCTCGCCAATAAGATGGATTAGTTGGCTATGCAAATCCGTTTGCTGACTCAACACACTTCTATAGCATGGACCGCAGTGACTGGGGTGAGCTTGCATACATGTGTGCAGATGTGCTTGTGCACACATACTGTCTGTGCACGTGTGAAGGAGTGAAGTGTGTGCCCAGATGCAGGCATGGTTGCATGCAATAGCATCTGGATATATTGGCTCAACAAAGGGGGGGGATTGAAAGTGATTTGTCATCTCTGGACCAGGCGTGCATACATTTATGACCAAATAAGGAGTGCTTAACTGAGAATTGTGCCATTAAAGAGGGACATTGCTGTGTCAACGAGGGCAATTCAATACAATTCGTAAAGTATAATTTCAAGGAAAAACTACATTAGCACACTTACAGGGGAATCATAAACGGATTCGCATGAAAATCAACCGACGATCACCAGTAGGTTACTTTTAAGAGCAGGTTAAAAACATTTTTATTTCGTAAACATTTTCCCTATGTTGTTATCTGACCATCTTATTATTATTATTATTATTACACAATTTTGTCTTGTTTTAACTTGATTGTTTATATTGTACAGCACTTTGTAAACTTGTTTCAAAAGGTGCTTTATAAATGTACTTTACTTTATCAGTCGAATGCAATCGAGCCAGTCTGACTATTACTAATCGTAACCCTAACAATAAACTAACCGGTCACGTACGTCCCCTATAACCTCATATCAGTCATAACCGGTCACGTAGGTCCCCTATAACCTCATATCAGTCATAACCGGTCACGTACGTCCCCTATAACCTCATATCAGTCATAACCGGTCACGTACGTCCCCTATAACCTCATATCAGTCTTAACCGGTCACGTACGTCCCCTATAACCTCATATCAGTCTTAACCTGCCATGTAAGTCAGTTTCACAATGTTTTTGCTTCAGCGGCAGTAGTTTCACTTCTGGCGAGCCTGCTGGCGATTGCATTCAAGTGATACGTAACCTACTGATGGTGATTATCGGTTGTCGGTTCGAAGTGGGTGGAGTCATGAGGTATACCCTGCTGTACCAAAATGTGCAACTCTATGACCAGGGGTTTCCAAACCTTTCCATGCCAAGGACCCTCACATACTCAAAAGCTCTGGTTGACCAATTACGAACTGGCTTAAAATGAAAGTAGCCAATTTACAAGCTTGTAGATCTACTATTTTCTAATGTTTGACAAAAGTGACATGCCCAAAATTGGGATGGCAGGTCGAAAGTGGTTAAACAGGCACAATAGTCTTTCATTTCCAATTTTCCTTTTGGATTAAACAGGCTCATGCACGGACAAGGAGCCCTTGAACTCAGCTCGCATTGAACCTCACGTTTAAACAAAACTCTAAAGTAAAAGTGAAAATGTGGTGGAATGAGAACATGGACTGGATACAAGACGCATGGATAATGCTGTTGTTTTGGAGTTTATAAACAGATCCAGAAGAACACAGTTTGCCGGCCACTGCTACAGAGCTGAAACTGTCGTTCCCTGATGTCATCGCTAGGGACACAGGCATCAGTAAGCAGGAACTGGGGATGGCAATGAAGGACCGGGAAGTCTGGCGTGATATTGTGAAATCCATGATCTTGACTGCGGTCGAAAAATGATGATGAAAGCAAAAGGAAAGTTTGACATTTTTGCTTGTGCACTGTGTGTGTGTGTGTGTGTGTGTACTGTAGCTGTCTGTTGGGGCATTGCTGGGCATAGGATGTTATAGGATGTTAATGGTAGGGTCACAAGAAACCCCTATAAAAATAATTGCCCAATAGTGACAGCAAGTGGATTCAAGTGGTCAGCAAGTGGATTCATGAATATACAGACAATATTTTAGGCCAATAAAAAAGACTATACCAAATTTCCCACTCGTCCACCTCGACTGCCGGACTACTTTATGTCTCTCTCCATAATGCTGAAACATTTCAGTCCCGTGTTTCTACAGTTAACCCAGCAGCTCATTGTGTCTCTGTCCATGGTGCTGAAATGGTATAAAATCCGGCCCTCCTCTCTTTCGATGTGTGTAAAATCTAACAATGGGAAACATGATTATTCTGAAGGAGGGTGCAATGGTTGATGGGTGATTGAATTATCGCACAACTGAAGAGGTGTCTGAGATTAACAATAGATGTGCAGTGTGATTGAGGCACTAGAGGTCCAGGACTATTTGAAAACAGCTGTCACAAAGTCACATTGCGACACGTTATGAGCTTGTAGATGTACTATTTTTGAGTGGTGCAACCACTCCTACAACCAGCAATGTCCGTGACGTTCACCTATGTATGTGACGTTAACCCATGCACCTATGTATGTGTGAGCACCAGTATGAGTACCAATAGGGGCGCTGTTGTGCAGAAACAGAGAGAGAGAGACAGTGCTGACAGCTAATGAGAGAGAGAGAGAGAGAGAGAGAGAGAGAGAGAGAGAGAGAGAGAGAGAGAGAGAGAGAGAGAGAGAGAGAGAGAGAGAGAGGAGGAGAGAGAGTGGAGTTGCACCACTTTTAAAGAAAATCTTGAAAACATCTGAAAACGTTTGAATATTTTTGAAAAACCTTCAAAGCGCAAATATTGTATGGGGGTTCCTGGCACAAAATATTTTCAAATGGGGCTTAGTGGACAAACACATCATCATCTATTTGGGTGTCTGTCTGAGAAGCACTGATGTAGAGAAATATGAAGAGAGACAGAGAAATGTTTTGCCATACAGAGACGATGTGATGCCAGTGACACCAGGGCAGGTGTCACTGGACTGACTGCCAAGTTCCTGTCAAGCGGACGCACAGATCCTCAAACGCTTTGTCAGCAGACTGGAACAAAGCTATGACTTACACTCTAACCCTAACCCTGGGTCAGTCATCACAGTCACACATGGGTATGTTATCTGTGTGTGTGTGTGTGTGTGTGTGTGTGTGTGCTGTGCGTGCGTGTGCGCGTGTGTAAGTGCGTGCGTACAGTGGGCCGTCCCAGTGGCTCAATAGCTGCTCCAGTGAGCCCACCCAGTGGCTCTAATCTATAGCACCCACTGGCTCAATAGCACCCAGTGGCTCAATAGCTGCTCCAGTGAGCCCACCCACTGGCTCAATAGCACCCAGTGGCTCAATAGCTGCTCCAGTGGGCCCACCCAGTGGCTCTATAGCACCCAGTGGCTCAATAGCACCCAGTGGCTCAATAGCACCCACTGGCTCAATAGCACCCAGTGGCTCAATAGCACCCACTGGCTCAATAGCACCCAGTGGCTCAATAGCTGCTCCAGTGAGCCCACCCAGTGGCTCTATAGCACCCAGTGGCTCAATAGCTGCTCCAGTGAGCCCACCCACTGGTTCAATAGCACCCAGTGCCTCAACAGCACCCAGTGGCTCTATAGCACCCAGTGGCTCTATAGCACCCAGTAGCTCAATCTGACCTCATCAAACCCTGTACACTCAAGACATGCTCCTTATGTGGTCAGTACAGAATTCATTCCATGTTGATCTGACCCTCCTCTATTACATTTTTACATTTTAAATAGTTTTGACAATAGTATTGGCATCACAATATACCACTGTGTTGATACAGGCTCTCAGTGGTCACACCGCCACAACATTACTATTATATCAGCCATGTTCCATTCAGTAACCGTGACATGAACTGAAACCCCAAAACTATCGTTTATTGAATCAAAGGGGGTTGCAGCAGGTGTATAAAGAGCACCCAGATAATCATCATTATGGTGGTAATAATTAGGTGGTAATAAAAGGCACATGCAAATGTAATCATTATATGGGGACACATTCAAAGCATTGCTCATAAGCATGAGCATCAATTCGTCACTTTGATGATGGTGGCTTAATTTGAACAATTTCATTCCCTGCATACAGCTCTCCTCTTCTCTGCCCCCCACCCCACCCCCCACCCCTCTTCGCCTCTCTCGGACAGTTCTGTGCCTTTGCTGCAGCGAAGTCCATGTTTAAGTATTCAGGGCGCGTATCGGAAAAAGGCTCTCCCAAACTTCTTAATGGGCGAGCTAAAAATAGCTCCAGCTGGATTTGGCTGGGCTGATTCACATGCCTCTGATTCATTCAGCTGTGCTGCGGCGCAAGAGGAAAGCGAGGGAGGGAATGAGAGAGAGAGACACAGACAGACAGACAGACAGACAGACAGACAGACAGACAGACAGACAGACAGACAGACAGACAGACAGACAGACAGACAGACAGACAGACAGACAGACAGACAGACAGGCTTGCAAAACGATGAACAAAATGTCCTCACAAGGGCATACAAATGAGTATGCGTGTGTTTTTTGGTGTGTGTGTGTGTGTGTGTGTGTGTGTACTGTAGCTGTCTGTTGGGGCATTGCTGGGCATAGGATGTTATAGGATGTTAATGGTAGGGTCACAAGAAACCCCTATAAAATAATTGCCCAATAGTGACAGCAAGTGGATTCAAGTGGTCAGCAAGTGTATTCATGAATATACAGACAATATTTTAGGCCAATAAAAAAGACTATACCAAATTTCCCACTCGTCCACCTCGACTGCCGGACTACTTTATGTCTCTCTCCATAATGCTGAAACATTTCAGTCCCGTGTTTCTACAGTTAACCCAGCAGCTCATTGTGTCTCTGTCCATGGTGCTGAGCTGTGTGTGTGTGTGTGTGTGTGTGTGTGTGTGTGTGTGTGTGTGTGTGTGTGTGTACTGTAGCTGTCTGTTGGGGCATTGCTGGGCAGGGGTCCACATCAACTAATGTTGTATTGTTGTTGACTGAGTGTGTGGCCCCCGGCCCTTGTGCTGGCATCTTTACTGAGGGAGGAGCATGTCATTATCCTCTCCATTAATGCGGGTAAACTTCTCCCATTAACCTACATACTGTACACAGCAGTGGTAGCCTTAAGCATCTGGGGGCCTGTTTCAAGAGCTAATGTGGTGATAAAAGAGAAAAGGAAACTGAGGAGTCAACGTGGTTTAACCCATTTTGACCTGAGATCAGATTCTAAAAATGTCTTCTACATCCTGACAGTTTTCTGAAAAAGCTATGTTTCTATGTCAGTCGTTCTTCGATTTTTCAAAAATAGCAGACCTACAAGCTCGTAGCGCGCCACTCGGTGGCACGCTACAACACAATCATTCCCGGGATTCCTTCAAAATAGGAGCTCTGGGGTGCCGGGAAAACATGGCCGCTTTTTACTCTGAGAAATATTTTGCTAGCTTACCTTGCGGTCAGAAATGAAGCGCTTATTATATCCATCAGATCAAAACCACGGAGAGCGCCCTGGATTAGCAGATACGAGACATTCTTTCTGCCGCACTAACAGCTAAGTGAACGGGACGCTAATATGAAGGCAGAGCGAAGCGTACGGTGGCCTTAGAGGCTCACTCAAAAATAAAATTGAGGATGCGCTAGGACGTGGACACACATCCTATGCATCCGTCGATTGGATTCCCTATGACGTGTGGACACGTCCTATGGACGGAACCTGTTAAACAGTTTGACTGCCGTTCACCACATTCCCAACTTTTGTTTTCATTGCTAAATTCGCCAATTTTGATAACTTTTAAGAGATACAAGGTTTCCTCCGGACACCTGTGATATGTCACACGTTTGGATCACTTGACCGGAAAAAAGAATCAGTGACACTGGCTTCCTAGGGCTTCTGGGAAATTCAATGCAGAGGTTCAATGCATTCCTATTGTCTCTCCTCCATTCTTCGTTGTTGATCGGCAGTTTGGAATATTTCTTGACACGACGACAAGTGATGGCAGTTATTTTTGTGAAATGTGAGTGAAATACTCTGCAGTGAAGGTTATTTCACGATTTCAATTCTCTGCAGTAAATGTGTTAACTAATAGTTTGCGCCTTTAGGGTGGTTCTTGGCTATAGTTATAGCATCCTAGGGGTGCCCTGCTTCCATACTTCTTTCTGACTTCTCTACAGTTATGCATGCCCTATTTGTATACCTTAAATAGCCGATACCTGAACCCTGCTCGTTCCCTCTATCTCAGCCCACTTTACTTCATTAGTTATCTCCTGAACCCTGCTCGTTCCCTCTGTCTCATCCCACTTTACTTCATTAGTTATCTCCTGAACCCTGCTCGTTCCCTCTGTCTCAGTGAAGGTGTATAAGAGCAGACATCTCAATTGGAAATTGTTCAAGCTAACCTGCTGAGAGCAGACGTCGACAGAGAGAATGAAACACCATGCTTTCTCAAGAAGTGTGATCTTCTAAGGTGGGAATGTTCACAGGTTTCTCAATTAATTTGAACAATGTATTTGACTGACTGAGGTGACTTTATCGTGGACACAATATAGTTTTCAACAGTGGTTTTCGACCCTTTCATATCAAGGTCCATTATTTATTCGGCATTTGTGCCACGGACCATCATTTGATGAGATTTAGCCCCTCAGACCCAAAACTAAAGAATGGATAAGATAAGATTTTGTCCAAAATGCCATGCTGTATTGATGTGGACATCAGACGTTGGGAAACGTTGATCGAAATAACAATTATTCTAATCTACATGCTCTAATTGTCTTCTTGTAAATTATGTAATGTAGATGTTTAACAATAATTTAACTCTTGAGAGTGTAACATTAAACCAAATTTGGTTTCATTTTACAGTCGAATTAAAGATTTTGTGCAGTGCCCGGTGTTGAGTTAGTCGGACCCACGGTTGTCCAGAACCGCCACAAAAGGCATCTGACTGGGCTCTGGACAATGCCCCTGCCCGGGCTGCATATATGGAGCTGGCCTGTTCTGACATCACAACACAACACAACTCCATATAAGGGACACAGAGAGACAGATACAGATATCTCTATATATGGGCATAAAAGGGACACAGACAGATGGGTGGAACGGGTCTGACACGGGTACAACGGGTATTGCATATAGCCGGGTAGGGCATAGATCTCCAACTTCCATCATCCATCAACTCGGTTCTCTACAGGCGGGCACAGGTGACACTAATGGCACAAAATATTTTTCAGATGGGGGTCCACAGTTAAATACATATTAATTTACGCAGGTCCTTGAGTGAGTTGAGTTGAGCTATGCAAAACATAATCTGCCTTTCATTATTTTCAAGGAAAAAAGCTAACTTTTGTCAACTCTCTGCCTTTCAATTGCCCTACTTCAAGGGAAAAACAAATACATCATGTCAATGATTAGTGAAGTGGTTAACGCTAAACTCAGATTATTTATCTGGTTTTACTGGAACAGGAGCAGAGTGAGGAATGTAATGAGAACTTATAGGCACATTGGTCAGTCCGGGGGCACCCAGGTGAGGAAACACCCCTACCAAAAGTCAGTGAAGATTCTTCTGGACACTTTAAAAGTTTAAGAAATCAACTCAGAATGTTTTAAAACATACAAAACAATTCCACTATTATGAAAATCGGATATTAACTGGCTGGCATACTGTTCTGGGAGGTCCCAAATAGATGACCCCCCCAGAAATGGGGTCGGGGTCTGGAAAATTTTAACCCCATCATTTTCCCATAGTTTGGACTCAAACACAACACAAAAATCGTACGGGAGCTGTTTTTTTGACGCCTCGTACCCCACTCGTATCTGTATAGGGGCTGAAAACGTTACACCACTCTGTTGCTCAGCATACGTTGTTAAACTTGACACGACACCACACCTTCTCTCTCCTCTCTGTCACCGTCCGTCAGGCACAACGCGTCTCTCTCTAGACTCCTCCACAACTAAATGCAGACTCTGGGAACTATATAACCTCGCCTCAGCCGATCTCCAAGCCCCCAATACGTTGCTGATGCAACGTGTCGTAGGCTTGTAGATCAGCTCTGTTCCCTGCACGTCTAAAAAAGGGATGAATGAATGAATGAATGAATGAATGAATGAATGAATGAATGAATGAATGGATGAAACAAACAAACAAACAAATAAATAAATAAATAAATAGCTAGCTAGCACAGCACAGCACATGACTGCGCGCATCTGTAGGAACCGATAGGGAGAACCAAAATGGAATTATTGTAATGGCTACCCATGGTACCCAAGCATGTTCGGTTACCCATGGTACCCAAGGAACTAGGGATGCACCGAAAGGGAAATTCTTGGCCGAAACCGAATACCGAATATAGGAAACAGTTGGCCGAAAACCGAATACCGAATATCCGAATATTAATTAATATTATATATATTTTTTTCCTACCATTGCTGTCATGGCCGTACCTTAAAACTACCTGATTTATGGCAAAATAAATAGTTATGGCAAAACTTAACTTAAATAATAATCAATATTATGGGTCCATAAAACATTTATTCAGCTCTTTTGAATGCATTAATTGCATACACTATTCGGTGATATATTTTCTGCCTATTCGGGCCGAAACCCAATAGGCCGAAAATGCATTTTTAGCCATTTTTTGCCGAATATTTTCCGCGGCCGAATTTTCGGTGCATCACTACAAGGAACCGATTATTGTAATGGCTACCCATGGTACCCAAGCATGTTCCGTTACCCATGGTACCCTAGGAACCGATAGGGAGAACCAAAATGGAATTATTGTAATGGCTACCCATGGTACCCAAGCATGTTCGGTTCGATACCTGCTTGGTAGTGAGGTTCGGGATGCACCCTATACTCCAAACACACTTCTCATCGTTTTATTTCCATCCTAACTTCTCTGTAATGCTTCTTGACCTCCTTCCTGCTCTTGCCACTGTTCCTCAACTTGGCTCTGTCTCTTCTCTGTGTCGCTCCTCTCCAAAACGTGAGGAGCTCACAGTGCACGGTGGACTGGGCAAGGTGAGGGAAAACAAAAGAAAGCAAAGATTGCAGAGGAAGAGGCAGAGAGAGAGAGAGAGAGAGAGAGAGAGAGAAGCAGGGAGGGACAGATAAAAAGGGATGGCACTTTCAGAGTCACGACTCGGGAGTGATGTATCGGTGCACAGACGTGTGTCAATACTGCAAACTTCACATGCACGCACATGCACACACACGTGGGGGAACACTTACACGTGTGTGTGTGTGTGTGTGTGTGTGTGTGTGTCAGAGCGTGTAAATGAGCATACATGCACTGAGTACATACAAGAACAGTCACACACCACACAGACACACCCCAACATTCAGGGGGAATGTTGGGGTGTGTCGCAAAAGTGGCAAGCACATCCTACAGCAAATGCAGTTTTGCTCTATCGAGAGATAGAGCTTTACATAAAGCTATAACTATAATTTCTAACATGTATTTGATAGCACCCAGCATTTCTTTTGCAAGACGAGCAGCAATGTCTATATTGAGGACAAAACAAAGTATCGATCACCTCCTGAATAAGGAGAGTGAATGGAAGGATGAGCACATGAAACTAGAAGAGCAGGACAGGCATTATAATGGCAGAGGCCATTAGAGAGACAGATGTACAAATCTGTTCTCTCTGTGTGAAGTCCTTAGCAGCGTTCCTCTGAGTGCCCAAGTGTCAGACAGAGAGACGGAGGCAGAAATGGATGGCGAAGAGAAAGCCAGTTGAGGCGTTTTGAAATGGGCCCATCACGTGACACGTACAGAGAAAGAGAACACCACCCTGTTCCTCACATAAAGGAGCTTCATGCTGTGAGGTTCGCCCGGCAGAGATGCGCGGATGGCAGTTTTTGCCGCGGGTGGCAGTTTTAGCCGTGGTTGCCACGGGTAACAGCAAGTTTCGGGAGGATTTGGTTCAATGAAATATAAATATTAACTAGAACTGCCTACTTGCTTGTTGCACACTAGTAGGCCATAAATGGCAAACACTAAAACATTCCAGGTGGCTAAAATGTGACTAAAACGAAATGAAAACTATTCAAGTGACTATGACTAAAACAAAAAATGTGCTGCCAAAATCAACACTGCACTACATACTCCTGCAGGTTGGCCCACAGGGTGCCTGGTCACCAGACGCTGGAACTGGGAGGGACAGTGTGTTCCTCACAGACACAGAGGCCAAAGAACCATGTGTGGTTGGATGGTTGGATGGTGGTATGGATCACACAGAGTGTGTACCATGACCCTATAATATGTGACTCTTTTTGATACAGAGACAGTCATGGCGGCAAGACTAACTGTACAGGAGAGGAGAAAAACTCCAAAATGACTTAATAGCACAGGCAGACTCTTCACATACTAGAGCATGTCTGAAAATATGAAATAAATTCTTAAACATGTAGCTAGGTGTAATGTTAGAGTCCACAGAACTGAACCTTTCAAGCCTGTTTTCTCAACTCGCTGTTTTCTGTAAGACATTACTCTATAAGCCATATCTCCAAAACTGGTGGGTCAAACTGAACAACGAATATGTCAATTTGAAGCTATGATTCCCTGCTTTCATATGGAAACAAATCCAATGGCAGGCCCTCAGTCAAGGTGGGTCACATATAGTCTATGTAGGGCTAGAAAGACATGCTGATTTGCCAAAATGTGACTTTTAGAAATGGCTGATGTCAGTCTGTAAACATCATCCATCTGTTTTAATCTTCAGAGCTTGCAATCCACCCTATAGTGAATTTATAAGAGGTTCTCTGGTGTAACAAATCCTACTCAGAAGTAAAATAAATTGCTCCTGGGGGAGCACAGGCCTCTGCCAGGCCAGGACGTAAATCTACCCATTTAGGATGAAATAGGAAAAATCGGACAGGTCCGTCTTGACAAAATGACTAGAGAGAGAATGTGTACCGATTTGTCTGACAAAATTGTTTGTACAAAATCTGCAGGAGTAATGGCAAAATAAATATTTGCCCGCAGACCTGCCCTTCATGCAACGAACGTTCTGTAAAACGACAGATCTACTAGTAGATCTGTCAGATCATGGAACCAACGTACCGGTATGCTGTGAGCTTAGCTTGTTGCTAACGCGACCCCCCCCCCCCCCCCCCCCCCCCCCCCCTCTCTCTCTCTAACGCAACTCTCCATGTATATGGTTGGATCACTCACTGCAGTGTTGCACTGTTCAAGCTGATTTGATATTATATGAAATAGCCTATCATACATTTTATTTGTATGTTATTATTTGCATCTGAACTTGTCAGTAGCCTAACTGTAGGCCTTTACATATATTTGAATGTGCAATAAATAGTTTAGACCACAGTACTGTGGTAGTCTATCTAAGTTGAAGTTATATCCGGTATAGTTGTGACCAGATTTAACTGAAGGACTGCCATTGTATTTTTTTTCATGTCATATGAAAGCAGGGAATCATAGCTTCAAATTAACATTGGTTGTTCAAGTTAAATTGATGTGTTGATGTTATTGTGGTATTTACCATAGGCAATATGCCAATATAGTTTTTTTTTTAAATGACCAGTGAGCACTTGCAACTGCACTGTTTAATAAGAGTCATAGTAGCACCTCACTGATACATACTAAAGCAACAATATACATGCCTGTTTGGTGTCAAACTGCTCTACAAAATGAAATGAAAGGGAGAGAGAGAGAGAGAGAGAGAGAGAGAGAGAGAGAGAGAGAGAGAGAGAAAGGGGGGTGGGAGGTGGGCTTAGAAGACAGAGCAGAAGGTGGAGGCAGACCCTTTTTCATTCCAGAGAATGTATCTCATGGAGTTTTTTTCCAGGATTTATGGGCATGCAGGGCATGCACTGTTTCAATATCAGCCCCATCTCCCTTCGCTCACCCCCCCCCCCTCCCCCCTCACACACGGACGTTCTGTGCTGTCCCATAGAGAATGCTCCTCCATTCGTCTCAGCCTCATTTATATGGCCTCCTCTCCTGCATCTTGCACAGCTATCGCGTTCCTCACAACAATGCATTTAAATGGGTTTATTTAGAGATTCCATACTCCCCTCTGTGGTCGTCGCCAACACCTGTTCCCAGGTAACACCCCCTATACTGCACTGTTTCCCAAACAGTGGGTCGGGACCCGATTGTGGGCCATGGATACATTTTTTGTGGATCACGACTCGAGTACAGAATCCCATTTCCTTTTCCTACTAAAACAAAAGATTTCAAAAGATTTTCCCCTCCCACCCTTAAAAAAAAAAAAAATCTTATACATTTACGATCAAAGATCATAAGTAGTAGTGAAAATAGCCGATCTACAAGCTACGTAGCTTGCAGATCTACAAGTTTGGGTCACGGGCAAACATCTAATTTCCCTTTAGGGTCACAGGCTAAAAGGTTTGGCAACCACTGCCCCACACTGCCTATGCCCTCCCCTCCACCCCCTCTGTGTTTCTCTAACCTCTTTGAAGGAGTCAGCAGTGGGGGCGGCGTTGCCCCCGGAAGCTCCAGAAGCCAGTCTCCAGGGAGGCATGACAAACAAAGCAGAGGTAAAAGGGTGAATAGTATATCAAAGATGTGTCCTTGGTGCTCTCCTCTCTTCTGTTTGTACACAGACTGGGTTAGGCAACCTCCAGAGTTTAGACTATACTCTCTCACCCTCTCGAGACAAACAGACCACCTGGCGCTGCACTGCATGGTTTATTCCCCACTTTTTGATGACAATGTTCATGTTTTCAGGTTATTTGTCATATCTGGTATATATATATATATATATATATATATATATATATATATATATATACTGTATTATGTAGTGAAAATGGAGTAACACTAAACAATCATGGACAGAGATTGTGAAGGCGACCCGGAGACACATACTTTCTTGTTACACCGCCGAGTCAGCAAGCTGTTTTTCCAAGGACATATTATTGCATCCTTTGCGCCTCGCGTTGGACATGTCAACTAAATCGCCGCCTCATCACCTTCCAAGTGTTTACAACTCAAACTCAAATGTTTGAGTCAGTCTCACACAGATGGTAGATTCATTATAGAAGAATTCACAAGAGAAAGAGAGTAAAACAGAATGAGATTCGTGTGTGCGTGCGTGCATGCATTCATGTGTGTGTGCGTGCGTGAGTGCGTGCGTGTTTTGTATTGGGTGTTGCAGCAATATGCAGCATTATGTTCAGGACCATGGACAGAGCTGAAAGACTCAACATTCAGCACCATGTATAGTATGTACAGAGATTATAACAAAAAACATCTTGACCAGCCATAGTAAGACCACTCTGTGTGTATGTATGTGTGTGTGTGTGTGTGTGTGTGTGTGTGTGTGTGTTATACAGTACCTAGACTATACTATACCTATACTTAGACTTATAGCGGTAAAAGTCTAAGGCTGACAAAAGCCCTGAGTTCACCATCAACTCACAGCCCATACGTGTGTATGACCTACATGAGTCATAAACTACATAGGGCATAGATTTAATATCGCAGGGGAATGGAAAGAACAGGTTGTTATGGCTGTGTGCGCGCGTGTGTGTGTGTGTGTGTGTGTGTGTGTGTGTGTGTGCTCACTATACAGAAAATCTTCAGTGTTGGCCTGGGCGGCTAGTGTAGGGGTCTGGGCACTTGTCTGTCTCATATTGTACGCTATCCAATAGCCCCAAAAATATCTAAAAGAATAAATAAATAATAATCTTCAGTGTCAAATTAACACTGAGAGAGCAGAAACCAAACGGACACGTGTACACTGTTGGAGTTATACGATAAGCGAACACTGAGGATGTGACTGCAGTGTACCTCCCTCAACCCAGAGGGCTCCTCCATGCACGCCTCGCAATAAAGTTGATTACCGGAAGAAACTTGAGAAGTGAGAGAGTGTGTGAGGGTGCATAATATTTGATTCCTCTCTTACCTAGCCGCGGGTCGTACTGCCTCATCTGAACCTCTTCCACGCAGTCCGCTGGGAACCAGCCAGTCCTGCCTTTAACCGTGCCTTCCCAGAAGCCACCTTCTCCTATACTCAGCACTGAGAGCATGCAGGGGAACAAGAGAGGAAGAGAAGAAGACATTATTATAACCCATTAAGACCTGAGACCAGATTAGGCAAATGTCTTCAAAATCCTAACAGTTTTCTGAAAAACGGGTGTCTGTGGTTCTCTAACTTCATCTCAAAATATGTTGTTCTCTAGGGAGTTAAAAAACGTTTGCCGTGAAAGAATATATATAATATATTCAAAGATTTGCACACATTTTCACGATAAAAAAAAAATAGCAGATCTACAAGCTGACACCGCGGTCAGTGTATTCATGCACTGCATCTCTGGAATAATAACCTTAAGAAACACAATAGCTGTCTTGTACCCTCCGAGCCATTTTTATTTGTGCCCAAATGTAAATGAGGCTCCAGTTTAAATGTTGTATAATAGACATAAATACACCTACACATAACGATACAGTATATACATACATATTCACACATACTGTACATAAACGCACGCACGCACGCACGCACGCACGCACGCACGCACGCACGCACGCACGCACGCACGCACGCCTCAAGAGTCCGGTTGGGTTCATGGATTGTTTTCTCCTATAATACAAGACACACATATACTGTATATAACATACATCCTTCATATCCACCCACTAGACTCACATACATTATTCTTACAGTATATTCGGGAGGTTGGTGAGAAAGGACTGCTTGTTGAGAGATTGACGGAGGGAGAGAGAGAGAGAGAGAGAGAGAGAGAGCAGTAGGAGATTCCTTCTACATGCACATTGGGTAATTAGAGATGAATGTATAGTTGATATTGATCTTTCCTGCAGGACTGCACCAGAGCACTCATTTCTGCAATACTCATCTATTACTCTGAGAAGCTCTCTCTCTCTCTCTCTCTCTCTCTCTCACACACACACACACACACATACACACCTGAATATATTTCTCTCTCCCAGAAAAACAGCCATGGCTCTCTTGTATGTTCCTCAAACAAAATACACAGATACACTGTACGCACGCACGCACGCACGCACGCACGCACGCACACACACACACACACACACACACACACACACACACACACACACACACACACACACACACACACACACACACACACACACACACACACACACACACACACACACACACACACACACACACACACACACACACACACACACACACACACACACACACACACACACACACACACAGCAATCCTCTCAGACCCCCAGCTGGAACTGAAGCTGTGCCTGAGTGAGCCCTTCTCCTTGCGCCGCGGTTGCTAGGTTACGGCAGTATAGTATATAGTATAACGGTGTTGTGTAGTACAGTTGGCTCCATGGTGAGGACAGTATAGTATATAGTATAATGGTGTTGTGTAGTACAGTTGGCTCCATGGTGAGGACAGTATAGTATATAGTATAATGGTGTTGTGTAGTACAGTTGGCTCCATGGTGAGGACAGTATAGTATATAGTATAATGGTGTTGTGTAGTAGAGGACAGTATAGTATATAGCAGGGGTCCTCAACTAGAAATGTTGAAGGTCCACAAATATGGTCCAGTCTCATGCGCACGCAAATAAAGTTGTGGGTCGCGGGCCACATAGGCCCCACGGGGTGGGGCTGCCCCCCTCGCCCCCCACCCGAAACAACTATGCCTGTTTAGTACAGTCAAACCAAGCTACAGTATACAAACCGGGTCCCATCCCAACCACCAGAGTAGTGGCAGAGTATGAAAATATATTTTTTCACTTTAACAAATATTAATTATTCATACCTCCAAAAATCCAATTTTGTTCATTCAACTGAATGTGTGAATGTGTCACTGCTAGTGAGCCAGTCAGTGAGACATTGCCATCATTACATGCCGGCCCAACGGAGAATTCAACTTGCGGTTGCGGTGACTTTTCTTCTTCTCTTTCTTCTTTTTTTTTTAAATGTTTTTTTGTGGCTTTCGCCTTTATTTTATATTTTTTATGGAGGGACAGACAGTAGGCTGACAGGAAATGGGGAGAGAGATGGGGGGTCACTCCCACTGAGCCACGGCCCATGCAGGCCTTTTCTCTTTATTCTATCATTTCTCCAGGGTCCGCAGAGAGGTGTGCCGCGGTTTCATTTCAGATACTGGTGGCAGGTTTTTTGGGGGGGAAGCCTATAGGAGCTATTATGGTAAACAAAAAGTACAGGCTTTAGTTTAGACATACTATTGGTCCGACTGTCCCTAGACCAACAAGTAACCTATACCTCAAACCCTAACCTAACCCTAACCTCAAGCACGGGAGCAGCATTCCAACTCAATAGCGCTGCCGCCTACAATATACTGCTGTAGAAGTTATAGCTATAGCTGTACAGTATAAGACTGCATCTCATCAAAGAAGACATTCAACGTTTGTACAAAAGTATTGCCCTTAGAATGATATTTGTTTTTACCAGCTGCAAGCTAGTCCTCTAGTAGTCTAGTCCAGCAGGTTTTCTCATTGGCTGACTCACGTCGCTGTGCTAGTCCAGTTGGTTTTCTCATTGGCTAAACCACGATGCGCTGTTTCTTTGTGTGTGTGTGTGTGTGTGTGTGTGTGTGTGTTATACCTAGACTATACTATACCTATACTTAGACTTATACCGCTGGCAGACAAAAGCCCTGAGTTCAGCATCAACTCGCAGCCCATACGTGTGTATGACCTACATGAGTCTAAACTACATAGGGCATAGATTTAATATGGCAGGGGAATGGAAAGAACAGGTTGTTACAGCTGTAGACCTTATAGGTGTGTGGGTCTGGGCTGTGTGTCTGTGTTTGTGTCTCTCTAGAGTTTGAATTTTCTTCTCCTTGCACATTCTGCGTTTTTGTTA
The DNA here is from genome assembly GCF_964188405.1 of Protomyctophum parallelum. NCBI lineage: Eukaryota > Metazoa > Chordata > Actinopteri > Myctophiformes > Myctophidae > Protomyctophum > Protomyctophum parallelum. Next base: position 15,518,095 of record NC_139700.1, on the reverse strand, counting down.
GTGTGCGTGCAACTAAAAGTGAGTACCCTTTTAGTAATGCTGTAATTACTGTAATTATTTGTACTTTTTGGTTGAATTTTCTGTAGCTTATTATGAGAAAGTTCATTCACCTGTGCTACAATTGTTTGCCGGACTTAATAACTTTGGTATTTTGATGGTCTTTAGATGCTGTTTGAATGTCGCTCATATTAACATTTCATGACATTTCTGATTTAATTAATCAGATTTGTGAATGGCCTGTATTTTGAGTGTAACACAGAAAAGGTAGATGTGGGTGTTAAGTGGAATAAATCTAATTTGAAGCACATCATTTATGAGTATGTTTTAACTCGACAATCAGCTCATCAATATTACATACAATTCTTTACACAATTCTTTACAACGGTTAGGCCCATCTTATGTTATAGTTTGCTGTTCTCTTACACTACATGAACCTTTCGGTTGTATAGCGCTCAAAAGCCAAGATTGTTGGTACTTTTGCATGCCACTGATATACAGTATGACCAGTGTTGCCAAGTACTTAAAGGGCCACTTCACCCCTATTGCAACCAGATCTTATTTTAATAATGTTTGGGAGACAAGAAACACTTTCCTGGGCCTTTTATGTGGGTAATATGTGTTTTTAGATATTTTAGCAGGCCTATTTCAAAGTGTCCATGGACTTCATGATGTCAGGGACACTGGGCTCACTTACTTCCTGGACTACATGTTCTCAGTAAGACAGCGCTCCCTCTATCCACAAGGAGGAGCAGTGCACCAAAGCATTATGGGAATTGTAGTCCAGGAAGGAAGTGAGCCCAGTGTCCATGACATCGTGGGGTCCATGGACACTTTGCAATACTGAAATATCTAAAAACACAAATGACCCACATAAAAACCCCCAGGAAAGTGTTTCCTGTCACCCAAACATCATTAAAATAAGATCTGGTTGCAAAAGGGGTGAAGTGGCACTTTAAGTAATACTTTACTTTGAGTAATATTATTACCTTTTTTTTCTTTAAGATATTTTTTTGCGGCTTACACCTTTTATTGGCTTTTTGAAGGGACAGACAGTAGGCTGACTGCAGGAAACGGGAGAGAGATGGGGGAAGACATGCAGTAAAGGCCGTGTCGGGCTCAGGAGTCAAACCCGCGGCACACTGAGACTGGATTACCAGTCGGGTGCCCAGACGGTTACGCCACCGCCTGGGCCAATGTTATTACTTTTGTCCAGTAACTAGTAAAGTAACTAGTTACTTTCACATTTTGAGTAATGATTATTACATTTACTTTTTTCCAATAGTAACTAGTTACAATTTTCATGAGCCACGAGTGCTGTGGGCTGTTTATTCATAATGGCAGACTGGGTTGGGATGGAGTTGCTTTGCAGGCTGCTGATCTGGTCTAGATCTAGACTCTAGAGCGGATAAGGAAACGATGCGTGTTCGTCTGTAGTCTGTACGTGTTAACTATCGGATGCAGAATGGCGGGCCTTAAACTGTCCGGAACGTGGAACAAACTATAATGTGCGACTCGCGTTAGAGTACTGCAAGAGACGTAAACAAACTAAACATAGGGGAGGTGGAGGAGACACCAGCACCACACAGCTTTAGACTTACTGTACGTTCACCACTTAGAAGTATTGTCATTATTTTGATGTCCCCGATAAAGACGAGAAGAACATTATTGTCCGCTGCAAGTACAAGTACACTTTTCAGAGTTAAATAAAAGGGGAGAAAATATTCTTAAAAGTAATAAGTAACAATATTACTTTGTGTTTTGTAACTTTGTGTTGTAACTTTGACAACACTGAGTATGACACAGTATAAAATACAGCATTAGACAAAAAAGACGAAATAATGGAGATACAAGGTTTCTGCCACAACACTGCACCCTGGCTGAGATCCACACAGAGGAATGCCACGTGACACAGCTGGAGGAGAGACTCCATGATTCTCAACACACACAGGATACACTGGCTCATCCAAGCTTTGATCTCTGCTTAACACCACTTTCCCTGTCCCATCTCCTGAGAACAAAATCTCTGTCTCCCTTTTTCTCACATACTTGCCGCGTCCTTAATGTTTCTCTCTGGCAAAGTCCCTCTCTCTGCGGTCCAGATTTACATACATCAAAGGTGCACCACAAATTGCCCTGTGCCTCAAGTGCAATTTATGCTCACAAAGCACTGTAGTACGTGGAATTAAGGTGGAAACTAATTTAGGCAATCTTGCATTCTGTGCTTGAAGCAGAGGTTAATCGACAAAGTAGACCGGCAAATTTGGAGCCCTCGTCGAGCACAAGAATAAAAATAAATGCTAAATTAATTGATGTTGAAGTAAGAGAACACCAAAACATATTGGAGAAAGACAATTCTACTCCAACTGAGAGAAACTGAATTTTGGTTTTAAAGATTTTTAACATATATTTTTTTTGGAGGGTCGCTAGCCCCTCCTATGGGCTAGCGACCGGGTTTGTGTGAACACAAACATTGGCTTGTGATTGATCACCCCATAGCGATGATTTGATTGGGTGAGCAAAGTACAGTATTGAAGATAAAAGTGAGGGCAGAAAAGTGAAGACGCCCGGAAGTGATTGGCCGGAATGACATTTGTGATGATTTGATTGGTTGAGCACGGAATGTGGTGTATGATGATTTTTGAGGGGCTAAGTCCAGCTTAGTGTGCGTGTAAACACAAACTTTGTCCTAACACAAGCATTAAATGCCATTGATAATGATTGGACAATTTTACATCATAGTGTAAATTAAAAGCTGGAATGATGTAAGATGATAAGAGCACCCCTCACTTCACACAGGTGTGATTTTTGAGGGCCCCTCCTATGTCCAGCTTTTAGTGTGTGTGTGCACAAACTTTGTCCTACACAAACATTAAATGCCATTGACAATGATAATCATAGTGTGACACA
>NC_139700.1:15507688-15510188 GCF_964188405.1 Protomyctophum parallelum | reverse complement strand
TGTGTTTCTCTGTCCTCACTGTGTTTCACTGTCCTCACTGTGTTTCACTGTCCTCACTGTGTTTCACTGTCCTCACTGTGTTTCACTGTCCTCACTGTGTTTCACTGTCCTCACTGTGTTTCACTGTCCTCACTGTGTTTCACTGTCCTCACTGTGTTTCACTGTCCTCACTGTGTTTCACTGTCCTCGCTGTGTTTCACTGTCCTCGCTGTGTTTCACTGTCCTCACTGTGTTTCACTGTCCTCACTGTGTTTCACTGTCCTCACTGTGTTTCACTGTCCTCACTGTGTTTCACTGTCCTCACTGTGTTTCACTGTCCTCGCTGTGTTTCTCTGTCCTCGCTGTGTTTCACTGTCCTCACTGTGTTTCACTGTCCTCACTGTGTTTCACTGTCCTCACTGTGTTTCACTGTCCTCACTGTGTTTCACTGTCCTCACTGTGTTTCACTGTCCTCGCTGTGTTTCACTGTCCTCGCTGTGTTTCACTGTCCTCACTGTGTTTCACTGTCCTCACTGTGTTTCTCTGTCCTCGCTGTGTTTCTCTGTCCTCACTGTGTTTCACTGTCCTCACTGTGTTTCACTGTCCTCACTGTGTTTCACTGTCCTCACTGTGTTTCACTGTCCTCACTGTGTTTCACTGTCCTCGCTGTGTTTCACTGTCCTCGCTGTGTTTCTCTGTCCTCGCTGTGTTTCACTGTCCTCGCTGTGTTTCACTGTCCTCGCTGTGTTTCACTGTCCTCGCTGTGTTTCTCTGTCCTCGCTGTGTTTCACTGTCCTCACTGTGTTTCACTGTCCTCGCTGTGTTTCACTGTCCTCGCTGTGTTTCACTGTCCTCACTGTGTTTCACTGTCCTCACTGTGTTTCACTGTCCTCGCTGTGTTTCACTGTCCTCGCTGTGTTTCACTGTCCTCGCTGTGTTTCACTGTCCTCACTGTGTTTCTCTGTCCTCACTGTGTTTCTCTGTCCTCACTGTGTTTCTCTGTCCTCGCTGTGTTTCACTGTCCTCACTGTGTTTATCTGTCCTCACTGTGTTTCACTGTCCTCGCTGTGTTTCACTGTCCTCACTGTGTTTCTCTGTCCTCGCTGTGTTTCACTGTCCTCACTGTGTTTATCTGTCCTCACTGTGTTTCACTGTCCTCGCTGTGTTTCACTGTCCTCGCTGTGTTTCACTGTCCTCGCTGTGTTTCACTGTCCTCGCTGTGTTTCTCTGTCCTCGCTGTGTTTCTCTGTCCTCACTGTGTTTCACTGTCCTCGCTGTGTTTCACTGTCCTCGCTGTGTTTCTCTGTCCTCACTGTGTTTCTCTGTCCTCACTGTGTTTCTCTGTCCTCGCTGTGTTTCACTGTCCTCACTGTGTTTCTCTGTCCTCGCTGTGTTTCTCTGTCCTCACTGTGTTTCACTGTCCTCGCTGTGTTTCACTGTCCTCACTGTGTTTCACTGTCCTCACTGTGTTTCACTGTCCTCACTGTGTTTCTCTGTCCTCACTGTGTTTCACTGTCCTCGCTGTGTTTATCTGTCCTCACTGTGTTTCACTGTCCTCACTGTGTTTCTCTGTCCTCACTGTGTTTCACTGTCCTCGCTGTGTTTATCTGTCCTCACTGTGTTTCACTGTCCTCGCTGTGTTTATCTGTCCTCACTGTGTTTCTCTGTCCTCACTGTGTTTCTCTGTCCTCACTGTGTTTCTCTGTCCTCGCTGTGTTTCACTGTCCTCACTGTGTTTATCTGTCCTCACTGTGTTTCACTGTCCTCACTGTGTTTCACTGTCCTCGCTGTGTTTCACTGTCCTCGCTGTGTTTCTCTGTCCTCGCTGTGTTTCTCTGTCCTCACTGTGTTTCACTGTCCTCACTGTGTTTCACTGTCCTCGCTGTGTTTCACTGTCCTCGCTGTGTTTCTCTGTCCTCGCTGTGTTTCACTGTCCTCACTGTGTTTCACTGTCCTCGCTGTGTTTCACTGTCCTCGCTGTGTTTCACTGTCCTCGCTGTGTTTCTCTGTCCTCGCTGTGTTTCTCTGTCCTCACTGTGTTTCACTGTCCTCGCTGTGTTTCACTGTCCTCGCTGTGTTTCTCTGTCCTCACTGTGTTTCTCTGTCCTCACTGTGTTTCTCTGTCCTCGCTGTGTTTCACTGTCCTCGCTGTGTTTCTCTGTCCTCGCTGTGTTTCTCTGTCCTCACTGTGTTTCTCTGTCCTCGCTGTGTTTCTCTGTCCTCGCTGTGTTTCTCTGTCCTCGCTGTGCTTCACTGTCCTCACTGTGTTTCACTGTCCTCACTGTGTTTCACTGTCCTCGCTGTGTTTCACTGTCCTCACTGTGTTTCACTGTCCTCACTGTGTTTCACTGTCCTCGCTGTGTTTCACTGTCCTCACTGTGTTTCACTGTCCTCACTGTGTTTCACTGTCCTCACTGTGTTTCACTGTCCTCACTGTGTTTCACTGTCCTCGCTGTGTTTCACTGTCCTCACTGTGTTTCACTGTCCTCACTGTGTTTCACTGTCCTCACTGTGTTTCACT
>NC_139700.1:15392688-15497688 GCF_964188405.1 Protomyctophum parallelum | reverse complement strand
ATGTCATATGAAAGCAGGGAATCATAGCCTCAGACTGGCTTGAAAGGTTCACTTCTGTGGACTCTAACATTACTAACATTACACCTAGCTAGCATTTATTATATTTATACATGATATTCAGACATTCTCTAGTATATGAAGAGGCTGCCTGTTCTATTAACTCATTTTGGATAATAAATAAATAAATGCAGTTTACTGCAGTTTCAAGCTGGAGGTTGCACAATGGCAGGCTCTCAGTCAAATCTGGTCTCTATTAACGGCTAGGTGTGCTGTCATGCCAATTTCAGCATGGCTGGAGAGCCTATTTTGCTTGGTGCAGAAAAACAATCCGTAGTAATATAAATATTTAATTCCACTTAAAGTATCACTAGTGGTACTATAGTACCAGTGGTTGAGAACCTCTGCTGTAGACTCACTGGTTACAACATGGACAGCAGTGAATATCACCTGGTACGTTGAAGAGCCCACAGTTTGATATGCATAAAGCCACAAACCGTTTGCATCTGTGGTCGTTGCAACATTACTTATTATTATTATTATTTTTTATCCCACGATTTTGCAACCCATTTTTTCACTCAGTGTCCATTCTGTAATGTAATCCTGGGCGCTACACTTCCTCTGCAAACCTGGGTGGCAGCGGACTGACCTCATGCTTCCTTCTATGCATGAGGAGTCCAAGCTGCTTCTTTTCACCTGACAGAGGGGGATTTCCCCGGCCGGACGTAGCGCGTGGAAGGAACACGTTATTCCGACCAGTTCCTTTCCCCTCCATCAGGAGCCCCAGCTGACCAGGGGGAGGTAGTTTAGAGACCAGGATTACTGCATGTTTTTTGTGAGGGTACCTACCCTAGGGGACACGGGGAGAACATGCAAACTCCACACAGAAAGGCCCTTTCACCAACCCCGCCTCGGGTATAGGCACTGATGACGCGGAGGAGAGAACACGCCCCCAGCGCCCAGGAATACAAGCCCCCAGCGCCCAGGAATACAAGCCCCCAGCGCCCAGGAATACAAGCCCCCAGCGCCCAGGAATACAAGCCCCCAGCGCCCAGGAATACAAGCCCCCAGCGCCCAGGAATACACGCCCCCAGCGCCCAGGAATACACGCCCCCAGCGCCCAGGAATACACGCCCCCAGCGCCCAGGAATACACGCCCCCAGCGCCCAGGAATATACGTACGCACGCAACATTACTCATTATACCTCGACATTTTATGAAACAATGGTTCCTATACTGCAGGATAGGACAGCTGATGATTTGCAGGATGCCGATTTTCTTACTTGTGGGAGGTAATTACTGAAACCACTGAAAACAATGTGAATGTGTGTGTATGTGTGTGTGTGTGTGTGTGTGTGTGTGTGTGTGTGTGTGCATATGTGCACGCACGCACACACACACACACACACACACACACACACACACACACACACACACACACACACACACACACACACACACACACACACACACACACACACACACCACTCTTCAAGGTGGTAGCAGACAGAATGGAATGCTAATTAATTCACAATGGGATGCTAACAATGATGGTTTAAATTCAACACTTAAATTCAGCACATATGCTCCGATCCACACTGATGTGCACGTACCGCAAACTGCGCAGCACAAAGGAAATGCAGAGGAACATCACTGAGAGTTGGTGAGAAGAGAAATGTTGTTGTTTTGGATTGGACATAGAATATATTCAAATACACATGAGGCACAATATGAATATTTTTTCACTTTCTTGGAAAGTTGCAACTTGTAACCGTGAAGCACTCGGGCACCTGTTGCTTGGTTACAGATGCATACATGTATTTTAGTCTTGGTAATAGCAAGCTGTGTGCTCTTGAAAAAAATGCTGCAATATAAGATTTAGTGTGTATTTGCACACGCATGTGTGAGTGTGCCGATATGCTTTCCGACTATGTGTTCATGCTTGTGTGTGTTTATGGTTCGCATAGGCCAATGTCCATTGGGAATGATGCCCGCTGGGAACGATTCCTGTTGCGAATGCTTGCCCCTCCACTTATGGAATAGCCAGTGTACCCATTGTCAGAGTACTTGATGCAGTGCTTTGGCGTGATTCAAGTCAATTGGTTGGGAGATTGTCAAGATACGCAGGAGAAACATGGACAGACTCAAATCTATAGCTGTTGATGAATTGATGTGAAGAAGAAACATTATGTGTAGCCTCTTAACTTCTTTACTGCCATCTATAGTGTTCAAAAACTTTGAATCAAAAGCCGATCTACAAGCACACAACACATTGTGGCTGCATATGTGGTATCTTATTTTACAGGACACCCTATAGTCCTACCATACAACATACTGAAAACTGGAAGAGCACTCGAGGAAGTTTGTGAGACATGGCAGTCAGCAGATGAGATGTTCCTTGGTTGTTGTTTATTTCAAAGTACAGCACAGCACAGCACTGCATAGGCTCACACAGGAGCCTAGTATAGTGACCACCAGCCCAACTGACTGACCAAGTCATCGTATTCTGGTTAGCTTATTTAAGCAGTTTACATGAGTAGAGGCTGTCGAACAGAAAAATGTATAGACTTTGATCAACCATTTGCTCCCGCTATCAACACAAATTGCTTTGTTACACAAATTGCCACAGGAAGAGGCTCAGGAGTGTATGCAAACCATCACCCTCCTGTCCTCCTCACTCCAGGTGGGACTTGAATAACAGTAGAAGTTCAAAGACAGGCTTTGGGAACGACTGGCTTGCACAATTAAGCCAGCCAGCTAGTCAGACCTACTGAATACACAAGAAAGAGCCACATTTGTCCAAGAACATGAAATATTTAGAATTATGGAATTCCAGATTCTACACATACTGTAACTCAGGGTACAGTGCATTCAATGGGAAGCTATTGCATGTCTATGGCCAGCACTAGTTTTCCCGTAATACTAAATGGCTGAGCTACAGTACCATTTTCCCAGAGATCATAACAGTGTGTCTATGTGAAGCTAGCGGCCCAGCATAATCCATTAACATCGAGCATGTGTGTAGGCTATGTGTGTCCTCGACCAATGTGAACATGTGCGTGCGTGCACTGCATATTGACTGTATGTGTGTGTATGTATGTGTGTGAGTTGCTGTGCATATATGTACGTGTGTGTGTGTGTGTGTGTGTGTGTGTGTGTGTGTGTGTGTGTGTGTGTGTGTGTGTGTGTGTGTGTGTGTGTGCGTGCGTAGTCAGTCCAGGTATTCTTTGCTGCCCATAGCAATGTTAATATTCTGCACACACAGGGTGCAGCCAAAAGCCCATTAATCATGTTTGTGAATGTCTAATCTCAACGTTATTTGCTCTGGTTTCATTTTCATGGCTGTCTGTAAGATTTATAATGGCGTTTGGGAAAGCTGCACGTGGCGTACACACATGCAATGCGCATGTGTGTGTGCGTGAGTGCGTGCGTGCGTGTGTGAGAGTGCCTGTGCACGGAGCCCTATTTAAGCTGTATCACACCGTTATTGAAGCGTGTGCTTATTATGTGTCACCTTGTCACCTTGTTGAGTAGAAGACTGTCCAAACTGTAACAGTTAGCGCTCCCCTTGGGGATGGGTGGAGGGGCGGGGGATAAATCTGTGCACCAGCATACATGCACATACAGTATACACACATCTCTCATCGTTGTTAGTCTCAGCCTCCACACCTTGGTGTTACTTACTACTGTATAGGTACTTGACCGGGTTAAAGTACCGTGCCTGTCCGTCTCCATGCTGACTGTACCAGACAGCCTTGTGGTTAGAGTGTCTGCCTTGAAACTGGGAGGTCGGGGTTCGATCCCTGGCTGGGTCATACCAAAGACTGTAAAATTGAGACCCAATGCCTCCCTCCTGCTTGGCACTCAAGTATCAATGGGTTGGATTGGGGGTTCAAATTAATCAAAATGATTCCCGAGCGCGGCACGGCTGCATGCAGCTCACCGCTCCTTGACTGTGGGTCACCGCTCCAAGAGATGGGTCAAATGCGGAGAACACATTTCAATGCGGTAACACGTGTGACAAATCGTACGACTTTGTCTGTGGCGTTTCGACAGATCAGTCCGTCCAGCTGATGATCTGAGACGACATACAATTACAATTTACAATTTAGGCATTTAGCAGCATTTAGATAATCCAGAGCGATTTACATTAAGCAAGAACAAAAGCATGGGAATACATCACATAAAAGCATTTATCATGAAACATGCGTAAGCTAAGAAAGTAACAGTGGAATATCTATATAATGAAACTATACATATATACTACTATGCTATACATATGTACTATGGCGTGCTATGACTATATACAATGCAATTATAGTGCTGTCTACATAACATGCTATAAGTCTGTATCAAATGCTATCTAAGTCTACGGAAGTGCTATCTAAGGGGGTAGGGTAAGTGCTATGGGCCATGATGGAGTCTGAAAAGGTGGGTTTTCAGACTACGGCGGAAGATTGGGAGTGATGCTGCAGTTCTGACTGCAATGGGAAGTGCATTCCACAGTTTTGGAGCCAGAAGGGAGAAGAGTATGGGACGTGTGGAGCGTTGTCCCGGCGTTTTTAGTGAGGGTACTTCCAGCTTCCCTGCGTTGGCTGATCTGAGTGCGCGGGAGGGTTTGTAGGGTTCAATCATACTTGCAAGATATGGGGGAGCCTTACCTTTGGTTGCTTTGAATGCCAGCATCAGAGTTTTATATTCTGTGCGGGCAGCGACCGGGAGCCAGTGGAGGGAGCGGAGCAGGGGGGAGACATGTGAGAATTTTGGCTGGTTGAAGACCAAGCGAGCTGCGGCATTTTGGATCAGCTGGAGAGGCTTAAGTGCGCATGATACTGTACTGTATAGGCTTGGGGATCGTTAGCTTAGCGTGTAGCTACTGTTTCAACACACTGAACTTCATCTCCGCCTGTAATCCAAGTTATTTTTTTATTGACGCCCCTCTGAGCCTCCGACGCCGGTGCGGGGAGGCAAGACTTCTCCAGGAGAAGTTACTAGGGCAGGCAGGCTACATGTTGCTGCCTGCGACAAATAACACTGTCACCAGCCAGTGGTTGTGATGTTAGCTTAGCTTGCAGCTGCTTGTCCGTTCCAACTTCACTTCATCTAAACTTATTTCTTATTTTGTTACCCTGGCTGCGCAGTTGTGCTGCAAAAACAGACGGATCTACAAGCTCTCAACGCGTAGCGAACAGAGCTGCAAAAACAGGCAGGACGCGGCGCTTTGAGAGCTTGTAGATCTGGCTTTTTTGCGACCTGCAGTGAGCTGTTCTCACTTTACTTTTATGACACGAATACTTCGTCAATCGCCGATTTTCGGACAGACGATGCGCGATTTAAATAAATTGGCTTATCGCCCAACCTTAACACACACACACACACACACACACACACACACATACACACACACACACACTTTCCCCATGGCTGGTGCGGTTACAGTGGTCAGTGGGTGGAGAAAGGAGGACAAACAGATCTCATTACCCGAGACTAAGAGAGAGTGCCTGCAGAGAGCTGGCTGCAGACGACCACACTAAATGGCAGAGAATGGAGGCTGTTTGTCTAGACAAAAGCTGTCTAGGGACATTGATCTCAGACAGGCCGACCAAAGGAGCGATGGGGCTTGACTGGCACTGACTGAGTAGCGACGGTGGACGTTTCCAACCAAACGCTTCATAACATAAATGGGTACAGAGAAATCTCAGGCCTCGGCAGGCCATGGCAGCTACAGCGCCCGACGTAACTAAGCAACTAGGTTTTCTTGCGTCCCTCTATACTTAGTATAAAACCCATTCTAAGACCTGAGGCCGATTCTACAAATGCCTTCTAAATCAGTAGTTCTCACACTTTCATGATTTTTCAGAAATGTTCAAACTTAATGATGTACAGTACAAGCCTGCTAGCTCGCTAGCTGTGAGATCTGCCATTATTGAACACAAAAAATCTAAAATGACACTAATGCTTTCCCTGTTTTAATGCGTCGGTTAAAAGGTATGCACAAAGAAAAGAAAAAAGAAAAGATGATTTAAAGTTTCTCTTCACTGCTCTACAGAGTGACTGTGTCTACACACAGGGATACTCTACTGCATATTGATGTGAAGGATCAGAGAGGTATTATGTTACATTCTAAAGGCTCTTAAGGATCCATCCTCACACGCTGCCTTTTTGGGTCACAATTTAGGTTGACATAGTGTATTGCTGCAAGATCTAAAGAGATCTTGTAAGCTTGTGTCGATCCGCCAAAATAATGATAATTTAATTCACAGATAGCCCCCTACACATACTGTACGCTGTCTGAATCTGACAGTTACGTCGCCAGTTTCGTGATGCTGGTTGAACTTGGACACGCCACGGAAGTCCAGCCCATATCAGAGATGGTGCTTTCAGTCTGAATAGAGGCACGGGAGTGTGAAGACTGTGTGTAGAGACCGGTGGTGTGTGGAGACTGTGTGTAGAGACCGGTGGTGTGTGGAGACTGTGTGTAGAGACCGGTGGTGTGTGGAGACTGTGTGTAGAGACCGGTGGTGTGTGGAGACTGTGTGTAGAGACCGGTGGTGTGTGGAGACTGTGTGTAGAGACCGGTGGTGTGTGGAGACTGTGTGTAGAGACCCGTGGTGTGTGGAGACTGTGTGTAGAGACCGGTGGTGTGTGGAGACTGTGTGTAGAGACCGGTGGTGTGTGGAGACTGTGTGTAGAGACCGGTGGTGTGTGGAGACTGTGTGTAGAGCCCGGTGGTGTGTGGAGACTGTGTGTAGAGACTGGTGGTGTGTGGAGACTGTGTGTAGAGACCGGTGGTGTGTGGAGACTGTGTGTAGAGACCGGTGGTGTGTGGAGACTGTGTGTAGAGACCGGTGGTGTGTGGAGACTGTGTGTAGAGACCGGTGGTGCATGTGTGAAGACTGTGTGAGTTGAAGACGGGAGTTTTGTCCAAGAAAGCATCCGAGCCAGAGTGGTCTTGAGGAGAGGAGCTGAACTACTGAGGGTTGCTGTTGGTGAGCTACAAAGAGCAGTGGGGCTAACACCCTACACTACGCACGCACGCACGCACAACACACGCAACACATGCAACACACATGTGTGCAACCACTCCAAGGAACAGCAATGTCCTGACCTACCTGTGAGTATGTCCTAACCTATGTTTAGAGTACCAGTAGGGGCAAAAGTGGTGCTGTTGTGCCAGAAACAGAGAGAGAGATAGTGTTGCACTGTTGCCTGCTAATTACAGAGAGAGAGACAGGCAGGGGGAGAGGGGAGTTGCACCACTCAGTTCACACGGGTGTGATTTTATTTATTTATTTGGTTCAAATTATATACGTGCCTGAGTTTAACCAGGTAGGTTGCTGTAGTGTCCTACAGTGACCTTTGTAGGGGTTTTGGTGAATCAAACCTTTAATTAGGAAACCGCTACAAGCTTGTTGAACAAATGCAGCTCAACCACAAGTTGGCACTGTTTAAACAGCTGTCTAATCCTTCTTTAAACATGAAAACACGGAAAATAAACACCATCTTTGTCAGACTCATCATCAATAGGCATCAGCTCTGAGCCATAAATATAACAAATATAACAAGGTACGCTAGAGATGTTTCTACTGCGTAAATATGGAGCAGGCATCATTTCAGAAAATACTGTTATTTTGAGGCTATTGTGATATTTTCTGGAACGTCCAGTCTTGAGACTCGCTCGGGCTAATATTGATGTTTGGCCTATAAATACTGTGACAAAGCTTTTATGAAAGCACACTGCAGTATACATTACTGTCAGGTGGTGTGGGGTTCTACACACTACTGAGTGATAAACTCTTTTGCAAATAAAAATTTCTGTGTGAAGCTATATAGACGCTGTTCTCTACAATACAGCAAAACAAATAATAAACAAAAAATAAAAGTACTTAAAATTACTTTAAGTTATTCATGGCTGTATTTGTCCAGACAGAGTGTAGAGTGTATTTACACGCCTAGCATATTAAAGCTATTGAACCTAGGTCCCGCATGCGATCGTTGGAATGTCTACTGATGAGTTAGAACTGAAAGCTTGTTTGAGCAGCGGATAAATTGCGCTTTGACCTTCATGTAATACTTTTGGTCAGAGAGTCCGACACTCCGACACTCTACCCCAAACCCTAAACCTAACCCTAACCACAAGCACGACGCAATGCATGGCATCAGTCACACACTCTTCCCCAAACCCTTACCCTAACCATAACCGCAAGCATGATGCAACGCATGGCATCAGTCACACACTCTTCCCCAAACCCTTACCCTAACCATAACCGCAAGCACGACGCAACGCATGGCGGACCAACGCACTGCCGCGGAAGTGCAGAGCGGCAGTTGAGTGTCAAAATCCCCCCAGTTTCCCCGGCAGCACCGTGGCTGTTAACCGGCAGTTGCGGCGTTGAGTGGGAGCCGCGAGATGGAGCGGCAGTGGAGTGACATAATCCCCCGGCAGATGCCGCCCCTCCCCCCGGCAGCGCCGCGGCTGTTACCGGCAGTTTACCGGCAGTTGCGGCGTCTGGAGCACGGCTGCCGAACAGACCGACAGAGCAGTGGAACAGAGCTGTCATAATAAGAGCTGCCGACCCTCCCCCCGGCAGGGCCGCGTCTCATTGCCGTTGCCGGAGAATGCACTCGCTACTTCTGAAATCCTGAATATATCTATTTTTGAATTGGAATCCTGAAAAGTTACTTTTTTATTTAATTTCAAATGCATTAGTTATAGTTATGTTAATTTTATGAACTAAATACAAATACATTGGGCATAAAATAGACAATAATATTTTAATTAGTCATTAAGCTATACTGTATAATATACAGTAAAGCTTAAAGTATATAGTATAGACTGAAGTCATTAAAGTGTCATGTTTGGAATTGTAACAGCTGAAATCAATAATATATCAGCATTCTGATATTAACTTGCGATGGTGATGGTGGGGGCCACATGTGGCGCACGCACGCACGCACGCACGCACGCACGCACGCACGCACGCACGCACGCACACACACACACACACACACACACACTTCCCAATTTCAGTTGATAGTGAGGCTACGGTTGGTGATTAACAGGAGTTTGACAACATGAATAATGAGATGAGAGCCAATGAGGAACGGAAGAAGATAACTAGCAAACAGAACCACATCTCTAATCACAAGCACTATATCAGTGCAAGCCAGAAGCACACACACACACACACACACACACACACACACACACACACACATGCACACAGAGCTAAACAAAACCCCAGCAAAACTAAGGAGCTGCTGGTGGACTTTAGGCAGGGCCCGCCCACTCCACCTCTGCCCCTATAGATAAATGGCCAGGCAATAGAACACGTCGAAGCAGAGCCGGAGTGTTTTCATCATCCTCATGGGGGCCCCCCGCAGCCCCGCCTCCCCGCAGCCCCGCCTCCCCGCAATTACAGATTGGTAATAAACACAGCGGTACGATTTCAGAACACATGATTCACTCATCTTGTTTCAACATTACAGCATGCAATGTTCAACAGTAAAGATTTTCAATGATCAATAGTAATTAGATATATTAGATATAATATTCGAAGAAACTATAGCATAGGAACCACTGGAAAGAATGCGCAACTTGGATCTCTCCAAAGGCCCAGAATTAATTGACAAAAAACAAACAAGAAAGCAGCTTCTATAGGCCAATGTCCAAGGTGAGGACTAATACTACATTATTATTATTATGAGAGAGAGAGAGAGAGAGAGAGAGAGAGAGAGAGAGAGAGATACGGAGAGAGAGAGAGAGAGATACTGAGAGAGAGAGAGAGATACGGAGAGAGAGAGAGAGAGAGAGAGAGAGAGAGAGAGAGAGAGAGAGAGATACGGAGGGAGAGAGAGAGAGATAGCCGGTCACTCAGGGGAGAGAGAGACACTGAATCACTTTTTGTGCACGCAAATCTGCGAGAAATGCCACGATTGCACTGTAGTGTAGTTGGAAACAGTAGTTGCTCTCAACGAGGCTGCTCTCACGGTCCAACGCGTGGGGCACAGCGGTTTCAAAGACGGGGCATTTTCCTCCTGGTGCTCCTTGAACCAGGCGAGTCTCTTTGGTGAATTATTGTGTTATTATGTCACGACTCAAGAACAACTACCATGAAATTCTGATTCCGATTAGCATTTGAGTACTTGGGTGGCCGCACCCAACACTTTTAACACCTCTTGGACGGCCGGCGGAGTAGTCTCTCAAGACAGACTGTTGCCTCGCAACAGTTGAGGAACAACAGGGGAGGCGCTGTTTTCCCGAATATTTGACGATGGGATTCTCAGATTGCCGGCGGAGAGGTCCAAAATGTTCGGAAAATCTGTAATGTAAATGTAAAATGTCCACAAAAATCTTCATGGGGGCCTAAAGGGGCCCTGGGAGTCTTCATGGGGGCTATGGCCCCGTGGCCCCCACAGACTCTACGTGGTTGCGTCGAAGAGTATAAATACCTCGGCACCACCATCGACCACAAACTCACATTCAAGACCAACGTGGAGAACATTCATTCCAAGTGTCAACAAAGACTTCAGGTCCGACCATCGATCCTGCAGGGTTTCTACAAGTCTTTTGTAGATTCCATAATGACCTTCAACATCATATCATGGTTTGGTGTCATGCGTGCAATCAACCGGAACCTTCTCGACAGGGTGGTTAGGATCAGTGGCAAGACCATCGGGAGGAACCAGGAGTGACTCAGCAGCATCCATAAAAAACTGACAATAAAGAAGGCCTCTGAAATAGTTGAGGACAACACACATACCCTCCATAACCACTACGAAACTAATGCCCTCAGGCCGGCGATACAGAGCATCAAAACTCACAACAAGGGGCTCAGCTACAGTAGCTTTGTGCCCAGTGCACCTCCATCAGACTTTTGAACGCCTAGGCTGAATCCCCCACCCCCCTTCTCCAGCTGATGGACTATAGTGAACACATACAGTAGGTTCATTGCATACAGTGTATCAGATTACTAGTACTTTATAGAACTTTTAATATATTATGCTTTTAAGCAGTCGTTTTTTTTATTGTCTTTTACATAGTAACTGTGTAAATATTGTCTTTTCCTGTTGTCTAAAAAT
Organism: Protomyctophum parallelum; assembly: GCF_964188405.1. Lineage (NCBI taxonomy): Eukaryota > Metazoa > Chordata > Actinopteri > Myctophiformes > Myctophidae > Protomyctophum > Protomyctophum parallelum. The sequence goes on along the minus strand of NC_139700.1, from coordinate 15,486,609 downwards.
AAAGTTCTTTGAAATTAAAGTTGAAGAGCCTTGAACAGCCTTTTGCCGTTACACCTTCAATTTATTTGGAAATTCAAGTCGTGAAATAATTTCATTTAACTGGTAAACATGTCATGTGATAAACTGTATGTAAATAAACGTGAAGTTTAATTTGTGTTATTTGATCAAAATACCATTTCCCCCTCTCCAACAGGCAAAATGAGACATCTTACTATTAGCAACTCAGCCATTTATGAATGCAGATTAGATGAAATACATTATGTATAAAAGCCAGGGTCATCCATCCCTATGGGAGCTGCAGGCTCCTCAAGCCTTCTCTTTCAGAAGGCCTGTCACCTTCTCATGTACAGTAGGTCAGGGGTTCTCAATGTGGGGTCCAGGGACCCCAAGGGGTCCATGAGAGGATTCCAGGTGGTTCAAGAGAATACGCAACTAAATGATTGTTAGTACTAGGAACCAGATGGACCCTTATAATCAAATGGACACAGAGTCTAGGCCTAGTCAGTGTACAAATGGAACCAAATTAACTCTCAGAGTTAAATTAACACAGTAGAAAATGGAGGACTGTGGTCTAATGCATATCAAATTGGGGTTGCTTGAAATAAAATAATAAGGTGGAGAATCACAGCAGTAGCTGACGCTGTAAGATTTTTTTTCCAAAAACAGGCTTTCTGTGGTTTACGTTTGGCTTTTCAAACTGTTCATGGAACCGTGGCCATGGTCGTGATGAATATGCTGGCTTACACACCCGAGGACTACAGCAGCTACATCGTAGAATGAATGCGGCTTCGTTTATGGTGGCCAGCGTTGCATAACGGAGCCAGATGGCTCAGTTGGCCGGTGCCACGCCGCTGGCAGCCATGTCACTGGAAGGAGCTTGTTTCCTGCTTGGCCAACATGAAAGGCTGCTAAAACTCTTGTGTGTTCGCATTAGCGACAGGGTTACGAATGGCGGTTGAACCTTACGGAGCCTGTATTTAAAGCGAGACAGAGGTCTTCATTGTGATGCCCAAGAGGCCGCTAACTCCTTCCTTTCCACAGTTGCCAACAGGAACAGAGTGTTTCGAACAGGAAAACATACACACACAGCATGTTAAGGCACTGGGGCTCCTTGAGCAGTTTCCAGGGAGTCCCCAGCTAAATGATTGATAGCTGCAGATTTTACAGTTGATTGGGGTCCCAGAGAGATAAAAAAGAATAAATAATAATAAAAACATATAAATTGGTAGTCCGCAGCATATCAACCTTGCGTTGTTTGAGAACCAGTGTTTTTAAGGGAATGTAGACACCGGACAATGCTGCCTTCAGCAGATACTAAAAGGGCAAATCAATGAGGTTGAAGGAACATAATTGATCATGAAAGAAGTACTGACGAAAAGTCATTGGGGGCGTTGACAGTGGATCCATGCGGTGGATCCAGACATACGGTACTTACTGTTGTGAAGACATTTGTGTCTACGCCGTTGTGCATAAAGTACACAGAATAATCCTCACCGTTAATTCAATTGTTAGAGTTTAACAGTAGCCCACTTCTTTTTACAGTACACTGTAAAGGTCTGTTCACACTGGAAGCGTTTATTTCATGCGATTCATTTGCACGACAACGTCCACACAGACTGCGAATATAACACAGCGATAAATCGGCTTATTAACGAGGCCAAACCGAGGTCGATTCTTCGCCACAAATAAAACCATCCGCCTGATATGGAATAATCACATCACATTTTTGTTTAATTTATTTGCGAGGGGCGTGGCTCCTGGTTTCTGAATTAAATTAACAGTGAGGAATGTGCCCTATACACAAGGCATATTGTCATGAAATAAGAGTGTAACTTTACACTGACTTTAGACTGTCTATATGTTCTTCTTTTGAATGCATGGGGAGAGACAGATAGGGACAGAGAGGGAAGGAGGGTGGTATGTCGACAAAGACGGATATAAAACATGTGGTCAAAAAGCTCAGGTTCACAGAAGTGCCTTTTTGCAGGTCCAGATTGATCCCACACCTCTTTCCCCTATCCCGCACCCTGCCCCGTACGGGATTCTCTTTTTTGCAGAGCGTGGGAGTCCTACTAGTAAAGTAGCCGGCGCTTGTTTTGCAGCGCCGTATACTATTAGTAAGGCGGGGTTATAATATAACCTCACAAAAACTATGCCTAAACCTAACCTTAACCGTAAGGTTTTTTATACCGAAGACTGGCATAAAATAAACTAAAACAGCCCAGACTCTTCTTCATGCAACAAAGATGGCGAAAGCAAACATTCTTTGCTCTGTACTTGTATGGTATACAAAACAATAAAATCCTTAAAGCATAAACCTAACCTGTTAAAACAAACCCCCCCATCAGCGACCATCGACTCCCATGCTCAGCAAAAAAGGTAGTCCCTGCCTCAGCCATGCCTCACAGAGGAGGCCCTGTGGGGAACCATGAAGACAATGCACCCTGCCTGCCCCCCAATGCCTCACAGAGGGCAAGACACCAAGAGAAGCATAGAGCTTTCCATTTGGGGCTAATGCCAGTTTGATTCACCCTTGATGTAAGCAGAATGACAGGCTGTCTAGGGGTGCAGGGGTCAATGTGGAGCCGGGCCGTCTGCAGACAGGTGATAAGAGAGGGAGAGATAAACTCTTGTACACTCCAGGTGGAAAAGCGCTCCCGAGGGGAAGAGGAGGAAAAGGACGAGGCGTGTGTATGCATACCAACAAACAACAACTCTCCGGAAATAAATAAGTAAATAAATACAACAAAACACAGGGCTTGTTTGAATTTGCATTCCCTATCCTTGAAGTATGATCCCAGATATATAGAAAGATCGGAAGGGTAAGCAGCCACGTACAGTGCAATTGACCCCCAGGGGCTTTAATGGCTGTCCCATTCAGCGACTTCCATATATGCGTGATTACATTAAGGATGGAAGGGAGCGTGCACAGTGCCAAGGGACGGCTCACTGCTACAGGGAGTGGGTGGAGACACTGATGTGCATGGGGGGAGTGTGGGGGGGCAGGGTGAGAAGAATACAATGGAGTTTACCTTCTACGTCATTAGAGTCATAGTCTGCAGTGGAGCATGGATGGAAACAAGAGCACACACACACACACACACACACACACAAACACAAACACACACATGTGAAAGCGAAGCCACAAAACAAATAACATAAGCCATGTAATACAGCATGTAGAGAAAACGCTGATGAGAAAATGGCAAATAAATGAGAGACGTAAAAGAGTGGAACATTATCTTGAGCCGGTGAGCAAAGGATGACGCTGACACAGAACTCTGAAATGACAGTAGCTTGTTGTCTGCATAAAGGCTATACCGATAGCAAATCTCCCACAGAGATTTGGACAGAGCATTGGAAGTAACAGAACATGAGAAGGTGTGTTTACTTTGCTGGGTAAGGTATCACATGTGCCTGTTTAACTCCACTCTGCCACAGGCTGGCACATTATGAAAAGTAGCACTCTAAAGTGTGTCAGCATGTCACCTGCTACTCTACAAAGATGACCATGCAAGAACTTCCTTTTCAGGTGGGGGGTTGAGGTGAGGTCGTGCAATTCATCAGTATTATAAATTAGACATTAGGCACTCTCCTCCAGAAGTGGCTACAGACAAGAAAGTGCAATGGACTTTCTCAAACAACAACAAGGTACCGTAAAGGTATGGACATCCACAGAGACCGAAGTGCTAAAGTAACTACAGTGCAATTGTAGCTCTAGCGTCCATCAAAAACAACACAGTGACTACGGCGGGTGCCTTACCTTTGACCCTCTCGCCGCGATTCAGCTGGATCTCCCCGTCGCCCTGCGGTGAGTAGGGCTTGACCACAATGAAGGTCCGTCCCGGCACGGCGCTGTAGAGTTTCCGCTTGGGCCCGTGCGTGCCGGCGCCAGGCAGCGCGCTGCCGGTCACCGCGTGATGATGATGCGGGGGGCTGGGGTCTCGCTGCACCGAGCCGGGGCTGTAAACAAACACATAGGTTACCGTGGTGATGCCGGGCAGCTGGTAGCTGAAGCCGGTGGTGGTCACCGACATGGTCATGGTTTGAGGGGGATGAGGGGGGGGAAGAGGGAGGGGGTGGGATTTGTAGAGGCGAGAGATCCTTCCCCACTGCCCCTCTCCCTCCTCGGTCGCTACGGTGACCAGAGAGGCTGCGAGAGGGGGAAAGTAGTGCCAGTGGCCGGCCAGGCAACAGTCAGTGTTCCATGGAAGAATCAAGAGGAGAGGATAGTCCTCCCCGATCCCTCTCTTCCTCTCCTCCTCCTCCTCTCTCCCCACCCTTCCTTCCTCCGTTCCCTCACACACAACGTTCCCTCTCTTTCCCTCTCTCCACAAACACAGCCGTCCCAAACCGAGGTAGAGGTGAAGTAAAAACAAAACCCGGGATCTTTGACTGTCGACAGTCAGGGGCACGTCACCCCGTTGTTCCCCCGTTCGCATTCACGTGTCGGTCACATCCGTACACACCGTAAGCCCCCCTGAGTCAAACATATCCTGAGTTAAGAGAGGGTGAGGGGTGGGGGGACACAGATTTCCTCCCCCCACAGTGTGTCCCCAGCCCAGGCTGTGGATCCTGCCTCGTTCCCTGGGTTTGTCCTGCTGTGGTGTTGGAGGAGGAGGAGCAGGAGGAAGAGGAGGAGGAGGAGAGAGGATGGGTCCGGTCTCCCCGACTCCCGCTCCCTTTCTGCTGGGAGTCCCGCTGCTGCCTCCGTGTCTGCCTGCCTCCCCTCTCCCCTCCACCCGACACACACACACACAACGCGCGCCCGCCTGCTCACACAGTCACACACACACATACAGACACACACACAAACACACACACACAGACACTTCTCCCGCCGATACCGGCGCTGCTACTGTTGCTGCTGCCGTTGCTGCTGCCGCTGCTGCTGCTGTGCCCGACAGCTCCCCACCCCTCTAACGGTTCCTTGCTCGCGCTCACACACTGCCAGCCTTCTGCGTGTGTGTGTGCTCCAGTCGCGCACGCAGCAACACGCACACAAGTGATTGCCCTACCCCCCCCCCCCCCCCACACACACACACACACACACCCCCCACACTAACATCGCACCTCGGCTGGCGTGACATATGCCGCAGCCGGCGTGAAGCTATAGCACGCGTTGCTGACACACGTGTGAGCGAGCGCGCACACACAAAAACACACTGTGGCACAATTGATCTCCTCCCTTGCCTGTCTGCGAGTATGCATGCATGAGCCATGGCTCCCTGCGGCAGGCAGACTGTATGTATGTGTGTGTGTGTGTGTGTGTGTGTGTGTGTGTGTGTGTGTGTGTGTGTGTGTGTGCGCGCATGCACGCACGCATGCAAGTCGTGCACACGCGTGCACATGGGGAGGGCGGGGAAAAAGCTGGTTTAATTGTTACTCCACCCCCTCCTTCTCCTCCTCCTTCACTTTGCCTTGAATCACCTTCTCCCTCTCTCCCTCTCTCTCTCTCCCTCTCTCTCTCTCTCCCTCTCCCTCTCCCTCTCTCTCTCTCTCTCTCTCTCTCTCTCTCTCGATGGTGCTGAATTCTAATACAGCAGAGGCATAGCTCCGCCTAGTCTCCATTCATCACTGCTTGCTCCATGGCTGTGTGCATCGTGCAAGAGATTTCCCCCATAGCATTCTGCTGCCTGGCTGCAAGCGTCCTCACTGTCTGTCTTCCCCTCTGACATAGAGGGAAGGACAGATACGATTAGAGAGAGAGAGAGAGAGAGAGAGAGAGAGAGAGAGAGAGAGAGAGAGAGAGAGAGAGAGAGAGAGAGAGAGAGAGGTTGGTAGGTATATAGTAGGTAGTAGGTAGTAGGTACGATAGATAGATAGATAGATAGATAGATAGATAGATAGATAGATAGATAGATAGATAGATAGATAGATAGATAGATAGATAGATAGATAGATAGATAGATAGATAGATAGATAGATAGATAGATAGGTAGATCACATTGTGACTTATTGTGACTGACTCAAGACCTACATCAGCTGTTTTCACAGATGTCATTAACAAGTAATTTTCCTCGCGGACCTTGTATTATTATTATTTTTTGTGTAAATTGATTAGATAGCGGATCCTGCTCTCTGCAACATTTCCTTGCAAGAGAGTAGGAATCTGTAAAGCCCCGCCCCTCCATAGCGTGTCCTATCAATCACTCTGGGCTCCTCGGTCTTTCAATGGCGCCCCTCCCTCCAATGTTTTCTCCCCTTTCCTCTCCCGTCTCCGTCTGTCTGTGAAGTCCTCTTCCCTCTGTCAGCCTTTTCTTCCCTCTCTTCCCCGCTGCTGTGCTTCTGCCCTCTCCATCCCTCCAAACAACACTGCTGTGCTTAAGTTCTGCCCTCTCCATCCCTCCAAACAACGGCTTGCTGACGGCTTTCCAATTACCGCAGGGACTGAAGGGGCTGGGATGGGATGGCTGCCGCATGTTAATGCGTGAGGGGGGGGGGGGGGTACACCCAAGAGGGAGAGAGAGGGAGAGAGAGAGACAGACAGAGAGAGAGAGAGAGAGAGAGAGAGAGAGGGGGGGGGGGATTGTATAGCAGTAGATGTCCAGTTGAGAGAGAGGGAGAGAGAGAGAGGGGGGGGGCAGTATAGATGTCCTCTCGCCTCACATCGCCGTGACCTCAAGTTACTTTCTTTTTCATTTCAATGTGTGCCGTGCACTAATCGTTTAGGACTAATTCACCAAAATTATACTTAAATATAAATCATAAGAAAACATTGCAATGTTAAAGTAGCTCTCTTCACAACATCTACAACACCAGCAACAACAGAGACTGCAGAGTAACTGCAGTGACTAGAAAGCTACGGCTGCAGGTGAACAAGCTATTTAATGCTATGAATCATCATACAGGAGATTCTAAAAATAGAACTAAATACATATACAGATAGAGACGTGTATATGTCCCTGTAGAAAGGCTTTCTGATCGTCTGCTTTGGCTTCAGACGGGGAGCTCTTATCATCATACCGTACGTCATCATACATCATATCTCATTCTGGTCCTTTAATGTTTGTATTTACACAAACACTCAAAACTGGCTATTCATTATCAATGGCATTTAATGTTTATGTTAGGACAAAGTTTGTGTTTACACGCATACTACAAGCTGGACATAGGATCATCTCATTCCGGCCAATCACCATTTGCAATCAGTGCATTTGTTGCAAATGCACTGATAAAGTCAATAGTGTGAAGTTTGGTCCATACTATTTGTAGATCAATCACGTTGATCAATTTGCATTTTTCAGTGTTGCCAGAAAACCACGCCCACTGCTATGCCCTGTACAGATCAGAATAGTCTTCATAAAACAGCAGAGGTCAGTCCCCCGAGCCACATAGGAGACCAGATCAGGTCAAATCTTTGGCTTAGTGGCTCCTTTAAATGGATTACATAAGAAACAACAACGTTTAAGGTCCATCAGTCTTTGTGCTTGTCTAATCACATGGCAGTAATGGGCTAATTAACCTTTTCACTCACAATCTGTCAATTTTACTGCAAATTAAAGGCAAACAGTTGCCCAATGGCTAAAACGCACACACACACACACACACACACACACACACACACACACACACACACACACACACACACACACACACACACACACACACACACACACACACACACACACACACACACACACACACACACACACACACACACACACACACACACACACACATTTTGCACATTTTAGAAGGATGCACCAGCACAATAATATTTTTAGTAATCCTCCCACATCTCAATGGGACATTTGAGATGGGGTGTGTTGTCCACATTAACACATCTCTTAGCTGAAGGCGTAGCTGCAGAATGAGATAATGTCTCAAATTATGTTTCCAGTTCAGTGTTACTTTAACAAAAATTTCAAAGGCACCACAGTATTCTCAGTATCACCTCTTGGTGTGTCAGTCACGTGTGCAATTCTTGTGAGGTTTGGATGAATTAAAGTGTAAGTTTGACTATATATTGTGTATATATACGTATTACCTTTTAGTATTCGGTCCTGCAGAGAATATTAGCTCCAGGGTCAGCTGTCAGTAGAAACAACAAGCTTCTCATTTAGTTGAGATATACTTTGTACAGGACCAGGGCCACCTTGTTAACATTATCATGACATAATAATAATGTAATAATGTCAGGACTAAGTCTGAGGGGGCTTTTTTTTATCCTTTAACATTACTATGTAATTTATTGCAGTAATTATCTCTGCCAGCACAACGGTTCAGGAGGCGGGACGCAAATTTAAACAGACCACATGCAAATAAATATACAAATATCAATCAAAATGTATCCACAAAACTATTTCAAAGACAATAACTTACATTCCATGCGGCTATCAGCAGTGAGGGCAAGATCAATGACAGGTTGACCTTATAAACTTTAGGTAATGAGCGTGGCTGTTTAATTTTGGATATCAAAAAGCTATGAACTGCCAATACAACGCTGCAGATGCCGTTTCAAATGCCGTTATGTGCCATTTCCAGAGATGCTATCAAACTAAGCTGCTTTGTGATAACCTGAATAGCTCACACTGGCATCCAGCCCCTCAGGTAAATAGGTTTCCTCAAATAGCCCTGTTCTCTAAGGTGAGATGAGCACATTAGAAACACAATCATAATCATCATCACACCAGTGTCCTAGCATTCTCTCCTTGCTTGCTGAACTTGGGTGAGGATGCACACAATTTTGATCTCACTCTCTCTCTCTCCTCTCTCTCCACTCTCTCCAATCTCTCTCTATCAGGCGTGTTTAGGGCTATCATAGACAATTGTGTGTGGATTCATGATGCAGAGCAAATAATAAGAATTGCAGGATCCATTTGCACTCAAGACGCATGCTCAGCTCACCTATTGCTGTTATGGGATATTAGCAGAGGACAGAGTGGAGCGATGGCACTATATGTAACTCTAGTATCCACCTTTGTGTGAGGACATGGTTCTGCAGAGACCATTGAGTCTGTACGGATACAGGATCTCCCTTCACCAGTTTGTGTTCAACTGTCATTTGTCTGTCCATAGACAAATAAAACCGCAGGTGGCTTTTTTATATATATAAAATGGTCTCGCTAAAATCAATTTTTTAGCAACGGCCCGGTTGCTAGGCAACGCCTTGCTCAGCCCCGCCCGATCTGAATGGTGTACGGCACCATTCACTTTCACTTTTTTAAGCGCAGTCTTAAAACCCTTTTTTCTCTAGATATTTCTCTAGATATCTACGGATGTTCTGGGCAAACTTCTGACTTTATGCTGCATCACACTTACAATATTAACGCTTCTAAAGAGAAATCAATGTTACTAGCGTGATGTAGAAAAGTGGGCGTTTTAAGAATAAAAGCTCCCTGCATCCGGCTGGCACTCAGGAGGAGTTAAACCATGACATGTTTATTGTGTGTGAGAGTGTGTACATGTTGAAGAAGGTCGTTTTTAATATACCAACACTCTCTGGGTGTTTTACTACAAAGCTAATTTTAGAAATAGGTTGCATGCACAAACGCATAAAGTGTGGACATTGTCAGTATTCTAAACAAAGAGAGAGGATTAACAGGCAAACGGATCAATGCCAGCCGATTGGCATCACCTCTTGATGATGCAGATTATGAAGCGTGCCGATCAATATCGCTCGGCCGTGTCCGTCCTTGATGTGAATTGTCCACAGTCAAGGTTCTGTATGTCTCTCCTCTTCCACTCCGCCTTTCCCATCTCTCTCTCTCTCTCCATTCTTCAGTCTCTCTCAACCCTGTGGCTGCAGTAAGACACTGTGGATAATCCACATTCCAGCTAAAACTAGCGTGATAAATGCAGAGAGAGAGCGAACGAGAGAGAAAGAGAAAGAGAGAGAGAGAGAGAGAAAGAGAGAGTTATTTTCAAACACTAATATGAATATTTTTTCCGATAATGTAGGTCAGTGTACAAATACAGGAAAGCGGAGAGAGAGAGACATGCAAGACAAGACAGAGAGTCATTATACACTCACAAGGAGTTCATATTTTCCAGTGATATATAGTACATCTGCCAGTGAGGAGCCCCCACCGGGAGGACGTAGGGCCTTTGCCAACACTCCCTGCTGACAGGTGCCACCCTGCAGCCTGTAGGAATACATGCAGTGACAAATATCATCCTCCCAGCCGCCAGAATACGGGCCAATTGTGTTCGCATAGACACTCGACAAAGCCTGACGCGCCACCGTGGAAAGTATCCCTGCTGGCAGTATGCAATGGTTCTACGCATTGTTCTGTCTGTTATAAAGATCGTTGTTATGCTTTCCTAATTCTTGATCCGTTTTATTCTGTGTGGGTGTGCTTGTCTGGTCTGGTGTGTACTGTATGTGAGTGAGGTTATAGGCATAAGACGGGGAGGTAAGCTAGATATCTATTTCCCCATGGGAAACTATAGAGAGAGATAGGGTTGAGTTTGTAGAATCTGGTAGTCCTGTTCTATCCCCCCATTGTCAAGTGGTATGGGGATCCAATATAACATGTTTTTGGGTATGTTCTATTTCTATCATAATATTTGGTGTCAAATTTCGGTTGTCAGGCTTATGTCACAGTCTTTGACTTCTTTATAACCCATACCATATTTGGGGTTGGTATTTAATTTGCTGGTCTGGATTTTGGAATTGTTTATACTGTAGCACTTTGGTTTTATTGGGTGTAATCCATTGTGTTCTTTTGGTTGGCCAAATTGGCCTGGATTTGTGTGGGCTGCAGTTTGTCTATTTGGATTTTGTTTGTGAATAATGTGCATTCATGTGTGTAGTGGCAAATGTATGCACATTAGTTTGTGAATGTTTGTGTGCTTTGGGTGCATTTGTGTTTTTATTGGCATAATTCATACAATTAAAATTGCTTTACAAGCACAGTCATTGAAACCACTCACTCATCTTCTGGACTAATGAAAAAAACGATGTGGATGGTCAAGCAGGAACTATTGCAAAATATCCCTTCTGAAGCCCAACTGTCTAGTTGTCAGTCAGTCAGCTGATTCAGTTGGTACAGAGTCTGCTGCAGTTCAGATAAAAGTGTTTGAATTAAACATGGGAATATCATGGCCTATATGTAAATGTGTTATGTTTGCAAATGAGGGCAACGTGGGTGGAACACACAAAAGTCATGAGCCTTAAATGAATGAATTTAATAGCCATGTACTGTATAGCTGTAGTAGATTCTGATGTAGGCAAGCCAAGCACATCCATATGGTTCAGTACTTGTATGCAATAATACATAACATTTATATAGAGCTTTTCAAGGTGCCCAAAGTCGCTTTACAGAACAAAATAAAACAGTTTTATTAGAAAAATAAACTAGTTAAAAAGTTAAAAGGTTAAAAACTAGAAACTAAGGTAGGCAGACATAGTGGGGGAGGTTAATTATTTTGAATGAGTTGCTGCAACAGTGATACTAGTTTTTTTAATAATAAATTCAGAGTAGCCAATTATTTTTAGCCCTGCACTATGTTACACCAACAGTATACTACAATAGCAGGCCCTGACCTCGTGTTGTCTTTCGCAGACCTTCACCTACTATGCCATATTGACCCGTTCAAAGCATCCCTCTGTTCCAGGTTTAGGCTTTGGCAGGTCAACATGACCTCCAGCCGATCTGCTGGAAGCCTACCCGCGTCAGCGAAGGAGGAAGTGATGACGAGTTCCACAGGAACTTGGTCGACAATGCCGCCGGGTGGGCTGCTGACCGGCCAAGCTAATTTCACACTCCCCTGGTACCCATAATGCCCCTGGAGTTACCGTGGTCATGGACAGAAGGTCAGAGAGAGCGAGGGAGAGGAAGGGAGTGGAAGTGAGAGAGGTAAAAGGGGAGAGAGAGTCTGAGTGAGCGATAGTGGGAGGTGAACAAAGATGGTAGAGAAAATGAGTCCACATGGTGTGTCATTTAAGGACAACGACCTATCTGACTGAAGGAGTGAGATCAGGCCACTGCTGTGAAGACAGCTCTGTAAACCTCTGAGTGTACATTTGTACAAATGTAACCAAATGGTAGTAGGGTCCATTTGTACACATTCAGAGTTAAAATAACACCAAAGATTGCACTGTGTAGACACCATTTATACACCACACAATGCCTCATCTAAACACTTAATTGGCGTAAAAGCAATACACAGACCAGAGCGAGGTCTAATTTCCCAGGGCACAGCTCATAGTGCCAAGACACAGCAGGCATACTGTAGCTAGTAACCTCACTGTCCTCGCTAGCGGTGTAACCATATAGTAACAGCATAGAAAAATCTATTTTAATTTCAAGATATATCTTGATACCTTACCCCTTAGTTATCCCTAAACTTATTTACCATTTTTTACTATTTTAAAACATTTTAAAGTAGTTCAAATAGCTGATCTACAAGCTCACAACGTGTAGATGTAGATTGGCTAGTTGAACTATTTTAAAATGTTTTAAAATAGTAAAAAATGGCCAATACGTTTAGGGAAAGGGGTTGCCCAAGTATATCAAAATGTAAACACTAGCATACTTTGTATTGTATCGTTATGAAGTGCAAAAAATCGGTATTGAATTCTTTGCAATGCAAATAATTGTGTATTGCAATTATAAGAAGAAAAAAGAAAAGGAGGGGTTTAATTACTTTTCCATTTCATCACTACACTTGGTCTATTGATAAATGTGTGTATTCTCTGTATGTGTTCATGTCAAGGTGCGGGTTTGTCCATGTGTTCAATGTCCATACAATTTTGCCAGAGAGCGTGTACGTTATATAATAAATGTTTCCCTTAAGAAACCTGCTCTATCCACATGTTAAACACAGATTTCATGCCTTTGCTAAATAGTTACGGTATCAATTTTAAATCATTGAATCTTATCGTATCGCAATGAATTAACCAATAGTCCATGCATCGTACTGTCAACTATGTATCGTGACACGTATCGCATCGCTGGCGTTACACCCCTAATCCTCGCACATTCAGTGTGTCTTACACCCCCTAGTCCTCGCACATTCAGTGTGTCTTACACCCCTAGTCCTCGCACATTCAGTGTGTCTTAGCTCCTTCCATTTCTTTCTTCGGGCTCATGCAAAGTACAGAACACAGAGCCAAGACACATTATCTCTAGGGACATTAGCGCTGACACAATGCCATAGTGCAGGGAGGGGAGGAGCAGTTAATCTGCTCATCTCATGGGATGAGGCAGTGATGAAGACGAGGAGGTCGCTGCTGGATTGCCAGGCGACGGAGGGATATTTTCTTAACCACTTAACCTACAGTACTATTCACATGCTAGAGAAAATAGCCTATCTGCAAGCTCACAACATCGCATGGCATGGAGTTGTGAGCTTGTAGATCTGCTATTTGATCTGTTATATTTTATAATTAGAAATTTAAAACAAGAAAATGTAATAGTGTTGACATCGAACACAGGAAGGCCAGTGTTCATCTGGTTAACAATTAAATTGTTAAATTGTGATATTATCAAACATAAATCTCAACCAATATCAGACGGTATACATTTACCAAAAGGAGATGCATGTGCATATAATTCAGTCTGACCAGAAGAGGCATAAAACAAAGTCCCATCAGCAATGGCAAGAAGTGTATATTAATATGTGTATGTCTTTAAATGTTCAGATGAATTGAAAATGGAGGACCCTTTTATTTATTTGAAATTTCACTAGAGCTATTGTATTGACCTGTGTTTTCATCATCAATCAATCAATCAATCAATCAATCAATCAATCAATCAATCAATCAATCAATCAATCAATCAATCAATCAATCAATCAATCAATCAATCAATCAATCAATCAATCAATAACAAATGAACAATGAGAGGAGGACATATCAAAAGCAGAGGCATGGATTGACTGTAAGTGAAGGTGACCCAGCATGAAACAGAGCCGACACTAAACCACAACGCCACTCGACTTGGTTGAAAGTCACACAAAGATTAACATGATATACTGTACGTAAGACTGTAGTCTACTTCTACAGACACACTGAGTGACATACTGAAGTAAAAGCATGTTAACTATTCTCTTGAGTCTAGATGTGTGCTTGCTGGCTGTGTGTGTGTGTGTGTGTGTGTGTGTGTGTGTGTGTGTGTGTGTGTGTGTGTGTGTGTGTGTGTGTGCGCGCGCGTGTGTGCGTGCGTGCTTGCGCGTGTGTGCGTGCTTGCGTGCGTGTGACAGAGCAGAGAGAGAGAGAGAGAGAGAGAGAGAGAAAGACTGTGATAGATGGAGTGAGGTGACAGGACAGTATTAGAGCTACAGAAGGTGGGAGACATGAGCTGTGACTGTAATGCAATTGCCCTGCTGTCAGACACACACACACACACACACACACACCGCTTCGACAACTTGTTGCTCATATAAACTTGTATTTCTTTCCATAAATATGCTATGTTCTTGCCAAATAATCATTCATATTACATATGCAGCCCTTATTTAAAAAGTAAATAATTTAATTCGATCTTGGTGCAGTCAGCTTCGGTCGGAGGTTTTCTACTCAAATGAGCTAAACTCCGCCTCCTCAAACCATGCTGTGCTCTGATTGGCTAGAAGCAGCTTCTAGAAGCTTGAAGCCAGAACCCAGCTTTTTTGCGTCAAAGTTAAGTTTTCAGCAGAAAAAAAGCACGCTAAAAAAAAAAAACTATTCATTCCAAGCTTCAAAACGAAAACGCTGGTATTCATAAAGATAACATGGGAGCACAAAGCAAGAAGCTGCTTCTAGCTTCCTTCCACCACGGACATCCAGCACGTGGCAGGCGAGGATAACTTCGTCGCGGACTGCCTCTTTTGGGGGGTCGCTGCATCCGTCCACTTGGGGCTTGACTTGTGCCAGCACGCCAAAGTGCACCGGCATACCAATGCCCCTTTGGTACCGTTTTTAGTGCCGGAGAGGCATTTCGACCATGTGAATGTGGACCTGGTGGGCCGCCTGCCCTCCTCCCACGGATATACCCACCCCCTCACCATGGTGGACAGGACCACTAGGTGGTCAGGTGTTCCCCTGTCCTCCACTACTGCGGCAGAGGTGGCCCGGGCTTTCATTGGGTGCTGGGTGGCCCGTTTCGGCACCCCTGGGGACATGACAAGCGACTGAGGTCCCCAGTTCACGTCGGAACTCTGGACTGCAGTTGCTGAACACCTGGGGGTGAAGATTCACCACACTACGGCATACAACCCACGGGGGAATGGACTTTGTGAGCGGTTCCAATGGGATATGAATGCCGCACTTCGGGCCAGCCTTACCGACAGCGACTGGGCTGACCGTGGGTCATGCTTGGTCTCCGCTCTGCCCCCAAGGAGGACCTCCAGGCCTCGTCTGACAAGCTGGTGTCGCTGGTCGGCCGCCTCTCATCGAACTGTGTCCCGGGGTGTCACTGATGCGCTTGTCCCCATTCCGACATCTCGTCACTGCCTTCCCCAGTCTTACGTCCCCAGGGAACTGCCATCGGCCAAGTAAGTTTTCATCCGGCACGACAGTCATCGGACTCCGTTGCAGCCTACGGTCTTTTTCAAGGCAAAGATAAGGTAATTCAGAAGAACAAGCTGTGAGTCGGCTGTCAGCACTCAGCAGCACCGGTGTTCGCACAGTTCACACCACTGCAGCAACACTGACACGTTCAGTGGAGAGGCTGCTGTGACGCTGTCTGTGTGCCGTCTGTGAAGAGCCATGAGCCGGCCCGGGAGGGGCAGCAACACCGCCGGGCAATCTCCACACTGACTCGAGAGTCGAGACTTGAGGAAAAGACCCATATCGGCCAAACTTTAATTAAAAGCTAGATGCAGACATGCAGTGGCTATACTTGGGTCAAGGGTGTTGCTTTCGTGAGCAATGGTGTACGAGATTGGTAATAAATTCTCATTTTTAGACCATCTGGGCGAATTAAATAAATAAATAAATCTGCGGCGCGACAGTTCCTCCCCACGCAATTCTAGCCTACCCAAAGGTAAAATCCACCCGCCGCCTATGCCTGTCAAGTGATTCTCTGTCTATAGTCAGGGGACATTAATAAAATTTGGGAATACATTTCTTACCAATATTTGTAAAGATGTCTACTAACATATCCCACATTCATGGTTTATATTCAACCACCTTAGGGGAATGTTTGACAGCTGCTGAAAGTTGGGGTACCATACAACGTATAAGGCAAAATGTTCTAAATGTCATTATGCTTTAAGTAGCATGTGACGTGTCAAACTAGGGGGTTTTCATGATTCTGAAAGCATTAGTTTTGCGAAAAACACTCCTTGGGCTTAAAAAGGCCATAGCCGTCATCACAAATGTGATGAGGTCAGCACATTTGGGCACATTAGGGCACATTTGGGCAAGTGTCTATGGCTGTTTTTAGCCCAAGGAGTGTTTTTCGTGCAAAACTAATGTTTGGAATGGATACAGAATGATGAAAACCCCCTAGTTTGACACGTCACATGCTATTTAAAGCATAATGTCATTTTGCCATATATTGGCTGTTGATGGTACCCCAACTTTCAGCAGCTGTCAAAAAATCCCCTAGGGTGGTTGAATATAAACCAATGTGGGATATGTTAGTAAACACCTTTAAAAACACATTGGTGAAGAAAATTCTTGGTAAGAAATGTATTCCCAGATTTGACATACTGATACTGATACTAGTTCTACTCACCTGTCTCACAGCCTACCTACCTAAGTTTGTCCCAGTTACATTGCTGCGCACTATGGGAAGAAGGAAATTGTGGGAGTTGACTCCACATGTAGTAACGGATGGGTTATTAGTTATTATTATGTGTCCTTATTAGTGTAGTGTAGTGTAGTAAACACGTTATGGCTCATACACACTGCCCGGTATTTGCTCCGATTATGCTGTCGGGGAGCATTTTTGGCGCTGGCCGACAAAAAACGCTGATCTGACGTTAAGCGGTGCCCAAAAGGTAGATCAGGATCTACCAGTATAGATCACAAAGGCTTTGCAGTTAGACCACATGACATGGCCCTAAAAATATATATAATTTTAATATAAAAAACGATTTTTGCATCTGCCGCTTGAGATGACCTGAGATGACTTGATTGATTGACATCAAAAAGGGCCTGTCAGCTCAAACACACAATGCAATACTTGTTGTTGCGTACAATCATCAGTAGCAAAGTCAAATACCAAAAA
Organism: Protomyctophum parallelum; assembly: GCF_964188405.1. Taxonomy (NCBI): domain Eukaryota; kingdom Metazoa; phylum Chordata; class Actinopteri; order Myctophiformes; family Myctophidae; genus Protomyctophum; species Protomyctophum parallelum. The sequence continues at coordinate 15,469,504 of NC_139700.1, read as the reverse complement.
TAAAAACCCTACCATTTCCCCCCTCTATTTCCCATTCCATGTGCGTTTGTCTTATAGTTCTCTGGCCTCTGTACTACTGCCACCTACCATCCATTTATTGTATTACACAGTGGGTGAAAGAAACACACCCCTTAAGACTAAACCCCACCCATCAGAGGTGTGGCGTCCAGAGGTACCTTTGACATGACATTTTGTGTATGTGTGTGTGTGTGTGTGTGTGTGTGTGTATGTGTGTGTGTGTGTGTGTGTGTGTGTGTTTCGATGTGCAGGGCGTTGCTGAAAATGAGCTCCTCAATTACATTTTGTAACTATTTTCAGCAATGGGATTAAGGATGTGACGGTTTGAAAATTACAAAACCAGGTCGATATTGAATAAAAAATCGACCGAAACGGTAAAACTGGAGGGCGCACTTGAGTCATTTTCGTTTTTGTCCATAGTGGTGTAAACAGAGCCGAAGAGTTTGATCAATCCTCAAAGCCCCCCGTCCCCCCCCCCGCATCCCCGCCTCCCCGCACCCCCCGTCCCCCGCCGCAGCGCGGAAAAAAATAAGTTGTTTTCGCTGGTACTTTTAAAGCAGCTTCTATAGGCCAATGTCCAAGCCAAGGTGAGGACTTTCAGGACTATATTATTATTATTATATGAGAGAGAGAGAGAGAGAGAGAGAGAGAGAGAGAGAGGGGCCTAAAGGGGCCCTGGGAGTCTTCATGGGGGCTGCGGCCCCGTGGCCCCCACAGACTCTACGTTGTTGGGTGTAAAGACCATAATTTGAACAACAAAGTGACAGATTTAACACATTTGTCTTTATTTCTCAATGCTCACACAAATGGAAACAAGCCATAGTGTTTTCTTGCCTACTTGGGATCAATTCTTTAAGCATTGTATTTGTATTAAACAATTAACGCATCGTGATGCATCTGCACCAGGCCAGCTATATAGGGTCCATGAGAGTCCAAAACATATCGCTGTCGTGTCCAGTGTCCAGTCCAAATGTGAGCAACTGTACCTACTGTTTAAAGCCACTGGCCGCTTGACTTTTCGCTGACGAGAAACCCCTCTCCCCTGTCGCAGGGTAAACAAAACGTCATATAGCACATGGCTAATGTGCCAGGGAGGAGGAGGAGGAGGAGGCGGCGCTGCTGTAACTTTCTCCAGGCCAATAATGGATTTAATCATTCCAAATAGGTCTCTCCATTCATTGCTACGGTCGACATGCTCGTCTCGCTGTCTGTTTACTTTTGACTAACGCAAAGCTACTGCTGCGCTGTGCAGAAGAGCCATTGAAGTTAGACTCCCAGATTTGCGACATTGAGGGGGCAGAAAACTGAGCGCTCGAGCACTGTTCATGCAGCCTGGAGTTAAGCGGAGTGGGACTAGCTGGAGTTTAAGAGTTGAGATTGTAGAGCTTGTAGATCTGTCTGTTTTTGCAGCGCCGGTGTCAGGGTAACAAAATAAGAAATTACAGGCAGAGATGAAGGAACTGTCAAGCAGCAGCAAGCTACGCTAAGCTATTAGCTAAGTTAGCTAACATCACCACCACCATGGCTGGTGTTGTGTTAGCTTAGCAGCTAAGTCTTAGCTTCTTGCAATGCTATAGCATTCTCACTGTGCGGTCTCATGGTGCGGGAACTGTGGGCTGCTGCTTGGGGAGATGAGGGGTTTCTACAGGCGGCTGCTATGACCAAATTGATTGTGTGCAACATGACAACTGTTTTAAATTATTGTACAGTGACTATTGAAACTTTATTGTAAACAAACAACACTGCGTGGTCCACCCAGCTCCACCCCCCTGCCCCCATTCACTTGAAACCTGACACCTGGTGTGTGTGTGCTGGGCTGCTGGCCGCTCTGAAGGCTACAACAGGCAGCCAGCAGTGAGCCTGCGCACCGCGGCGAGCGTTGCGACCGCTTCTGTCGGCAAACATAAAAATACGGTTCGGTCGGTTTAAATAAATTAATCCGGTTTACTAGATGAAACCGGATCGTTCCGGTTAAACCGGAAACCGTCACATCCTTAAATGGGATGATAGTTTTATTTGGTGGGTAGGCCTATATGGGCTGGTCGTTTTGAAAGTAGCTAAAAAAAAGTGTGGGCAGCCCTAGTATAGATGATTATATATATATATATATATATATAATCATATAAGCGGCGGTGGCTCAGGGGTAGAGTGCCTGGATGGTAACCGTAAGGTTGCCAGTTCGAACCCGGGCTCCCCCAGAGTTACTGTCGAAGTGTCCTTGAGCAAGACACTGAACCCCTAATTGCTCCCGATGTGCTAGTTGGTGCCTTGCATGGTTTCCGCCGCCATCGGTGTATGAATGTGTGTGTGAATGGGTGAATGTAATGCACAATCTCTGTAAAGCGCCTTGGATAAAGGCGCTATATAAATGCAGCATTTACCATTTACCATTTTATATATATATATATATATTCATTAATCCCTGTAGGCTACCCACATATTGGTAGCCTATATTAGTCCAATATTGTCGTTACGCATTTCACTTGAATAATGTTGTGTGCGCACGTGCGCGTGCAGAGAAAGACAGTTATTTACTGAAATTCAAGATTATAACGTCCTGTCTCACTGACGCTGTGTATAGGCTGCACGGCTATTCCTGTGTGTGTGTGTGTGTGTGTGTGCGTGCGTGCGTGCGTGGCGTGGCGAGAGAGAGAGAGAGATCGTGGCTTCCAGGCGTGCGTGTGTGTGCGCAATCAAATGTACTCGGCAGTATGGCTGGCAGGCGAAATGGCGAATTCGAACGGTGTAATTGTAATAGTTTGGAAGAAACCAAAATATGTCAAACACCAATGTTGATGTAACTAAGAGATTCGCTGAGAGATCGATATTTAATATACAGAGATTTTGAAGGAATAAGCAAAATCGTGAGGCGAAGATTCCTCTCCTTCCTCGTTTTTTTCTCCTGCGGGCTGCGGAGTCCGGACAGTGGACAGGACTGTCAGGGAGAGTCGGAGAGCAGCAGAGGCTGACAGGCAGAGCTAGTAGCCAATTAAAAGACGGAGTAGTAGTTGCCAGGTTCGCGAATTGTAAGCGAGTCGTAGTGTGTGTTGAATGGCATTTGAATGGCATTTGTGGGCTTGTGAATGAATTTTCACACATGTAATTTGTGCTCACTTGCATAGACCTGGCGAATTTAGCGTGGTGAAAGGGCAACAGTGTTCCGGGGGTGTGGGTGCTTCGGGCGATAATGTTTGTAGTAAACAAATGCATTGGCGGCGTGAGTGTGGACGGGAGGCATTTTTGGTGGCAGTGCCAGTGCCAGTGTTTGGCGGGTGGTGTCGAGTTTTGGCGTTCGGCGCGATAGGAGGAGATAGCGTTGCAACACTGCGAAGGTAAGTGTGTGACGTCACTACCGTGTGAGTGTGTGTGGGTGTAGTGTGTAAGATGGTGTTGTGGGTGTTGCAATAGCTACGTAGCTGTTGTGGCTTTGGGTTTCTTGCCATGTGTTGGGTACAAGTTCTCTAATATTATAATAGATGCATGGTGTTATGCAACAGTGCATCAGTGTTTATGTCAATTTGTGCTTTGTACTTTAATTCAACATTAGAGTGCAGGCATCAGTAGCCTTTAAAGTAATTAAAGCAGTCTGCCGTCAACGAGGCGGATGAGGGCACCCGACCTCGCCCTCGCTTCTCGCCCATAGGCGTCTTACTGGTTTAGACATAGGCTACAATTGGTCCGACTGTCATTAGACCGACAACCTATCTCAAACCTAACCGCAAGCACGGGAGCAGTGCATGTTCGACCGCATGTCTGACCACATGTCCGACTGTTAATTCTGCATGTCGGTCCGTTGGTGTGTCTAATGTGTGTGCATCCCGTTACCAACAAGATCTTGTATGAGAGAATACCAAGGGTGAGCCAGAAAATAGCAGCCAGGAGAATGAGACTAGCAGGACATTGCCAAAGACATCAGGAACTGCCAGCCAGCAAATTGGTGCTGTGGGGACCAACACATGGGTAAATGGTGCATTTTTTTTTTAATATATATATATAGCGCCTTTATCCAAGGAGCTTTATATAGATTGTGCATTACATTCACCCATTCACACACACATTACCAGCACATCGGGAGCAATTTGTGGTTCAGTGTCTTGCCCAAGGACACTTCGACATGTAGACAGGAGGAGCCGGGATTCGAACCGCCAACCCATGGATCATTGGACGACCTGCTCTACCTCTTGAGCCACAGTCGCCCCTATGGGCATCGATGGGCATCGATCAAGAGGACGTCCCACATTAACATACATGGATGTACTCAAGAAAGACGCAGGAGTGCAAACACCAACAAGCTGACCGGGATGACTGGATGACGATCGAGGGCTCGTCTGAGGACGACCTATAGAGACAATGGCCCTCATTTATCAATTGAGTGTAAAATCTGCCCCAAATTCGAGTGTAGGTTTCGTAGTACACCCACGTCGCCACGGCATTTATAAAGTGATCGCAAACAGCTGATCCTTCCTTAATTTCGTTCCGACGTTAATAAATGTGACGGCTGAAATCTATCTAGCATGCCCTATGAAATCAAGCCTCGCCCTCGTTTTTGCGACATGAACAACTGCAGTACGACCTTGGAAACCATAGTTACATGATGAAAAAAGTCAAGCCATGCCTTGCCTTGCTCACACACAGACGCACGCACGCACACGCAACTTGCAAGCAACTGTCACTGTGTGTTGTTAGTTGTATATACAATTATTCAAATGTTTATGTTTATCTACCGGTATGCGCTCATGCAAAACACTGCTTAAGCATGACTTGCAGCATTGTTTTTAATTGCGCGATTTCAATAAGCTTGCACACTTGGAAATATGATAATATCCTACCAATTTCATATGACATGCCTTTACAAAATATATATTTTTCACATGTATTATTAGTTTTATACATTTTAGGAGTGAAAACATATGTTTAGATGCCTGTGACAGCATGTCAGCAGTTTACATAATGCTGCTCCGCTTGTGTACGACAGAAAAACAGCCGAGGACAAAGCTCCCGACCAGACGTGATTTTTGTCCTGGCACAAGTTCAATTTCAAGCTTTGGCGGAAATGGTAAATACCGAAAATTGCGGTAATTTCAGCGTGCACCCACAGCAGGAATTGCCTGTCATAATTTGACCCCCCTGTATTAGGATGTATTAGGATGTTGATATTCATTCACCAGCCAACACTCCCCACTGACAGGTAGTACCCCCCCCCCCCCCCCCCAGAGAGGACGTAGGACCTACTCCTACCAGCCAACACTCCCCACTGACAGGTAGTACCCCCCCCCCCCCCCCCCCCCCCCCCCCCCAGCGAGGACGTAGGACCTACTCCTACCAGCCAACACTCCCCACTGACAGGTAGTTACCCACTAATAATGTTTGGGAGGCAAGAAACACTTTCCTGGGGTTTGTATGTGGGTAATCTGTGTTTTTAGACATTTTAGTATTGTGATGTCATGGACACTGGGCTCACTGCTGGATTACTACAATGACCATAATGCTTTGTTGCACTCACTCCACCTTGTGGAGAGGGAGAGGGCTGTCTTACTGAGACAACATGTAGTCCAGGAAGGAAGTGAGACCAGTGTCCATGACATCACTGGCCACTTTGAAATACAAAAATATCTAAAACCATGTATTACACACATTTAAAAAAACAAAACAGGAAAGTGTTTCTTGTCTCCCAAACCTCATTAAAATAAGATCTGGTTGCAAAAGGGGTGAAGTGGCCCTTACAGTACAGTAAATGTACTGAGCTACTTTACACCACTGGTTTCACACCACAAGTCAATATATTGATTGTCGTTCAGCAGCAGCAGGCTGCAGCATGGTGGTGGATTTCAGCTTAGCTCACTACAGTAACTAAATGACACTTTCTTCCTGACAAACGACACGCTACTGCTTTGCAAACGCACGTCTATCTAGTGCCCCACATCCAGGCCAACACAGATTTCTCGCTATTACAGTTTCAGATTAATCTGTGTTTATTGTCTTTTTCACTGAGCAGGTTGTGCAGACAGATTGGACATGAAAAATTATTTATCACACACACACACACACACACACACACACACACACACACACACTCTGGGCCGATCCATGAATACATAAAGCAGATTCAGCATTGCTGATGAAAGGTGGAATATCACATTTTATCACCCAGTGCTGTACAACATATCCGCTCAGTGGCTAACAGATGATTCCAACTGCTCATGTTATGTGGTATGGATTTCAGATTCATTTTTTTCCCTTTACAACTGTGATTTCTACTTTGAAAAGCTAAGAAAGATAATGGCCAGTGACAGCAACCTAACACTAGCCCACTGACGCTAACCCAAAATCTGGCAGCAGAGAGGAAGGACTCTTAAAATACCCCCTCTCATGTGGCCTTAATTTGATCAGGGAAACCAAACTGGGGGGGCAATGCTCTTTACACTCGTATAGTTGCACATATTCACACATGGGAGCTGCCTGGGACAATCACAGCTTTGCACTGTTAACTCCACAGGAGCAAAATGACGTTAAGTGCCTTGCCGGAGGGAATCTCCAATGTGGTTACTCTTTCATCGTCTCAATGTCGTTGGTGTGACACTCAAGCGATCCCTAAGCCAAGTCTCTAACTTCTAGATGAATGCCACCCCCGCCCCAAGAATAAGCACAAATCAGCCGTTTTAGGGCAGATTCACACTATCGTCCTGGTGCGCACTCTAGACCACTTGGCAGATGTTGTGGTATTGTGAATGCTGTGTACCGTTCCCCGGAGCGGATTACCCAACCGTTCCTGGGACCGCATGGAGTTAGTCTCAGGACTAATTGAAGTGTACTCGGATACGGATCAGTGCAATGCCAAAGCATTTAATGAAGTCAATCAAGGCCAATGTCAATCAAGGCCAATGTGAATCGTGGCCAGCGGGGAGACCAGGCAATCGTTTTCGGGAACAGTTTGAATCAAACATACTCAGTGTGAATCTGCCCTTAAGACACTGAAGCATAAGTTAAACAATAAAAGCACACATTACATGAGGAACAAAAGTAAAAAAAACAGACCTTAATCTTCCACGGGGGGCGTGTCCGTGGGGATAGCCGTGGCTGTGGGACCTACGGGGGATGGGCCTGCTGTCATCGTCCTGTGTGTGGTGGAGCGACGGCGAGCGAGAGTGGGACGATCTGGAGCTGCCTGTACTCTGAAGACTGCTTTCCGGGAACTCCCCATGACGACTCTGGATACACAACATGGGACAGAGAGACAGGAGGTTTGGGAAGTGATCAGAAGTGTGATATTATGCTTGTATTCATGTCATAGACTGTGACGCATGCGGAAGTGCCGTTTACGCCTCTGCGTTGCCTCTGCTCTGAGGTCGCTCACTTCACCTCTGCGTTTTCAACCGAGCTTCTGCTGCATCGCGCCTGCTTCAGTTTCTGAAAGCCGCCATTACACTCACTCCCTCCGTCTTAGAAATCTATTTATCTTCAGAAGCGTTAATATTGTCACCTCAACACAGCATCAGAAATTACCACATAACGTCCGCACTGTGTTCAATCATGGCGGATGGCACCTACTGTATATTCAGAGAAAACAGCCTTTTAAAACGGGCCAGAAACAGGAACTGGACTCCAGTGTTTCCTTCTTCCAATTGGCTACGGCCGATCACGTGACACACACGTCGATGCACTGCAAGGCATGTTGGGTTACAGGTGCATGATGGGAAGCAGTGTTTATATTTATTTATTTTAAAGCTAGATGTGAGCGCGCCAAAGGTGTGTTAACCTCTAGTGTGTTACGACCCCCTGGTGAAAGTCCATACTGTCAGGTGACAACTTCACGTGTATCCAACACCATAAATAATTGTTCAGATAAACGAAACAAAAAACAATAGACACACTAACCCAAAGAGTCACACACACACGCTCGCGCACGCGCGCGCACACACACACACACACACACACACACACACACACCACTCCCCTCCTCACCTCTCCCAGGCTGCTGTGCTGCAGGGCGGGCAGGCTGCGGAGTGAGGGCACAGGGGAGTGTCCCTGGCGGCCTCGCATCTCCCGCGGGCCCTGCCCGACGTGAGCGTGGCTGATGTGGCCGTGGTCAGGGTGGTGGTCCCCGTTCAGGTTGTTGTCGCTGGCCGAGCGGAGGAGGGAGCGGGGCGAGGGCAGGGGGCCGGGCGTCACGCGACGCCGGGTGGTGTAGGAGGGAGACTCCCTGAAAGGCACTGGAGAGAACAAGCCAGTATGTTATGTTATTTTATGTTTAATGGTATTTATTTATGTGACATGGACATCACAATCGCATTGCACATTGCAAGACTAAATTGTTTTTGTATCCAAAATGAGTTAATAGCACAGGCAGACTCTTCACATACTATAGAGCATGTCTGAAATAAATGTCAGATCTGAAATACCATAACACTTTAGTCTAAAAGCCCAATTAAGTAGAAAAAAAAAGAAATAGGCACTAGCAAAATCATACCCATTACATTAATTTGTGAAACACAAGAAACAAAAGTCATTCAAGTAACCGGTCAGAAAGTATAGTGAGCACAGTTGATTTGATTTCAACCATAGTTTGAGTCCTCTGTAAAACACATTACCACCAGTCTCTAATTTTAGAACTGTAATAAGAGTTCCAAAGGTTACATCACAGCAGAGCAGAGCCTGTAATGCAGTGGTTCCCAAACCTTTTAGCCCGCGACCCAAAAGACAAATTAGACGTTTGCCCCGAGACCCAAACTAATGAAAATAGCTGATCTACAAGATCACAACGTTATTGGCTTGCAGATCAGCTATTTTCACTATACTTAATAAAACATTTGTCATGAAAGTCATGAAAATTCTTGCTTTTTTGGGGGAATGTTTTTTTTTGTAAATTCTGGAAATAATAAATACAAACAAAATGTAGGAAACAAAAAATAAGGGACCAAAAAAATAAAAAATCAGCAATCCACAAATGGGTCCCGACTGTTTGGGAGCCAGTGCTGTAATGCACCTGCCGACATAGCTGGGCTTAATGTGCACGTTAACGCGTAAGCGTGAAATGTGCACCATGTGGACCATGTCGTCTCAACTCAGCTTAACCTTTTAGACATCTACAAGCTCATGGCGCGGGTTAAGCCTCGTAATGCGAGGTGTTGAAATGTAGACACCCTGTATACACTTAAGGCCAGACGGGGAGGGACGAGTGGCACAGGCGCTCTCGCCTGGATCAGCGACAGGTCTGGTCATGAGGGCGCGCGGGACAATCCCACCATAATCCCACCACAATCACTCTAGTCGCCCACGGGCGTGTGCACCAAACAATCACGTGTGTGTGCTACAATTTTACGGGACCGCGCCCGTGAAAATACGCTTGCATTGTCGCCCCTCAACTTCTCTGCGCGTCCCAAATAAACACACGCCTCTGGCCTCTCATTGAAAATGAAATATTGGGCGCGCCAGTCGCTGCCCATTTGAAAAGGCCTTTAATATACTGTATGTTGGTTTGTTTACTGTTGAGTGACAAAACAATGTTGCATATTAATAAGATAATCCTCAACATAATTTGGGGAACCCCCCTGGGCGTCCCGACCAGGGGGGCAGTCAGACAGATATTTTGTGAAGCCACAAGGAAATCGGGATTTCCTGAAAGTTCATATAATGGCCTGTTGTGGCGCTGTCATTGGGCCCAAAAAAACCCATAGCCCCATAGAAGTCCATGTATTTGGGCCCAACTTCACCTAGACTGTATTACCTTAATAAACATGGTCATGAATACTTTTTGCTTCCAGTCACTAGTTTAAAGTCTAATTTCTAATGTCATAATATTCTTTTTGGAAAATTATGGTCCCATTTATAAAAATAATTACCATAAAGTCGTGCATGTTCTGAGGGGCGTGGCTACCGTTACAGTCTATGAACGGGATCCCCCACCCACTCGAGTCAAAATAAAAACCAACGAAGAAGAAGGGGGGAAGTCCCGCCTCGTTGTCTGGGGCAGCCAATGGGCCAGCTGGGCCCAAACGGATCTAGAAAGATGGCGACTTACAATTCAAAGACTGACAGGCTTAATTTTACGTTCATGTTAGACCCGGCCGACGCTTTGTCCATATTTTTTACAGTCTATGGTCCCGACCCCCAGTTTGGTAACCACTGATTTAGAAAATAACAGCGACATGGAGATCCTCTTTTAGTTTTCTTGTTTTCTAGTTGTCTTTTTGTGATTTATTTGCGTCTTCTGAAATTACAAAATGTCACCAATATAGATTAAAAGACGAGACGTTATCTTGTGACAGGAACATTTTACTGTAAGAAAGACTAGAATATGCTAGAAAGGAGATGTGCCTTGATGTCTGCCAATTTGCCAAATCCATTCACAGCCCAAGTATAAAAGCAATACAATGCTATTTTGCCTGCGCGCAAAATAGCATTAAATTAACACTGGGGCGACTGTGGCTCAGGAGGTAGAGCAGGTCGTCCATGTGTTGGCGGTTCGAATCCCGGCTCCTCCTGTCTACATGTCGAAGTGTCCTTGAGCAAGACACTGAACCCCTAATTGCTCCCGATGTGCTGGTTGGTGCCTTGCATGGCTTCCGTTGCAATCGGTGTATGAATGTGTGTGTGAAAGGCGCTATATAAATGCATCATGTAACACTCAGAGTCCCCTGAATCCCAAATGTACATGTTGTTACTGCTCGGTAGCAATTATTGACTAGATGTATCTGCATAATTCAGTGCTGACAGATTACTCAGTTCAGCAGTTGGGTAGTGTAGTACTTCCTCTATACACTAGATGGCAGAGTTTTCCTTTGTGTTTATGTTCACATGGACAGACAGGAAATACCCAAACCTCTTCAGCAATTCACCTTTAGCAAAGACACTTTCCAGCCAGGCTCATTCATTCCAATGTAAATATCATGAATTTTACACATTAAATACTGGTTCATTTTTGGAACCAGACTTTCAAAATCTCTTCCAAATCCGTCAACAAGGCCTGCCATATGCACTGGAAAAATATGTGTGTGGCATTTCTTTTTTAAAACAATGTTTTATCATACAGGAAAACTATTGGTGGAGAGGTTTGTCTAATTATTATGCTTAGCTGTGATTGGACCATTGCAGTTTGGAGAGGGGCTATAGCTATAGGTCAATTGCTGTGTAGATCTGTCTACACAGCCTCACCTCATTTCAGACAGACAGACAGACAGACAGACAGACGTGCATGCGTGCGTGCGTGTGTGTGTGCTACTGTTTAACTTACCAACATCTGATACTTTGTGGATCTTTATAATTTCAGCCAGATCAAAATTTCCTGCTATGATAGCCACCTGGGGAGAGGAGAAGAGAGATAGCAAAATGTTTTTACAAAATGTTTTTTTACATTGAAACAATTAACATTACCATAATGTTAATGAATCCCACTTATCATGCCTATTTCTTCACCTGGATCTCAACCCTCCCTCTGTCTCAGTGTATGTTAAAGGTTGACTGAAGCCCACCCATGTGTAATCTGTATGTTAAAGGTTGACTGAAGCCCACCCATGTGTAATCTGTAGGTTAAAGGTTGACTGAAGCCCACCCATGTGTAATCTGTAGGTTAAAGGTTGACTGAAGCCCACCCATGTGTAATCTGTAGGCTATATGACGCAGCATTGTGGGTACTGTGTAAAGCCAGGACGTGCATTTATTTTTAGATATTTTCGGGGGGTTTATTGAAATAAACAGACAGGAAACTGAGAGAGTCAGGGAGTGACTTGCAGCAATGGTCCGATGGGCTCATAGTCAGGCATCAGATCCTGCATGTGCCTTAAAACCACTCGGCTGTTTGCGCACAGGCCAGCTCATCTTGTGTACAAATACATTAACTTTGATCTGCCCAGCTAATCTGTGTCAATGTCAATTCTACACAGACGTCATCAAGCTGCCAACCCATGCAGCAATTAAAACTACAGGCCAGATTGACATGCATATTCAGTAGAATCCCCAGTTTTGCTAACTCAGAGTTGAATGAACATTACACTGTGTGTGTGTTTGTGTGTGTGTGTGTGTGTGTGTGTGTGTGTGTGTGTGTGTGTGTGTGTGTGTGTGTGTGTGTGTGTGTGTGTGTGTGTGTGTGTGTGTGTGTGTGTGTGTGTGTGCGTGCGTGCGTGCGTGCGTGCGTGTGCGTGTGTGTGTGTGAGTGTGTGTGTGTGAGGGTGTGTGTGTGTGTGTATGTGTGTGTGTGTCGTGACTTGGCCTGTTGTAGCGCCACCATAACGCTGATTTGAAAACTGTCAAGTGGCATTTCTTCCTCAGCCTAATGGGAATATGCATGCATAGTGCATAGGTAAAAACGCTAATCGGCCAGTTATAGCGCCACCAGGAGGCTGAGTTGAAAATGTTCCAGTGGCATTTCTTCCTCGGCCTAGTGGAAATGTGCGTGCACAATTTCACGGAAATCACACGATGTGTTCATGATTTGCGGCATTTTGTTTGAAACTGAGCACTCCTGCGAACTTTGGAAGCCAATATTAATCAATCAGGATGGAGTCTGAAAAATCTGAAAAACCAGTTTCGTTGAATGGCTCTAGAGAGACTGTGTACCAATTTGCGTGATGTTTGGACAAAATCTGTAGGTGTACTGTCCAATTTTTTGTTTTACACCAACCGGCCTACTGGTGGCGCTATAAGAGGCCAATGTGAAAACCCTGGGGCAGAGGATCAGCTGTGGCATTCAGGGAGTGTGTGTGCAGAGTATGGCTAAGATCAAGCCAACGGTGCCGGAGATTAGCTGTCCACAGACGGACGGAGGGACGGACGGACACACGGACGGACGGGGACACACACACACACACACACACACGGACAGACGGACAGAGTGCAAAACATACTCTCTCCCCATGCCTTCGGGCTGGTGGAGACAATAAAGAATTATTCTAGCTTCAAACTTGTTTCTTAAATACAGTGCCAGTGGCAGGGTGAACTGCCACAAATGTACAGTACATTTAGTAATCTGCCGTACTATAAAATAAATTATACAACACGATATTGGAACACCTGCTGTTCTCCCAGAGCGGAGCAGACTCAGACTGTCATGAAATAATTATGATTTTCTTTTAGCGAATACCTTAGTTTTTTTCTTTTTTCTTTTAAAGATTAGGTTTTTTTTGGCTTTTGTGCCTTCATTGATAGTTACAGTGAAGACGGACAGGAGAGAGGGTAGGAGAGAAGGGGAGAGACACGCAGCAAAGGTGTCATGATCAAGACTCGAACACGCAACGCACTGTCAGGCCAGAACCTATATGTGGCATGCGCCTGGACCACTAGGCCAGCGGGTGCCCCAAATATCTTAGTTTTAAGGGTAACTGTTGTATAATTGCAATATTACACTCGAGGGTGTTAATTCTTTATCGTCATTAAAGGAGAATTCCATGCTACGTCTTTCTTACCTTTCTTTGTAGTTGTTACGTCCCCACCAAAGAGGTCCAGGTGTTTTTTTAATATAATTTACATTATGAAGAGAGGATATATACAACAACAAAAATTGAGCGATGGAAATAAGCGAATTAGCACAACACCCCATAGCCCCATTCAATTCCCATTCAATTCAATGCAATTCATTTAGGGCTTATGGTAGGGGAAATAGCCAATAAGGAGCTTTTGCACAAAATAACACCTGGACCTCTTTGGTGGGGACGTAACAACTACAAAGAAAGGTAAGAAAGCCTTCTAGCATGGAATTCTCCTTTAATGCACTTCTGCTCTGCCTTTCAGAGTTCCTGCAGCATCGCAGGCATGCATTAATGACGATAAAGAACACCCTCTTGTGTAATATTGCTTAAATAAAACAGAATAATTGTAATTGTATAATATTATGTAGTGATGGCTGACGTCATACAAACCTGAAAGGCGGTCTGGCTGTTGTAGTTCTTTATTTCTTTATTGCCTCCTCGGAACAGCAACACGCGGGCACAGCTATCCTGAATGACAAACAGACAGGACATGTGTTGAGATCAATCTTGAAAAGCCATGCTTGCTTACGTTTTGCACGCTGTATAAACACACACCACACACACCTGGAAAGTATATTACACGCACATGCGCGGGCGCACGCGCACACACACGCGCACACTTTTGCGAGTGCAAATCACACACACACATACAGTAAAGTATATTACACGCACACACACACACACACACACACACACACACACACACACACACACAGATCTATGAGTCTCCATTGTGGGCCATTAAAGGCTCTAATTGGTCTCTATAGATACATGTTTTAATTACAAGTGAACTCTGTAGGAGTGACAGACAGACAGACAGACAGACAGACAGACAGACAGACAGACAGACAGACAGACAGACAGACAGACAGACAGACAGACAGACAGACAGACAGACAGACAAAGGAGAATGGAACACGCAGAGACAGTTCAACAGGCAAAGTCGTATGCTGTGTGCCTGTAGCTATGCATACACAATACACATACACAAGAATAGCAGGATGTAAAGGGTCATTCATCAGGTGTGCGTGCGTGCGTGCATGCGTGCGTGCGTTCGTGCATGCATGCGTGCGTGCGTGCGTTCATGCATGCGTGCGTGTGTGCATGCGTGTGTGCATGCGTGCGTGCGTGCGTTCGTGCATGCATGCGTGCGTGCGTTCGTGCATGCATGCGTGCGTGCGTGCATGGGTGCGTGCAGGCATGCGCGTGCATGGGGGTGTCTACCATGACGCTGTGCCATTAGGTTTGCCCTTTATAGCACAAGGCCGCTTCACTGATAAAAGTTCAGTTATTTTCATAGCTACTGTCACAACTCATGAGCATCATAATTAGGGAACAGAGAAAGTCCTAGGTTCATAAGAACCCTGCATGTGACAGCTGGATGTGGAGAATGGCCCGAAGCACCATCTCTCTGTCAGAAGGCCACATGCAGTCAAGGAAGCCGTAGGAAGCAATGAACCCCTAATCATTTGAGGAGACAGTTCACATACAAAATTGCCACAATTAAAGGATGGCTATTTGGAAAATATTTCCTACGCAGTAACCGACTCATACATCTTTTTAGAATGCTGGAATGTCTCTCAATCATGGTCCCAAAATGAACACCTGCCAGGACTGTATTTTCAGTCGTGAAACTGTTACAGAAGCCCAGTACAGTCAAATTTGTCTTCTGTGACTATATTATGAAGACCATTCCGGAAAGGAAAATTAAATACATATAGTATACAGTACATACTCACTGTACTGTAGATCATATTCTGCCATGCTGCACATGTCATTGCGCCTATTACGTAATTCCATCAGTCATCAAACCATTCTATTCAAACAGCTATATGTATTCAGATCTTAATTGTATTGCAAATCACGGTGATCATGTGAAAAGACGTCATTTTGAAATGGAAATCCCATTATCTTGTGAGTATATGATGTTCTCAAGGTTTATTTTTCACTGTACTGTATTTACTGTTGTAAAGCAGCACTATGGCCAGAGCAATCATAAAGCAGTTGCAACTTTGCACTGTGGCGGTAAATGTATTAAAATAAAAATTAAGTAAACTATTAACATACAGACAGTACTAGTGATAGAAAATCACAAATAACCAAGCCAAAAGCATGTACTTGCAGGTATCAGGGTACCTAACCAGGCTACCTGAAGGAGCTAAACATTCCGGTAGAAGCATTTGAGTGGAGGCGTCTTCTCGATGTATAACACGCACGCACGCACGCACGCACGGCACAACTTTTTGCTGTCTTTTTCATCCCCTCCCCCTCTCTATACATCTCTCTCTCGTGCTGTATTACTATCTTTGCTGTCTGTTTTGGATGGCTGTGGTCACGTGTATCCTACAGTGTATACAATATATTAAGTATTGATGTCTTGCTCCCTAGACCCCTGCTGATAAGTGCACAAACACACTGCAACCATACTGTGCACACACACACACACACACACACACACACACACACACACACACACACACACACACACACACACACACACACACACACACACACACACACACACACACACACACACACACAGTGTTTAAATTACACTACAGGGTAATTAAGAAAACATTCATTTTAAAGAGATAAATGTCACAGAGCTAAGATTCAGTGAATGATAGGATCGACAGATCGACAGTTGGAGTGTGGATTAAACCCCCCCCCCCCCCCCCCCGTGGACTGGGGGTTATGGGTTTATGTGCTGCTGATGAACGATCGATATGTAATTTAACTGTCCCATGATCATCACCGTGACTCTGATGACTCTTCTATATTGAGTTGCACGCACGCACGCACGCATGCACACGCACACGCACACACACACACACACACACACACACACACACACACACACTGCAGAGTAATTGAACATGCAGATATATGCCTGTGTACTTATATAACTTGAGGCTAAACTAATCTGATGGGCTTCTCTGATGACACACCAGGACTTCCTGTGCAAGTGGAAGATTGAGACAACAGCTAGTGACCTCTACTGATGCAATTTGTAAATTATATATGTGTGCCATCTCTCACTTTGATGATGTGGCCTATAGGCCTAGGGGCAGTGGTTCTCAACCTTGTTTTTTCTTCCAAGGTCCCCCATACCTCTCATATACAGACCAATCAAAGGGTCTATTTGGAACCCTATCAAGGAACTGTCAAATTGTCAAACAAGGTGGGTTATCATGCCCCCCAGAAATACACTTCTAATCAGTGTTTCCTGATTGGAAAAAGTGTGCTGAAAATGCTGAGCTATGTTAAAAAGTTGTCCCACTCTACCATTGTTCACTGCACTGCAATGTTTCAGGATCAAGTTTAAGATGTTATTTTTTGTTTTTAAATCCCTTCATCGGCAAGCACCTCCTTATATTTCAGATCTTTTAAAATTGTACGTCCCAGAAAAGGTCATTGAGATCAGCAGACAAGGTCCAGAGACTTAGGGGAGATCGTGCCTTTTCTGTAGCTGCCCCTAAACTTTGGAATGAACTCCCCCTCTCTGTAAAACTGTCCCCCTCTATCCCTATTTCTGTCTTAAAACACTTTTTTATTCCCAAGCTTTTACCCCAGAGTGAGATATTTTTAATCTTATTTTTTGTTTTACTGTTTGTTTTGTTTTTCTCCACCCTGCTATAATATGTTTTTTATCTTTGACGATTTTATGCACTTTTATTTGTTTTTTGTTATGTTATGTAAAGCACTTTGTTGTTTGTTTTTAAATGTGCTCTATAAATAAAGTTGGATTGGATTGTTAATTCCCCCTACAGTATGCAGATATACACAGTACACACACAGGCACACCTAATACAGACACAAACACACACACATGCATGCGTTGTGTCGTGGCGTGTTATTGTTCCTCGCCCCATTATTAACCCTATCCCTGACCCTATGACCCTAACCCTAACCACATGCGACGCCACGTAGCCGGAGTAATGGGATGTCTGCATTATGGGCAGTCCCGGCACGCACACATCTATTTCTGATGAGGTTACTGGGCAGAATGATCAATTCTTCCACAGTGTTTTTCTACTTCACAAAAGGTGAGGAGCTAAACGTGGCTATTGAGCAGTGAGCACACATTAGTGAAATTAATATTAGGGAATTAACAAGCATGATAATTTAAGCAGGTGTTGCGTGGGTGTGAGTGGGTGGGGTGTTTTCCCCTCCATTAGGCTGTTTAACAGGGTGACATATGCATTTATAGTGGAATTCTGTGTATTGAAAAATTAATTCCACTACAGACTGTGGAACAGGGGCTGACCAGCTGCCCCATATAGAGCGTCGCAGTCCCTCCCCCTTTCAGAACGACGAGTGGCCCAGGAAATGAAATGCAATGCATTTCTCCCATAGGATTTTCTTTCTTTATTTATTTAAAGACGGTTACGCCGCGGACAAAGCCAACTCGGATCATGACAAATCATGACAATGAACACAATATTTTGGGCCAATCAAATCATTAGAAAGAAGAAAATAATGGCAGGAGACAACACTAGTTGTTTTGTTTTTCTTCTTATAAATTATTTGATCTGCCCAAAACATTGTGTTCATTGTCATGATTTGTCACAATCCAAGTTGGCTTTGTCCGCGGCGTAACCGTCTTTAAATAAATACTTAAAGAAAATCCTATGGGAATTTCCTGGGCCACTCGTCGTTCTGAAAGGGGGGGGGACTGCGACGCTCTATACCGGCTACCCAATGGTGATCGTGGCTTAATTGACCTAGCCTGGCTAATAAGCCAGACTAATATCACACAACCAACAGCTGATTCGGTCTGGCTTATTAGCCAGGCTATAATTGACCTAGACGATGACACACACAGAGCAATGACTGGCTTGCTACTACGGAGCTGAAGGTCAAAGGACATACAGTACGACAAAATGTTGGAGGAAAGAGATACCTGGGCAAAATAGATGGGGGAGGTGTGTGTGTGTGTGTGTGTGTTTGATTGATTGATTGATTGATTGATTTATTGGAGTATCTATTAACAGTTTGCAGAATTACAGTACATTTCAAGCACAACTCAATACAAAAAACTGTTAACTGTGAGTGGACGACCCAATAAAGCACTACACTTGTTTACAAGAGGGTCCACCTTGTTCAATTCATCATAACATTTAGAGACATACAAATATACACTTCTATATAGCCAAAAGAATCACACCCGTACAAACATTAAATGCCATTAACAATAAAGAGACAATATGACGTAATGAGGGACAATTTGACGTACATTTTACCTTCATTGTCAATGGCGTTTTTAAAACAAACATTGAACATTAAACCTGTATATAGGAAATCATCATCATGAAGGAGGTAAAAGGGGAAAAGAAAACATATACTGAGGGGAAAAAACACCTTAATAAAAAGTGTTTCTACAGAAACACTTTTACTCTTCCGAATGATGGTGTGAAAAGGCATTCAAATGCAACCTTGAGTTAGAATCACACCCGTGTGAACTTTGTGAAGTGAGGGGTGCTCTTATCACCATACATACAACATCTCATTCCGGCCAATCACAATTTGCGTCCTCACTTTACGTACTTTACTCAGCCAATCAAATCATCGCTACGGGGTGCTCAGCCAATAAAATCATCGCTATGGGGTACATACAAAGACACAAAGCTGGGCATAGCACCCCTCAAAAAGCTTATTGTAAATTATTGGTGTTGATGTACAACACTGATGTACTGTACTGTGCTGACTTGACTAGTGGTTTTGCAGAATTGAGAGATCATGATAATGTAGACATTTCTCCTAGAGTTGCATTGTAAATGTGTGTAAACATGGGGAGATCTTTAATAGATGTGGATCATGGACTATGATGTCAGTCATCTTTGACATACCTATGGCTCCAAATGTGAGCAATGTCTTAGCCCGGTCTGAGCCCCATTGACTCTCATAAAAGAAATTAATGGCGTTAATCAGTCCAGTCATTTGCGAGATTAGCTCTGGACACAGACACACACACACAGACTGACCCTCTAAAAGATGGCTAGCGCCTCCCGCAAAGCATGGTGTCAGCATATTAAAAAAACCCTGCATAATCAGATGTGGGAAACAGTCATTTTTATGCATGCATTACACGTAATTCACACCACAAGCAGCGAGTGAAATTCTGCAGTGCAGGTCTGAGTGCCGTGGGGTTATGGGGTCAGAGTCGTGCTCAAGGACACTTCGACACTAACTCTGGGGAAGCCCGGGTTCCAGCCACTCTACCCCTGAGCCACCACCGCCGAACATCGAGAAAAGGTTTAATTGATTGAAGGCGTGTATTTTGTGCTAAACTAATGCTTGGAATGGATTCAGAATCATGAAAACCCCCTAGTTTGAAAATTTTGCCTGCCATAGGATGTTAATGGTAGGATCACAAGAAACCCCTATAAAAGAATTGCCCAATGCCGACAGCCGGACAGCAAGTGGATTCATGAATATATATAGACAATACTTTAGGCCAATAAAAGAGACTATACCACATTTCCCACCCCTCCACCTCGACTGCCGGACTATATGCATTTAGCCACAGACCCCATTTGGAAATATGTTGTGCCAGGGACCTGCAGAAAACAATTTTGTTGTTGTTGTTGTTGGATTAGATTTAGTATTCTACTGTCCATAATATAATGGGGAGACTCAGGCAATAGTGGTGATAGACGAGTGAAACCGTATGATATGATCTGAATAGCCACTCTTAAATACATTCTCTCAATGGGATAACGACTAGTGTGAAATAATAGTTAAAGTAAACTGTTCATTTTGCTGGGGAACCCCTGGAACCACCTCAAGGACCCTTGGAGAACCACTGCCCCAAACGATATGCTGATTAGAGGAGGAGGTGCAGACAGTAGTAGATAGAGCTAAACTAAATAAAGCTGTGGGTTTTGAGGGCCTCCCTAATGAGGTCCTTACAACTCCAATATGTTGAATAATTTCAAACATGCTTTCAGAATGGTATTATTGTCTCCACCAGGCCGAAGGCATGGGGAGAGAGTATGTTTTTCCCTCTGTCTGTGTGTGTGCGCATGTGTGTGTGTGTGTATGTGTGTGTGTGTGTGTGTGTGTGTGTGTGTGTGTGTGTGTGTGTGTGTGTGTGTGTGTGTGTCCGTCCGTGTACAGCTAATCTCGGGCAAAGTTAACCCGGTCGATGCCAAACTTTGCACACACACTCTCTGGAGGCCAACGACGGACCTCGTTCTTTCCAGAACGGCCTGTTATAGCACCATTACCCCAGGTGAAGGAGTTCAAGTATCTTGAGGTCTTGTTCATGAGTGAGGGGAGGATGGATCAGCCGGAGAATCGGAGCGACAGGGGCAGTATTGCAGTCACTGTACTGCACTGTTGTGACGGAAAGAGAGTTGAGCCAGAAGTCAAAGCTCTCTGTCTACCAAGCAATCTTCATTCCTACTCTCACCAAGTGTGGGTCATGAAGAATAAGGTCGCGAATACAAGCGGACAAAAGTTTTCTTCGACGGGTGGCTGGCATCTCCCTTAGAGATAGGAGTTCAGTCACACGAGAGAGACTCAGAGTAGAACCGCTGCTCCGCGTCTCCCTAGGGAGGTCCTCGACGCACGTCACACTGGGAGGAGACCCCGGGGCAGACCAAGGCGCAGTTGGAGGAAACACATCGACTCACTGGCTTTGGAAGTTGGAACGTCTCGGAATCCCCCAGGAGGAAGTCTGGAGCACTCTGGTGGAGCTGTTGCCCCCGTGACCCGACTACGGATAAGCGGTTGAAGATGGATGGTTGGATTCACCAATCTGTGTGAAACATTGCATGCACACTCCCTAGAGGCCAATGAAAAACCTTTGCCCTGCATTTTTCACATCTGCCTTTTATAGCGCCACCAAGAGGCCAATTTTTGTAAAACATTTTTTTTTGATATTACGCCTCCAGAATCTGTCCAAACTCCCGCACATCGTTACACAGTATGTCTATAGTCATGTGCTCAAGACGGAAAATCGAAGAACGTCTGACATAGAAACATAGCTTTTTCAGAAAAATGTCATTTTCAAACAGACATTGTTAGAATCTGATCTCAGGTAAAAATGGGCTAAACTAAAGCTTGCACCCGCCTCAAATCATCCAATTTGCCATCAAAGGCGTAAGAAGAAATGGCACCCTTTTCACATTGGCTTATTAAAGCGCCACCGGGAGGTCACAATAACCTGACGTGCCCTGGTGGAGAACTGTGCCCAGAGGGGCACTTTTTCTATACAAGCCAACGATGATGATGGTCTGCGTGCGTGCGTGCGTGTGTGGGTGCGTGCGTGTTCGTCTACCAGTCCAGGGTTAATTTTGCAACCTGCTGGACCGATCAGTGCTACAGTTCTTGCACGCTGCCGGTAGACCATATTTTCGTCCCATGTTTACTTTCCCTTAAAATAATGGAAGTCAGGCCTGAAATCTGACCCAAATATGCAGCCATAAGTCATAGACACGTCATAAACCCTGACGCACGGCAAGATGTGCACACCATTGTTTACAATTGCAGCCTCACTGGAGGTGTCAATGTGATGTGGCTCAGACCAGAATGAATGTGTTTTCAGTGTGATTAGTATTAGATAGACTTTATTGTCACACTTTAAAACAATATTTATACAGCAAAAGAAGGGGGGAATTAATTTGCCGTGCAGCCTAGTGCTCCTCAGACTTAAATCATTTCATTCCGGCCAATCACAATTTGCGGCCTCACCTTTGTCTTCAATGTTTGTGTTACACAAACACTCAAAGCTGGCCATTCCTTGTCAATGCCATGGCATACAATAGTTGTGTTAAGACAATGTTTGTGTTTACACAAACCCTCAAAAGCTGGACAAAAAACAACTAGAGTACAACTAGAAAAAGTGCCCTTCTGGGCAGGTCTCCACCAGGATAGGAATGTAGGACATTGCAGCTTGCCTTCATCTGGTGGTTGGATAAAAGGGCAACAAAAGTAAATAAAAACACTTTTCGCCCAGTTATAGCGCCACCTTGAGGCTGAGTTGAAATTGTTCATGTGGCATTTCGTCCTCGGCCTAGTGGGAATGTGGGTGCACAATTTCACGGAAATCACGCGATGTGTTCATGATTTGCAGCATTTTGTTTGAAACTGAGCACTCCTGTGAACTTTGGAAGCCAATCTTAACCAATCAGGATGGAGTCTGAGAAATCTGAAAGACCGGTTTTGTTGAATGGCTCTAGAGAGACTGTGTACCAATTTGCGTGATGTTTGGACAAAATCTGTAGGTGTACTGTGCAAAAACTTGTTTTGCACAAAGCGGCCTCCTGGTGGCGCTATAACAGGCCGTTCTGGAAAGTTTGAGGCAGAGGTTCATCGTTGGCATCCAGGGAGTGTGTGTGCAAAATTTGGCATCGACCGGGTTAACGGTGGCCGAGATTAGCTGCTCACGGACACACGGACACACACACACACGGACGTACGGACGGACGGACGGAGTGCATAACATACTCTCCCCCCATGCCTTCGGCCTGGTGGAGACAACTATATCACTATATCACTGTCATAGACTGGCCATGAAGCTGCAGGAGCCATATGGGAGGCACACTGTCATTAAACCCTGTCTTGTTCTAGCTGTAATTTTATGTGAATTAACCAAATTGTCAGTTAGTTTTGCAAACACATCGTCTGCATGCTCCCATATTCATCTGTCTGCAAATGAATCATCTGTGCTAAATGTCAGCTCGTTGCATCTGGTGCCTCTGATTCATTCTGTAATTGACGTATCGGCCAAACTTGCTACACACATAGCAGAGTAGGAAGGAAATTGTCACAGTACTGTATGTGGCGTCATACCAAAGCCTGAACCTGTGAACCATGAATTAAATAGCTCCTGTCCTTGGAATGAGTTTGGACAATTATATGAATGCGCAGCCTAAACCTTAATGTAACCTACAGTATGTGGTACTGGTGGTGGTGGGCTGGCTGTATGGTTTACCTATCTCCGATGCGGTGGCACTTGCGCTGGCACAGCACATTTGGCATTCGAGCGACGCGTCAGGTTTATCCTTAAACGAGGACGAGACGAGGAGATTGCACATACCGTAACTCCAGAAAGCCATGGGCCTGCTGTAGATTAGGCTACAGTAGGGCGTAGGCTACCCATGTTGGGAGACTTGACTCTCCAGCTGCAGCAGTCCACTCTGCACAACTCTCCAACTCTCCAAGTCATGAAAATATTCCAGCACAGGCAGCGCAAATCCTCGCATGTACTGTATGCGCTCATGCAAAACACTGTTTAAATGGCTTAAGCATCTACTGTAACTTGCAACATTGTTTTTAATTGCGCAATTTTAATTGCTTGTACACTTATCCTACCAGTTTCGACATGCCTTTTCACATGTGTTTCGTGCAACTCAAACTCTTCTCTCCTCCAGAACCCAGCTTTCCTGTTCCACTGCCTGCTTGTTGTAATGTTGTCTGCCTGCCGCCTGCCCTGCCTGCTGTCAGTCTGTTTGTTTTCCTTGCCACCTTCCCCAATTCACTATTATTGTGAATAAATACTGCAAACTTTGCAACGGATTAGCACACCTGAGTGAGCACATTACTGTGAGGCCTAAACCTCGCTTGTTTGAGTGCACACGTGTGCATATGTACTGCTATCTGTGTTATCTGAAATAAGGAGATGAATGGAGGCTTGAGACCCTCAAAACCTGTCCCGTTGCTAATTAAGAAAGCTAATTAGAGAGCAAAACATCTATCTTCCTGTATATCTCTGATGTCTTTGTTTATAAACCACTCCAGCAGGCTAGTCTGCATTTTTTGGCTGCATGTAAACTCACTGTGTTAATTAGGCTCATGAGAGAGTAAAATGGACACAAATTGATAAGTGTCTCAGAGTTAAGCATTGAGGATTTTAGGAGAGAAGCACAGAGCGAGTTAAGTCTAATGCGTGACAGTAATGACGGTGCAGGTCATTCATGTTTGAATAGTATGATGGATGGCTCCTCTCTCAGCTCTTGCTTGCCTAGACGACACCCAGAGACTCATTGTTACACGTTTTCAATAGAATGAGCAAACGGTGCACGCTCTCAGCTTCTACATTAGACTGCGGGTCGTCTCGGGGATCTAATATTCCATCCAATACAGCAATGACAGCTTGCCACTGTACAAACAGTGCTCCTGACACCGATGACATGAAGTGAGGGACTGATAATATAGACTGTGAATAATCTAACGCAGTGGTTCTCAAGGTCCTTGAGGGTATATACATATATATATATATATACACTGTATATATAATATATATATATATATATATATATACAGTATATATATATATATATATTATACATGTATACATATATATATATTTGTTTTTAATAATATTTTATCCCACGGCTTTGTACCCCATTTTTTCACCCAGTGTCAATTATCTAATGTAATCCTGGGCTCTACACTCCCTCCGCCTACCTGCCTACCTGCCTACCTGGGGAGAGCAATGGACTGACCTCATGCTTCCTTCGATACGTCCAAGCCACTTTTTTCACCTGACAGTGGGGAGTTTCCCCGGTTGGACGTAGCACATGGAAGGAACACGTTATTCCAACCAGTTCCTTTCCCCTCCATCAGGTGCCCCGGCTGGCCAGGGGGAGGCAGTTTAGAGACCAGGATTACTGAATGTTTTTTGACTGGGAGAACATGCAAACTCCACACAGAAAGGCCCTTTTTCGCCAGCCTTGGGTATGGGGCTGGGCACTGATGACGTGGAGGAGAGAACACGCTCCCAGCGCCCACAGCGTTACCCGCGGGAATCAAACCCACGATCTTCTAGTTGTGAGGCGACAGCGCTACCGATTGCGCCCCCCTCGAACTTGTGGATTATAAACCATACAAATCTTCATGAGTCCCCACCCAGTACAAAATATTTTCAGATGAGGGTCTGACGCCAAATACGTATACAAATACGTAGGCGTCCATGACGTGAAAAACTGATCGAATAAAAAAAGAGTACATATAAGGATAATAATACTGGAATTAAAGCTCTCTTTATTTGTGACATTCCTCTGGCCCGAGGAAGACAAACCCTATACTGCACAGTAACTGATCCTTCAATTTGTCAATTTGTCATAGTTCACGCTAAATCAACACACTCCACAAGGGGCTTTCTAAATTGTAGATGGAGAGTTACTGCCGTTTACTAATGCACTGCATACAATATACAGTACATTTAAGTTTGAATATTTCTTATCGTTGCCGACAGGAGGAAAACCTTGTACAGTATGTCCAAAATTGATACTTTTCCGAAAATGGAAAGAATCGAAAAAACCTGCATGTGCAATGGATCACAGCTCACAAGCTCTTGTTAATTATTTTCATTGGCATACCACTTGTAAAAGCCACAGACACACTTGAGCTTGTAGATCGGGTACTGTTGTGTGACGAAGCAGGGTATTAATTTACGTAAAAACATAATTTTTTTAAATATGGAGATAGACAAGGTTTCTAGGTCTACCCGACAGCACTGTTGATGATATACTGAATGAGACAAAACAGGCAGCTGCTGAAGTGACTATACACTGTACTATCCCTCAACTATTTGCTGTCTTTTTCATCCCCTCCCCCCTCTCTATACCCCCTCTCTCGTGCTGTATTCCTATCTTTGCTGTCTGTTTTGGGAAGTGGAAATTGTGATGGCTGTGGTCACGTGTGTGCTACAGTGTATACAGTATATTAAATATTGATGTCTTGCTCCCTAGACCCCTGCAGACAAGTGCACAAACACACTGCAACCATACTGCACACACACACACACACACACACACACACACACACACACACACACACACACACATACACACACACACACACACACACACACACACACACACACACACACACACACACACACACACACACACACACACACACACACACACACACACACACATGCATATTTTACATGTTACACATGAGAGGAGAGATTGACATCATAGAGAGACATGAAGAGAACAGAAGAGAAGGCTCATTTAATGTTCATGAACTGTACACTACTTTAACGAGCTACCAAAGCATCAGTGAGCGTAGTTCTCTCCACAACAACGTTATGCTGCTCTCTGTTTCTCCTCCTCCACCGAACCACAACCCAAACCACTAGAACAGCAAACTGAGAGGGGCATGTCTCAGGGACTCTGGGCTGTAGCAATTAGTAGCTGTCAACTATAGCTTAATTATAATAAGTACTAGACCAGTGCCACACCTGTGATGATTATGTTTATGAATATGATGTATTAATTACCTTGTTTTTGTTCTTGCTTACTGCAAGTTGCTCTGGATTACGAGTGTCTGCTAAATGCAGAAATTGTAAATTGTAATTGTAAATTACTAGAATTTCGCGGCCGCTTTGCGGCCGCTCATCCCAGAGTTACTTTGCCGCGCACTATGGGAAGAAGGAAATTGCGGGAGTTGACTCCACATGTAGTAACGGATGGGTTATTAGTTATTATTATGTGTCCTTATTAGTGTAGTGTAGTGTAGTCAACACGTTATGGCTCATACACACTGCCCGGTATTTGCTCCGATTATGCTGTCGGGGATAATTTTTTGTCCCAGGGCACACTTTTCATAGCCTAAAAATCTGGGGGCACACCTAGATATACGGTTTGTGTACACTGTATATATACCAGTGTGTATATATAGTAAATATATATAGTACATATATATATATAATAGATATATATATATAAATATATATATATATAGAATATTAGTGGTCTACATGAAAATGTTTGAGAACCACTGCTCTAAAACAACATTGGACAATGATGTTTGACAGTTTCTGACTTGATCTGGCCTGTTAACATTTTCATAGACCTGGTTGCTTGTTTCCCTCTCAGTCAATGTGGCAACCCTGGTCAGAGCCGTGTTGACTGTTGTGGTCCTGTATGATGTGATTTAGCTTAGCACACAACAGCTAGGAGGATGCCGTCATGTTTAACAGTATTTTGCGCAATTTATGTCCCAGAATTTATGGATATGGACTTATGGCTCCATCGCTGCCTCTTTCTGTAGTAGAATTAGAAATTTTACGTGTTGCTGACTGTTTATCGTCCCTCTCACACGCGCGCGCGTGCACACACACACACACACACACACACACAGCTGACGTCTTCTCCCACCGACGTCAGCTGTTCATTTATCTCCTTATTCATACACGCTTTGAGCTGAGAGAAGCTATAAAGCGCCTTTTAAATATGACAATGCTGTATGGTTTGACAGCTTAAATCCGCGCGGCAGTGTTGTGTGTGTGTGGGACACGGGGTAGTGTTGTGTGTGTGTGTGTGTGTGCGTGCAATCAGAAGTACTGGCAGTAGCGAAATAACAAACGCGATCTGTCTAATCGTAGTAGTTAGGAACAAACCAAGTAGTTTCTAAGCACAATGTTAATGTAACTAAGACATTCGCTGAGCGACCTATATTTTAAATGCAGAGATTTAGAAGGAGTAAGCGAAATGGTGAGGCAACTATAGGTAAGGTTTCTCTGCGGAGACGGAGGGAGATCACATTACAGCAGCCAAAGAGGAGGGGGGGGGGGGGGGGGTTGCGAACTGTTTTTCATGCGCACATCTTTTCATTGGCTAGTTCGCTTGCGCACAGCTTGCGCCACGTGACAACTTCTCACTTAATATAGATAAATTAAGCACTTGAAATGAGCTAAATTACACTAAACTAAATATTAAAATCCTCCTCAACAGAGGTGTATTTCCAGTGATACGGCCGAGAGAGAGAGAGAGAGAGAGAGAGAGAGAGAGAGAGAGATTAACACCTGCCACCAGGTTTATTATGCAGGCTCTGAAATGAACTACCGGTAATATAATATGGTGGATGCTGGCAACCAAAACACCAGACAGCAATACGAGTAGCCTATAAGTTACAACAATGCTTTGGTAATAAAACAGTCAAGTTGAAGTTGACACCATTATTAGTGAAATGCTACCATAACAGCACCATAAGCTCTACTGTATATGCCCAAGCTTCACTTTCAATCATTCTCTCAAGAGGCTCCGTCCTAATACAGTGCACTTAGTGATCTGATGAGTGATGGGCCCAATTGAAACGGACACACACACACACACACACACACACACACACACACACACATACACACACACACACACACACACACACACTAGGGCATTAACATAATAATCGAATAGTCGACTAGCAAAACACTATTCGACACTGTTAATTGACATCCGATTATTCGCTAATATTAATTTTAATATTTTTTAATGATTTTTATGATTTTTTTTCCTTTTTTTCTACAGCAGACATGCAGGCATGCAGCTGTGAGCTCGGTTGTTTTGTTGGTAATTCGCCAACTTCAGTACTAATCCATTCCTGGCTGATTGTTTTCATATCATATACAAGCCTACTGTACGTGGGTTTTGCCGTCACCCTCACTCGTGTAGGTGCGGTGGGCGGCGGACCGGCGGTGGCACTAGCAGCATTTAAGACAGTTTTTCTTTGGGAAAAGCATAATGTGATATGCCTCATAGGCTCATACGCTCAATGGGGACAACTACAGTGTGTAAATACTTTTACTATTGATGAGTTTATTACTGTAGTTTGTTCAACAAGTTAGATTGGAGACGTGTCGTCGTGTGGTCCGGTACAGTAAAGTATAGCAGAAGGAGTTCCTCCTCACTCTGCCAAATATTATCCAGTTTGGTGACAGTCAAACTACAGTAGCTCTTGCCGTGATTTCATGTTTCTTCATGCTTATCCAACAAAAAAACAAACCGCTAAAGGAACTGTGGTTGTAACTTGTTGTTGAACATTTAGGGTTGTATGAAAAACATCGCATGGTTAATTCCTCCTCCTCCTTTCCGCTCCAGTCTCCACTCTCCAAACAACATTGTGAACAACAACGTAACATGCTATGCTGCTCCGTAGAACGGTCTTGCGCATCAAAAATAGCAGATTTACAAGCTCACAACGCGTCCATCCGTGAGTCATTGTGGACTTGCAACTTTGCGACTTGAAACAGCTGAGCTAATTTCGGCCAATCAGAGCGGCATTCAGCGTACTCTAGTAAGAGAGTGGCGACACTCGCGTTGACTCCCACTGTAACAATGGAATGCCGAAAGTGCTCATTCTATTTCAATGGGATAGTTCCAATGTTTGGAACTATAGCCCATAGGTAGTACCCGCTTTGCGGTGAGATCAAAGTGTGTCGCCACTCTCTTAGTACTATTCCACTCGGCCTGCATTCACCGGCTCTGTTTTGCTTCACTCGCTGGCTGTTTCAGAACACGATGTTTTAATGCTTGATTGGATGGAATAAATATCATATTTTACCGCTGACTAATCGACTATAAACCGATTTTGATAGTATTCGAGTCGACTATCAAAAATCACGTTTGGTTAATGCCCTAATACACACACACACACACACACACACACACACACACATACACACACAGCTTGTAGTCAGTCATACAACATAAAAGTGTACATGAACAATGCAAATCCACGCCATAAGAGAGAGCATCATATCTACATCATGCACAGAACTCATTACCTGGTTGTAGAGAGCACAGACGTGCAGGGCGGTGTTCCCAGATGCATTCTGGGCGCTCATATCTGCTCCGTAGAACAGAATGTGCTCCAGGTGCTGCACGTGGCCGTGGCGACATGCCTGTGGGAGAGACAGACTGTTACATTCTGTCTGTCTGTCTGTCTGGACCACCACCAGTGGTCCTTGAGGTGAGGGGGTTCCAGGTGGTCCCCAGCTAAATGATGGACTTGGAACCAAATGGACCCTTATTAGAACTCTATCTCTTGAGAGTGTAAAATGAATGTTACGTAGACAGCACTAGAATTGCATTTCATGTAGTACATATAACTTATAAGTATAATATAGTATAGTATGTATAGTTTATATATATATATAGTTTCATGATATAGATACTCCACTGTTACGTTCTTAGCTTACGCATGTTTCATGATAACTACTTTTTATATATGTGATGTATGCCATGCTTTTTGTTATTGATTAATGTAAATCGCTCTGGATTAAGAGCATCTGCTAAATGCCTAAATTGTAAATTATAATTGTAAATTGAGAGTGTAAAATGAAACCAAATGGACCCTTAAGCCCTAACCACACCAAAGGGTCAAGACGGTTTTAGCGTTGTCCCTGCGGTGTGATATCTTGTTGACCCACGTTGACCCATAGTGATTCAACGTATGGTTTTAGCGTTGCAACCGTTTGGACCCAAATAGTTGCATGGTTTGGTGACCCTTTGGTGTGGTTAGGGCTTTACGGGTCCATTTCCAGCAAGCACAGTCAGGACCTCGACAAATTAGTGACGTCTCGATTGTGGCCTGATCAAGTGAAACCAAGACTAGTCAAATCTGGCCCAGAATATCACCTGATTTCAACCAACTTAAAATGTATCCACTAAGACGGACGTCCCTGGATGAATCAGAGAGAGTCTGATCGAGGCCAGATCAACTAAAGCCATATCATAACTAGTCAGATCTGGCCCAAAATAAGCTATATTATTTAATCTGGTGAAGACGTCCTGGAAATGACGTAAAGATCTGGCCTAGTCCTGAACGTCACCGGAGTCACTGGAGGACGTCATCATAATGTTATCATGACATCATTTGGCTTGCTGGGTTTGGTTTGATTTTACGCTCTCAAGAGTTAGAGTTCTAAATTATCACTAAATATCTGCATTACTTAGAACTTAGAAGTCTACACAATTAGATAATGTAGAAGAATTGTTATTATGTTAACATTTGCCTGTTATCTCTCCTAATGGTACCAACATCAACACAGCATGGAACATCTTGGGTTTGAGAAGCTAAATGTCAAATGGTGGTCCGTGGCTCAAACGGCAAATAAATAATGGACCTTGATAAGAAAACCACTGGTCTATTATGTTGTACATATGCATGCCTATGTCTGTCTACAATATTGCTTCACCCTTTCTCCTGTTTTGTTGCTTGTCGTGCCCCATTTTCATTGGGCATATGAGCCTGTGATTTAAAGTTATGTCGGCATGAGCAGCTTCTTTGTTTTGTTTTGCTATTTGTCTTATCTCCTCTCTCTCTCTCTCTCTCCCTCTCTCCATCCATCCCTCTACCACGGATGCTGTCCTACGTGTCAATGACAAACAAGCACAGAGATTCTCTCTGGTAATTGTTCTTTCTCTGCTCTGCTCTCTGGCTAAGAATGTGTGACAGCAGTGGGACAGTGCACAAATGATGCAGGGACTGTTGTTGGTTATCAGGCCTTTCTAGAGTATCCCATTATACACAATACCTACCACTAGAATACTAATGCTGGAGAGGACCTGGGGCGAGGGAAAAGGAACAGAGAGAGAGAGAGAGAGAGAGAGAGAGAGAGAGAGGGATAGAAATGCAATGAAAGTGCGTAGGCCTGGCAGAGGAGTGCATTTCATTCTCTCACTCCAATAAACCATGACCATGTTCTAAAATGATACTGTATACTATGCCAGTGCCTTGGGTTAGGGCACTGAAAAGTTCAAGCAGGAGTGGATAGTTTAAATTAATTAATAAATTAATACAAATAAAAAAACAACAACTAAAAACACCCCTTAGACACTCTCTGTTCATCTATACCTCTGATGAGGGCCCCAGCAAGTCCCTTGCCTTGCCTTCTTCAGCGTGTTTCGAGCACTGCCGTTCACTACCTTGTTTACAGCCCGACTAAACTGTCTCTTCACTCTAAATATATGGCGCTCTCCATGGTTTGATTAAAATGGAAATGTTCTGTCTTCATTTCGGACGTAACCAAGCTTCTTGTTTGGAATATAAACGCTTCTAGGGAGACTTTAGATGTGACAGCGTGAGGTAGTAATGGAAGATTATGCCTCCCGGTTTTGGGAAGTAATGGAAGGCGGGGCTTTTAAGAGTAAAATCTGCCTCATCTGCTGGGCACTCTGGCGCCTTTATTTTGAAGAACGTGTTAAATGCCAAGCTCCTCAGAAGATTCCACCGCAACAAAACGGCAAAATTATTTCCACAAGGACAATAAAGCATCTATCATCTGTCAACAACCAAAGAGTGCACGGTGCCAGAGATTCACCGCGGAACAAGATTATGTATTATTTGTCCACGCTGTTGTTGATTGCCCTAAATCAGGTTAACAGGGCCAACCAATCACACGGAGGGTCCTCCTCACTCCTGCATCATCCTAATCGAAATGTCACCACTCATGAGCCATTCTGGTGCTCACTCCGTTTCACACTCAGTTTCAGTTGGAGATGTGATTACTCCCACTGCTGTCCCTTTGGGTCCCACTTACTGTATACGAGCACCTTAGACGCACACAAAGACACAGACACACACACGTGCACGTGCACACAGCACACACAAACAAATCCTACGCCTACTACTCAAACATAGTCTAAAAAGCCAGAGCTTTCGGTACCCAGGCTTTTATTTTCATTCCTGGGGGAACGACACATGTCCTGGTCTAGGAGTGGGAGTGAACTACAGTGCAGAGCGGCGTCGCTCCAAATAATGGTCAGTTTTCTCTGCTGTTTTCTACCAGGGAGCGGAGGGGCAGAGGGGGTAGGGGGAGCACCAATATTCTCCAGCGCTTGCTCCATGCGCGCCCACCCCTCTAGAACAGAAAGCCCTGACACACACAAATACAGCGCAAGCCTCCATTATGTTTACAGTGCAAGCCTCAAGGCCATGTGTGTACTGTAGCAATGAAATGTGCGCATTATGCTGCGTTTGCTCTCAAGTCAGGAGCATTTCAACACCAAACACAGGCACTTCTTACTTGGGAGGAGCCTTGGGCACTTGGCTGTACAGCAGCAGCCAACCGTAGCACGTAGCAAGTGCTGTACTGTACGTACAGTATCAGCATGGCGTTGAAGTCCCATGAAGTCATCGCCACTATTGGCCAGACCCATTGAAAGAGACAGTTACACCACTCTTTGACCTTGCTGTGCCGCGATCACATGTATCGAGTGCATTTCATAAACACTGAGGAATGAGGTTCTATGCCGGAACTACATAGTTCAGTCAGATAACTCACGAATAGATTAACCAATATTTATAATGAGAATACAAATGTGCATAATTATAATATTTTATCTTGTCGTTCAGCTCTGCTATATTTTCTCCCTACTTGGCATAATTAAACAACCATCATTAAACATACGAGCAGGGAGATAGATATACAGTAACACCCCCACATGGAGAACAACTATAGCAGAGCCCATAGGGAGGCGCATACCAACAGTCCAGGGACATATATGACAGCAGGAGGATGACAGCAGGAAGAACAGAGACTGTGGTGATCTTAAATAACCCAGCAATTGGTCGGCTGACTGCCACGTCATCGTATGCTGTATGAATCATGTGTAGTATCATTGCAATACGCATGAATGTGCCCAAGAGCATAATGAGAGCCCCTCGAGTATATCTGACTGAACAAACTCTGCTCATTAATGTTTGGAACTAGTGGCTGCATCGTGGAAAGCGTTACTTAAGCATTCATCTTGTTGTTATCCTGAGCACATCAAAACAAATCAACTGTTGAAGTTGGTTTTGGCAATACATGACTGAATATTACATTCATATTTGTACCCTAGGGGACACGGGGAGAACATGCAAACTCCACACAGAAAGGCCCTATCGCCAACCCCCGCCTCGGGTATGGGCACTGATGACGCAGAGGAGGGGACACGCCGCCAGTGCCCACAGCGTCCCCAGCGGGAATCGAACCAGGACCTGAGGCGACAGCACTACCAACTGTGCCACCGTGCCCCATCTGGACGCTGTTCTAAGCTTGTTGAAAGGTTAGTGCCACACAGTAAAATATTTCGTGTCAATTTAACTTTGAGTGTTTCTAATCAAATCAAATCGACATAATACGTAAAGACACTGCACTCGTTGCGTGTCTGAGGAGGTGTGTGTCTGTGTGTGTGTGTGTGTGTGTGTGTGTGTGTGTGTGTGTGTGGGAGAGAGAGACAGACAAAGACAGAGAGAGAGACTGACCTGATGAATCTCCTGCCAGCCGTTCTCGTCCACACAGCCAACCTGAGCGTGGTCATGTAGCAGCAGTTCACAGCAGTAGGGGTCTCCTCCCACCATGGAGCTGTGGTAGAGGGGTGTCAGACCCCGGCTGTCCTTGTAGTCAGGTGACGCACCCAGGTCCAACAAGGTCTGTGGAATACAGTATGTGTGTTATTGGGGATGAAAGAAGCATGAATTCTGTATCTGACCGTTGAAAAAGATAAGTTGTTATCTTTCCTCGTTTAGGCATTATACCGGTTTAAAGTTTGGAATTCTGAGATAGTAAGAAGTATAGTGAGTATATGCAAATGGTTGCCATCTGTCTGTGTCCCGTTCTGTGTCATGAATGCCCAAATATAAAGTGTTGTGATGTCAGAACAGGCCAGCTCCATATATGGAGATACTGTATACAGTATAGGGGTGATCAGGTCCAGATCCCGGGCAGAGGCTTTTGTGCTGGTTCTGGACAACCGGCTATCCGACGGACTCTACGCTGGGCACAAACATACAGTACATACATGCATGCATACATACATATAGTATGGTTCTTTATGAGGTTGAGATTTATATTGGATATTGAAAAGGAGGTTTAAAGGAACCAATTGAGATATATTTCATCGTTGAGTACGTTTTTAAGTGTTTTCCCATCCACATTTTGGAGTGGTTTCTTCCTGACAGAGATATAATAAAACTAACGAAATAAATAATTATTATTACTATTATGTATGTATGTTTAAATTGTTTTAATAAACATGTGTACACCATCACCATGTATTGTGTGATGCGCCATTATTTAAAGATCTTACTGTACTGTAGTGTGTGCAGGTTCAAGAGAACCTTTAAACATCACAATGAGCGCAATAGGACGCATTCAAACAGCTCTGTCTCTGCAGGAGCACCATTACATGACTCATATCTGCTCATGTGGCGGGGTTATGAGCCTCCTCATCCCAGACTGTGCTCATGTGGCGGGGTTATGAGCCTCCTCATCCCAGACTCATTCAGTGAATATGCCAGTTCATTCAGCGAAAGGCTGTTGTTTTATGTTTTATGAGTGGCTCAAAGGCTCTCGGCACTGTACGGACACTCTTTAACAAGGACAGACCCAAACCACACTAAAGGGTCGGGTTGGGTCGGGGCAAAACGTTTTTTTTTTTTTTTACCACGCCAATGCAACTCATTGAGTTGCAACGTTGGTGTGGTTGACCTGAAAAACCGACCTGTTAAATATAAACAATATAAAATATAAATGCCAATATAAAAAAATGTGATATGGTGACACAATATCATCCCGTCCCCTAACCCCTCCCCATTTATAATACAACAACAGCTGTGGGTGTGGCTTCAGTTCAGGTGGATCGCCATTCGCCACCCATCAGGCAAACCAGGCATTACGTTTTAAGCCAACATTAAAAAAATATATATATATATCTATAGTTTTGGCCTTTCTTTCCTCTAGCATCCCCTGTATGATGATGCAGTGGTGTTTTCCTGCAGGCAGACACTACCATTGGCTTCCTCTGGGATGTTTTGAGTTCTAGGTGTTTATAACTCGGGACGTCGGGTGTGAGGGGGAGGAGGGGTTAGTGGGGGGGTGAGGCGGAGTTTTAGCCAATCACAGCGAGGGTATCTT
Source organism: Protomyctophum parallelum (assembly GCF_964188405.1). Lineage (NCBI taxonomy): Eukaryota > Metazoa > Chordata > Actinopteri > Myctophiformes > Myctophidae > Protomyctophum > Protomyctophum parallelum. The sequence goes on along the minus strand of NC_139700.1, from coordinate 15,433,384 downwards.
CAAAGCCCCCAGTCCCACACTCCCCAGCACAGTTTCTTATCTTAGTTTTACCTACATTTTTCATATTAAATAGTATGTTCATGATTTTTTTTAATTGAAAGTATGAGAATCGCTATGTACCGCTTCATGGTCTTGGTGGCAGCAGCAGGCAGCAGCCCCACAACGGTGCATTCCTCGGGTTGACGCCGGTCGGCCAGCGTGGTTTGGGCACTGGGAAGAGGCAGACCCGTCTGCCTATTCCCAGTGCCCAAACCACGCTGGTCGAGCAGCGGCCAGGCAGGAGGAGAGGAGGGGGATCCAAGTCATTCCGACTCCGAGACGAGATTACGTTGCATGATCGGACCCCCACCAAATCTCCTGGTTCATGTGAAGTGGGTTGTATGTGGTTATTTGTTGAAATGGTGGAAGTCGCTATGACGAATCACCAGTCACCACCACCGGATCACCGCGGACAAAGTAGTTCATGAACGATGCTGTGGTGGCCAATAGAATGAGGGGGGGAGCGGGGTGGAGCTAGATTTGAATCTGTTTGGAAACACTCACTCACTTCTGTGTACAAACACTGGACACGTGTCTATATCACCTTTAATGAACTGGTCGGCGTGTTTAAAAAAACCTAATCTTTATTGTCTCCACCAGGCCGAAGGCATGGGGGGAGAGTATGTTTTGCACTCCGTCCGTCCGTCCGTGTGTGTGTGTGTGTGTCCGTGAGCAGCTAATCTCGGCCACCGTTAACCCGGTCGATGCCAAATTTTGCACACACACTCCCTGGATGCCAACGATGAACCTCTGCCCCAAACTTTCCAGAACGGCCTGTTATAGCGCCACCAGGAGGCCGCTTTGTGCAAAACAAGTTTGCCCTTTTATCCAACAACCAGATGAAGGCAAGCTGCAATGTCCTACATTCTTATCCTGGTGGAGACCTGTGCCCAGAAGGGCACTTTTTCTAGTTTATTATATAATAAGGGTGGAAAGAAATCACGGCACTCCATCAGGCATCTGATGCCTGAATCAGCCTCCAGTTCACCATGCTATGCTTTTTATACCCTTTTTACTTTGCATTTAAGTTTTCAGTTTAGTTTTGAGTTTTGAGTTTAGTTTTGATTCGTAAAATGTTACGAACGCTTTTTCGGGTTAGGTTTACAATCATGAAAAGTGTCCACAGGTTTTGACATTTAGAGGTCATGGTTAGATTTTTCTCTATTTTATACTTAGTTGTGTGGCGATGTCACTCACCAAAACATTCTACAAGCTCACAACATGCAGTGCTGTGAACATGATCTTTCCTATAATTATTTTCAATGCCATCCTAAAATGAGGATGTCCTCACAAGTATATGAATACAATACATGAATACCTGTGTGTGTGTGTGTGTGTGTGTGTGTGTGTGTGTGTGTGTGTGTGTGTGTGTGTGTGTGTGTGTGTGTGTGTGTGCGTGCGTGTGTGCGTGCGTGTGTGCCCCATGCACGTGCGTCCGTGCGTGCATGCGTTGAACTCACTATGAGTGCAGTGTGGTTCTTGGTGCGCACGGCCTTGTGCAGTGCCGTGATGCCGTCCTTGGTCCTGAAGTCCAGGTGGGCTCCTCCACTCTTCAGCACCTTGACCAGCTCGGCGCAGCCTTCCAGCTGGGACGCCAGCGTCAGAGGACATTCTACAGCGCCGACACAACCAAACATAAAACCATCATCATCACTGTCATCATCTCACAAAGTATAATCCTCATGTTGTCAACCGCCTCAACCCTAATCTCTCAGGAATTCAGATTACGAGCTGCGCTACTGAGTCTGTTAGGCACGGCAGGAGCATTTAGAAGAACGTGTGAACATTGGGGATTCGTGGAATGAAAACCGGGCGCCGCCGCACCGGAAGAGGAGGGCTGTTCTCCCGTTTTAACAGCGGGAGAACAACGGCGATATAAATCTCCTAGTGGGCGTCATTACCTATGTCCTCGTATAGGTGGTTAGGAAGGTAAACATAGCAACACATGAATTTCATTGGCTATCACCAGACGATGTTGTCCAAAAGATACAATATTTTCATGTTTTCGGGCGACGTTCCATCGCCTGTTCGCCTGCTATCGCCAGTAGTTGCCGGGTGCCAATGACAAATAATGCACTCTGGTGACAGCCAGACAAATGCAATGTGTCTGGCTGTCACCCGCTGTTAAAACACACCGGACCAAACAGGCCAACCTCCTGTTATACACATTGTATTGGGACACGCCCCCAGGGAAAAATTCAAAGCAAACAAACAGCAAAGGGTTTTTCAGCTGTTTTTTCCAATTTATTTTTCAAAAATGGTTTGCCAACCTCCTGTGTGAGATATTGATTGCTGTGAGTCTTGGGGTGCCTCTTGTGTTCCCTTATTTGGGAAAACAATTGAAAATGGGTCTGACATTCAACATTGTACATGCAGCTATGCCCTCCATGCCCTCAGTGCCCATTTACTTGACTGAAAAAGTGAGCGACACCCACAGCCACAAAACTAGAGGTAGCGTAAAAAATGATCTGGTGCCACCCACACACACAAATATGGGTAAATTCACCTCCGGCAGCACTGCTATTCAGGTGTGGAATGCCCTGCCCCCTTCGCTAAAACAAGCAAATCACTGGCCTCCTTTAAAACAGGCCTACAATTTCACCTGTCAGCAGGTCAGAGGGAGAGGAGGTGACCAATTGCTGTTTTTTAGATTATTGTTCATGACGTAGCTTAGTGGGTAGAAGAGGGCCTCTCTACACACTAAGCTGCATCTGGTTAATCAGATGGCACAATGGCCGGACAAAGATTTGAATAAGAATTAGGGGATTAGCATGGGATGGGATGCCATCCAACTTTTTCCCCCATGTCTTATTACAGGAAACCCATACAGTACAATATATATTTGGAGGAGATAGAGAGGGGGGGGGGGGGGTTGTAACTTTTTTGCATTAGCAATATTGTTCTGAACTTTTATGCCACTAATAGGCAATTCACACTGAGACGGACTGAATCCGTTTCATTGGAACCGTTTCCGAATACGGTTGCCTGGTCCCCGATGGCCATGCTTCACATTACCCGAGATTCAACAGCGCACCCGGGTACACTTGCATAGCACACTTTAATCCTCCTGATGACGATGTGCTTGATGGCTGGCGCGCACGGACACTGACCATCAACTGTGCGACATTGTCTCAAATAAATCCAGACACACTGAATTGCATTGCCTCTTTGGCTTTTTGCCGTTATACTACTTCACTGTCAGCCTGCCTGCTATTCACTGTGTCAGTCAGTTCTGTGCTCCAGTGTATTAGTTTGCTATGGATTCTACTTTAGCATTATTATTATTTTGTTTTACTTTGGAAACTGCAGCCAAGCAAAGCCCAAGAGCCACGTGTAGTCCGCAGAATAAGATCAGCGCGTACTGCGGTGCTGCGCGTATAAGCAGATTCAACAGGAGAAGGGCGGCGTTGAGAAATGCGCTGGTGTTACGCATCGTGCAGCGGCTGTGTTTTTTTTTGTTGACGCTTGGCTCGTCGACTAGAGATTATGTCACGTTCTTTAAAAAAAACAGCCCACTTCCTTCATTAGGTACGCATGCATTCACATTGGAACGATCCGTATCTGAATACACTTCAACGGTCCAGAGACCCTCCCCTCATGCGGTCCCGGGGACGGTTGGGCGATCCGCTCTCGGGAACAGTACGCATCATTCACACTACCACAACATCTGCCAAGTGGTCCCGAGTGGCACCCGGGACCATAGTGTGAATCGCCCCTAAAGCACATAAGAATTCTTTGGCCCAAGAGAGCCAAAGAGAGAGAGATTCTGAGAGGCAGAGAGAGAGAGAGAGAGAGAGAGAGAGAGAGAGAGAGAGAGAGAGAGAGAGAGAGAGAGAGAGAGAGAGAGAGAGAGAGAGAGAGAGAGAGAGAGAGAGATATGGAGAAGAAAGAGGTCAGACAGACAGACAGACTAAAGTTTAACATGAGGCTGAGCTCCTCACCTCCTGTCTCTGGGTCGTGGAAGTTGGGGTCCAGACCTCTTTCTAGGAACTTTGAGACCTTCTCAATGTTCCTCTGCTGAACATATTCCATGAACTTCTTCAAGTTTGCCTGACAGAGAGACAGAGAGAGAGAGGGGGGGGGGGGATCAGGGGGAAGAGAGGAGGAGAGAGAGACTGTGATCAGGTGATGTACTGTAACTCTCAGGGGGGTGGTGTTCAATAATGCAGATGTGGGATGAATGCTGGAGTGCTACTGTGCACGCTCACGCACGCATGTGTTTGTTTTTCTGGTGAGTCAATCTATGTGAAAGGGCCATCTGTGAACAAAAATATCCAGGACAAAAAAATATGCAACAAGCTGTGGACATCCACACTATTCCTGTGCCATTAGCTGAGGCAAGAAATGCTACAGTATTATGCTGATTCTTGCTGAAGCTGCTGTGAATGTGAATTGAAATAAAACAGAGGTATAGTAATTGCATACACTGCCCGGGAGTCTTGCTCAGAGTCCATAACATCGATGTGAGTGAGCTGATTTATAAAAACAAACGCCCACATGCACAAATGTGCATTGTGCATGCATGAGAGCCTATGTAAGGCACACCATCGCACACACGCGTGCACACACGCACACATGTACGTACAAGCACATATATACCACATAGTAACTTGTGAATATATGCAATCATCAGTCACAGAGGAAAATGCCTTAAGCACTTATGGCATTTTCCTCTGACTGATGATTGCAAATATTCATCATCTCTGCTGTTAGGGGCAAGTCTGCTGCAGAGTGCAGATTGGAAAAGGAATACAGAGGACTGGAACAACTATATAATATCCTACATTATTCTATAGCCTGTAGCTAGGAAACATCAGGTCAATGCTACACCTGGGACTCGCTGAGACAGCCCACCAAAGACAATAGATTTTTGTGACAATGACTGCTACTGTAGATGGCTTTACAGTGCATCGCTTCATGAGATTACAATCGGACAGACTATCGGATCATATTGAAATAGACTCCATTAATGTGTAAAAGAATTGTACTAACAATAGCCAAAGTTGACCAACTTCTGCCATAGCTCTGTCATGCTGTAATAAGGAATTTAGCTCAAAATGAGATGATATTGTCTAGCAATATAGCATGCGCTATAGCCTAAAATGTACTGTCATCCTGGGAAAGAGCTTTTGTCACTATTGCCAATCTCTCAAGGTTCCTCTGCCTCTCTTTCCTTACATAACGGGTGCCAAAGCCTCCAGACATGCACGTGCATGCATGCTCACACCACCACAGTCTATCTATCCATTAGTTTGCACATGGCATGCGCTGAAACAAACTTACACACACACACACTCACACACACACACACACACATAACAGCAGAACTGGGCTGAACAGCCGTTTGTCACACTCACCATGTGCAACGATGCGTTTTATCTACGTCCCCCCGACCGTAAAAAAAAAAAAAAAAGAAACTCACGTTTCACACCTTGTCCACTTAACGTCTTTCCCTCCCTTTCTTTATCACACAAAGCCATCACCAACTGGTGTCTCTCTGTCCTTCACACAAGAGAAGCCCACCTCCACTACAGCCCTCCAGCATCTCCAAGTAGAACTGACTGAGAGGAATCCACTCTGGCTCTGGCTCTTTTTTTCCGTTTTCCCACATGATCTGCGAGGCAGTTGTTATGGTGATGGGATACAAAGAGTGCTCAGGCAGCGACGTGTGAGTGGGAAGGCCACCGAGGTGGTGGGTGGGTTAGTGCATTGTCAGTGTGTGTGTGTGTGTGTGTGTGTGTCTGTGTGCACGCACGCGCATGCACGCACGCACGCACGCACGTGCTGTCATTATCACCAGATATCTGCTGATAATGATAATTCAGAGGAATGATTTACTCTCTATTAGTGATTCATTTCCACTATCAGGTTTCAGGGAGCATGCTCTGGACAGCCTTGGGCAGGAATAAAGACATAATTACCATGCAAACCCATAATAATAATCTCGTTTCTGAGTGATCAACCATTTAGCACAAGCTATTATGGTGCATGATATTTAAGTTTTAAGAGGGGAGAACATTAGATTACATCCACATTGCAAGAAATTCCTATGTGATTACCAAGTTATAGCTACATAAAATGAGCATATATCCCCATCACACTTAAAGTTTTATATAGCCTATATATCTCTGCTGTCGGGGAGGAACTCCAAAATGTTAATTTTAAAACAAAACAATGCAATACTGCCTCATCAAAGTTGGTATTCTGACTTTATATATTGTCAATTACTTGCATGAGGTGGTTTCCTTTCCGACAGTGACGATATATATAGTTAGTATACCATTATTTTACAGATTTTATCTGTTGGCAGTGTGGAGGGCAAAAAAATACTAGCCATACTATAATCTCCACTAGCGCTTTTATCTCTTCTCATTACTGTCTCTCAGCATGTCTCCAGCAAAATCCTGCAGTGAACACTGAACTGGTGCCAAAGAAAATTGATTACATCAACTTCATTTTTGTGACTAACCTTAGCCGTCCAGCTGAAGCGGATTTAGCTACAGTTTCACATATCTCTGCCAAGCAGAAGGCCAGGAGAAGAGAGCATGTTTTCACCCCTGGGTGTCATGCAAGCGTACGCCTGTGTGCGTGCGTGCGTGCGTGCGCTTGTGTATGTGTGTGTGTGAGAGAGAGAGCAATGGTCATGTTCTGTGTATTTGCTGTATTGCTGTGTTTATGAGCCTGTCATGTACCTGTCTAAATACTTCCTTAAAGGACAACTTTAGTTTTTTTAACCAAGGTTCATGTTTTAGGTTGTTATTAGAGAAACTAAAAGGTGAGTGTTAATTTTCTTTCATTTGCTGCTTTCTTTCGTTTTAGGGATTTTAGCTCTTTTTGACAGGGGGGCGGGGGCATTCGAGCATGGGGCTAAATATGTATTTTCTTTTACCAAATTTGATGGTGATTTATTTATTTATTATTTACTATAGTCCTAATAAACCCCAGGAAATTACATCTGGCCACAGAAGATCACAGGATCTACTGAATGTGAAGGTAGCCTACTGGGGGAAGGCTTATACTGTGTGTATAGGCTCAATGTCAGTTTGTCACATTCAATAGATCCTGTGATCTTTTGTGGCCAGATGTAATTTCTTGGGGTTTATTAGGACTATAGTAAATAATAAAATAATAAATCCCCATAATATTTTGTAAAAAAATACATATTTAGCCCCATGCTCGAATGCCCCCGCCCCCTGTCAAAAACTGCTAAAATCCCCAAAACGAAAGAAAGCAGCAAATGAAAGAAAATGAACACTCACCTTTTAGTTTCTCTAATAACAACCTAAAACATGAACCTTGGTTGAAAAAAACTAAAGTTGTCCTTTAATGTCAACTAAGTTCACACCCACAACACCATTCAACAAACCATGTGCAACGCAGATTCGGCACAAACAAGGGACAAAATAAATTCTGCTCCTATGCCACCAAAATGTGGAACGCCATACCAACAGCAATTAAGACATGCAAATCCCTTGACTCCTTCAAAACCGCTCTCAAAGGGCACCTACAGACTGCTGCAATTCGAAACTGGCCCCCGTAAAATCTGAATCCCCCCCACCCCCTTTCCCCCTAACTGTACTGTATTGTTTCTTTTCCCTTTTTACCTCCTTACATGATTTCCTGTTTTTAAGGGGCGCTAGCCTCTTCTATAAACAGCTTTTGTCCCCACACGTCTCAAGTTTTGCCATTGACGATGAACGGAGAAATGACGTCAGAATTCCGCTAAATAAAATTAAACTTTAAACGCCATTGACATTGAAGGGATACCTTACGTCATATGTAAACGAGCAAATCGGCTAACCAATCACATGGTGGGAGCGCTTGGCCAATAAGGGACCACCTTATGTAGGCTACCTTATGTAGAAATGTCAAATGTCCGCTAACATAAATTGATGCACGATGAGAAGAGCGCCCATCACTTCACACGGGTATATAGTAGTAGGTAAGTAAGTAGTATAAGTAATAAGTGTATATTTGTATGTCTCTAAATGTTCTGATGAATTGAAAAAGGTGGACCCTGTTGTAAACAAGTGCAATGCTTTAACAGTGTGTCGTCCACAGTATACCTAATAGTCTTTTTATTATATTGAATTGTGTTTTCATGTGAAATGTAGACCTACCCGCAAACTGTTAATAAATACTTCAATCAATCAATCAATAAATCAATCAATGAGATCCAATATGCAGTGTTTGGCCAACCACTCCCATAAATTAGGCTAATACTGTACAGCACAATTTATAATATTGCTTGTCGTGATAGGAACAATTGATCTTGTGCACACCACTGCCATCTTGTCAGCAAGGTGCTACAGTAAGTAGGTGGAACATTCCCATTGACAGCCCATTCATCCAAACAGAAAAGTTCTGTCTAAATGTATTAAACAACGTCAAACTCACCAACATTGCAGCTGTATGGAAAGCTTGAATTATCCTCTTTCAATCTTTACAGTTTTTGTTTCATAAAAATCCACCGTAGACATGCATTTTTAAGAAACAAATACTTTGCAGATAGAAAGATGATAATTCAAGCTTATCTCACAGCTGCAATGTTGGTGAGTTTGACGTTGTTTAATACAATCAGATAGGACTTTTCTGTTTGGATGAATGGGCTGTCAATGGGAAAATGCATCTAGTTAGCACCTTGCTGGCCTGATGGCCGCGGTCTGCATAAGGTCCATAGAATGTGTTGATGTAGGCATAGCTGACATGACATAATAATGGCATGTTTTTGGTAACGTTAAGTAAGGTTAGGTAAGGTTTAGGAGAGAAATGGTCAAATTGTATTTCACAAAACACGATAAGACACTATGTAATCTGGCAATATCAACATACATTTGGCTAGCATTACGCTCCGATGTCATCTCACACTATGTCTGTGGTCGGTCACCTGGCTTTCTCTCACAACTTCTCTTGCTTGGCACGGACAAGAGAACCTCCGCTACCATCACCGCTAAACTGCCTCACGTAGAAGCTTAGTGGAATTCTAACTTCTGGGATGATGATTTGGTATAATATACCAAACAGCATTTTTTATTATAATATAAAAAAAAATTAAAGTAGCATGTGCCATTGATTTGAGGATTCAGTTACCCTGCATGTAATTTGTTTCCTTAACGATACTATAAAAACATTATGTAAATTAAAGCCATAGCCATAATATTGTGAAAAAAAGCAAGCAAGGTGCCCCCACCCCCCCAAAAAGCAACTAACTACTTACTAACTATCCAGAACCTTAACCACCCGCAGAAGCCACGTAGTCGGAATGGCGGTGTGTTGGAATGCCACTCTGTCCCCAATAATTGGGGTGGCCATAGCTGAACGGGCAGAGAGCCCGCGCGGGAAGCAAAAGGTCCAATGTTTGATTCCCGGCCCTAGCAATGATATGATATTAGTACTTTATTGTCAGTTCACACTGAAATGTGTCTTGCGCCCCAGCAGCCAAGTATGCAGAACACATATACTGTACACACATTTGACATAACACAAAGAACAAGACAATTTACATACATAAATATACATACATGGAGACAAGAGCAATATCCACCGCCTAGATTACCCGTGGCTACTACAACTCCTGATTAAGCCTCAAAGTTGACTGGTGGACAAAGGACCTCTTTAGTCTGACCTTATTGTATGCTGGTACACCATACGTATCTCCTTCCTGAAAGTAGCAACCTATATTCTCCATATCCAACACATAATACAACACATGCTTAGTATTAGAGGTGATATTCCTTGCTAACCTTAGGATGCTGTTATCATACGTGTATGTATTTATGTTTCTGTGTTTGTCCAACAATCTTTGAACAAATGTTCAGTTGTTGCAGCAGTTGTGACTTTAGGGCTGTAGACAAACATCCATACCAGGTGGTACTACAGTACTGAAGAACACTCATAATAACAGAAGTGAAGAACAAAAAAGAATCCGTCTACTAGCACCGAAGGATCTTAGACGGCGAAGGAAGTAGATTATTTGCATGACAACAGAATGGTCTATTACTACTCCTAGGTATTTGTACGAACATACCTGGTTGATTGGTTCACCATGAATAGTAATAGTATCTGTGTATCTCTGGTGGTGTACCAAAAACAATCTCTTCTGTCTTTTTTGTGTTCATGATGAGAGCGTTGTTATCATTCCATTCAACCACCTTAATTACTCTGCATTGGTGCAGTCCAGGATCACTGAAACTATCTAGGAGAGAAATCAAAACTGTATCATCTGAGTATTTTAGTATTGTATTGGTCTGGTGTGTCAGTGCGACATTCAGACAGGCATTCCTCAATACGACAGCTGTCAGGGTGAAAAGTACAGCTGAGCTCACACACCCCTGGGGAGCACCAACATTGGTAGTTAATGCTGAGGAGAGGGTCGTGTTCACTTTCACCCTCTGTACTATGCTAGTAAGAAAAGAAGCATACCAGTAAATTAAGTATGGATTCAGTTCCAACTGTACCATTTTTGACACTAGTATATCGGACTGTATTGTATTGAAAGTTGAAGAAAAGTCTAAGAATAGCACCCTTGCATGCTTCTTATTTGAGTGTTTTGTAATTAAGTGGACCAGCCCAACCCCTTTTATAAGCTAACTGACAGTGGTCGAACTTTTCTTTGGTTATACTAACGAGATGTTGTAACAGTATTCTTTCAAGTGATTTCATAATCACTGAAGTGATATAAAATCCTGAAGTGATATAATCCTTATGTTCTTTTGGACATTGGATTTTGGGTAGTGGTTTTATGTGTGAGGTTTTCCAAGATAGGGGAATTGTGTGTGTGTCTACAGAGGTTTGGAATATTGGTTGCCACACTAGAGCCAGCTCAGATGCAAAACTTTTGAGGATAAAAGCACTGCACTCGTCCGGCCCATTAGCTTTCCTTGTGTTAGTACACTGAAACACTTTTCTTACATCCTCTTCAGTGATGGTAATTCTGTCTGAGGGGCAGCCTTCAGTATTTCAGTGCACTTTGAGGAATTGTCCAATGATTCGAATCTGGCGAAAAAGGTATTTAGGTCATTAGAAAAGCCAAGTTCATTTTCGGTCACAATAGGTTTAGTTGGGGTTGACATTCCTTTTTTTTTTTTTTTTTTTTTTAAGATATTTTTTTTGCGGCTTACGCCTTTTATTGATTTTTGAAGGGACAGAGAGTAGGCTGACAGGAAACGGGAGAGAGATGGGGGGATGACATGCAGTAAAGGCCGTGTCGGGTCCGGGAGTCGAACCCGCGGCACACTGCGACTGGATTACCAGTCCGGTGCCCAGACCGTTACGCTACGGCCTGGGCCAAGGGGGGGGGTTGACATTCCTGTCATAGATTTCATAGTATCCCATGCCTTTTTGTGATTATTGGCATTAAACGCATCATCCAGACACTGTCTATGTGCCAATTTAGCTTTTATGTTTTTTTTGTGGCTTTTGCCTTTATTTTATATTTTTTATTATGGAGGGACAGACAGTAGGCTGACAGGAAATGGGGAGAGAGATGGGGGGAAGACATGCAGTAAAGGCCGTCGGGATCAGGAGTCGAGCCCACGGCACACTGCCAGACTGGATTACCAGCCAAGGTGCCTGGACCGCTGAGCCATGGCCAATGTAAGTGCACCGAAATCTTTGTTTATGAAGGCTGTTTCTTTCATTTATCATTGGCCAGAACGATAGAGGGGAGCGGGGGGGCGATTAAATCTCCTTCGCAGTCAATTCCAAATGCCGCGCTTTCTTCCTCGTTTCCTTTTCCTTCTGTGTCGGATCAACTCCTCTGGGATGTTATTCAACACTGACAAACAGACGTGGTTGTTCGTTGTGCGAGGCTGCGGTCGTAGTGACAGCAGCATATCTCGGCTGTACACATAGGCGAGTCAAGTCTGGAAGCCTCCCTGTGCCAGTTGTTTGTGTTGTTGTCGAATTGTTGAGTCTGAAGTTCGACTGACAGGCATCTTCCACAGTAGTATATAATCCACAGAATCAGCAGAGCAATTTCTAAGGCCCTTATCTTCCACATCCTTACACAAATAACGACTGACATTACGTAGGCACACGGATAAACATTAAGGCATACAAGGCACGCTGGGTCGCAGTGCAGCCGCTGAGCAGTGCACCGGAAGTTGCAGATGAGCAATGTGCTGAGGTGTCCCTGAGCAAGACACTAATCATTAAAGATTGTCTATAGAGTTAACATTACTCCCAGGTGTGGTTAGAATATTCAAATATTCAAGAATTTTTGGTTTCTTACCTGAAAGCTGAAAGCCTTTGGTTCAAAAGGCTTAATCGAAAATACACAATTTTTGTGACATCATAAACCTAACCCCTCCCCCATGATCATACGACACACAGCTGTGGGCGAGGCTTAAATTCAAGGTGAAAACCAGGTATACCTAATGAACTGGTGGGTGTGGCCACATAAAAACACCATTTTAACACTTTCTGTACATTTCTTTGAAAAATATCTTCCTCCTAGTATCATAGTACCTGATGATCATGTTTTATGGGGGGGGGGGGGGGGGGGGGGAAATCACGACACCTCATCTTTAACGGCTCCTCTGTGAGCAGCACTCAGCTGTGTGAACCTGAAAAATGAATGTCCTCGCGGGATGAAGGTCTAATTATTAATTACTCCATCGGGTGCACTATGAGTTCCATGCGGAGTTGGAGCGGTACGCACGCGGCGGCAACGCAAGGAAGTTTACTATTTAGTATGTAAGCTACACATAACCAGCTTTCATTTGGGCTCAACTGTCCCAGTTGGCATGCAGCTGTGGTAAACACCAGGAGTTCATGAGGAAAATCCAATTACACAGGAATCAATATCACACACAAACACGCATGCATGCATGCAGGCGTGCTCATGCACGCGCGCACACACACACAAATTGCCTGCGCGCACATTCTCTCACTGATAACTCCCACAAGTCATTGTAATGTGGGAACCCCCATTATACACTGTCAGATACGGAGTTACCACAATTTAACTTGATAATGTAAAAAAAATATTCTACTCTCAGGGTTGTATTAACCCATTTAGACCTGAGGCTGATTACAAAATGTCTTCTAAATCTTGACAGTTGACCCCAAAAATGATATGTAATTGGCCCGCAGACCCCCATCTGAAATTATGTTATTCCAGGGACACCCCCAGAAGCAAATATTTGAGTTAAAAACATTCACTGTGAAAGAAGATATATATTCAAAGATTTGCACACGTTTTCATGATTTTTCAAAAATAGCAGATCTAGAAGCTCGTAGCGCGGCACTCAGTGTCGCGCTATGAGCTTGTAGATCTGCTATTTTTCAACAGCTAACATTTTAAATAATTGGTTCAAAGTTAAGGTGACACAAAATGCGTTCCAGTATACATAATGGGTTTTACTGTGTAACAACCAGGGGTCTTCTCCACGGGGGTGAGCATGGAAGGAGAGGTGGGGCACGGTAGAGGAACAGAGACAGATGAACCAATGAAAGAGAACTGACAGATATGGAACAACTAGCCTCTGGTGAGCTACAGTATACTGAGAGCACGCACGCACGCACGCACGCACGCACACACACACACACACACACACACACACACACACACACACACACACACACACACACACACACACACACACACACACACACACACACTCACACTCACACTCACACGCACACGCACACGCACACGCACACGCACACACACACACTCACACTCACACGCACACGCACACGCACACGCACACACACACACACACTCACACTCACACTCACACGCACACGCACACGCACACGCACACGTCCCATAGTCAACTGCAGATCTGGCAAACAAAATTCTGCCTAATCAACCCGCATTCCTAACATCAGTAACTAAATTCTCACAGCCGCGACTCACAAACTAAAACCTCTCTCTCTCTCTCTCGTCACCGAGAGACACCTGTGAGGATTCTCCAAACAATCAGTAGCAGCAGGGTTATACGTCACTCTTTTGGCCCAGCTTAGCCTAGCTCAGACTTACCCAGGAGTGGGTACTTTTTTACTCATTTCGTACAACTTTGACACTACTCAGCCCAAAATGTATTCCTTGTGGCAGGTAGGCGGGTGGGGTGATGTTAGGCCATGTCAGTGGAAATACGATATATGGTATGATATGATATGATATAGTACTTTATTTCAGTTCGCACTGAAACTTGTCTTGCGGCCCAGCGGCTCAGAACAAAATACGCCCCATTGATGACAAATATGAAACTTGAGATCAAGTGTGTTACAAGAGAGTGCATTACCCTGAGTGGAAAGCACCAGGGGTTGTCATCTGTCTGCTGGCCCAGTGGTTATTGTCAGACATGGAGGAACCTGCTTTGGAGCGCATTATCTCAGACTGAGAAAAGTGAACTTAGAAAATAACTTGCAAATAAACCAGAAAAACTAGAAACTATATTCAGCAAACTACTACTGGTCTGAGCTGAATCTGAATCGTACCGTGAGAGACGTACCATGTATTATATGTAGCAGGTCCAATCAATATATTAACCGTGCCATAGGTGTAAAGACCAGCTTACCTTTACTCTGTCCAGCTTGCCATAGCCGTAAAGGCAAGTTTAGTTTAATCCACGTTAATCGGCGATTGATTCGCTTCAAATTTAGCATGTTGTAGCATTTCCAGCTAGCTAAAATCCGTCTTTATATGCATTATGGCTCATAATCTGCACAAAATGTGTTCAGAAATAGCGCTAATAGGCGAGTGCGCTCCGGTGCAGTATTTCTAAATGCGCCCATAAAGACCATTTACCTCAATAGAGCAAAGATTCTTCACAACGAGGACATGCTGTGATAATTATATGACATATGTCATAGAATAAATTGGAGAAGAGAAGTTCATTCTCTCTCAATGGTCCTGATTCTTCAACGCGTTTCCGCTGATATAATGACGTGACGCTAGCGGAAAGGCATTTACGTGGATTTCCCACATTAATTTGGAATTCATGGAAATGGCCGTGAACTTGACACTCACGTAGGTTGTTCGGAAACTCCGTCAAATCCTACGGGACCTCTTTAGGTGTCGGAGAAATTTGCGGAAGCATACACTTGCATATAGATTTATTCAGAAGGCTTTAGTCTTCATGCTGAATCAATAAATTGTTCCCAAATCTCAGATAAAATATGTAGGCATGTGTCCCCAACATATTGGTCGATCAGCACATAAAGAAATTATAGCCTATATAATAAAAGCTGAGTGCACTTTATATGCCTAAATGCATGCATTCTAGGCAAGTTAGTAGAGTCCCATACAGAAACTGCCCTTGCAAGCCCGACACCTTTTTATTTATTTATTAGGATATTACTATAGCATGCGCGATTGCGCTTCTCACTTGACAGCTTTCTACTCGCAGTGCAACGTGTTGTGAGCTTGTAGATCGGCTCTCGCGCATGTTAAAAAACAAACTCACAATTATAATAAGAACATAGGCTTATCTGCATTCTGCACTGTACGAATCCAACATTGTTTAGTGTAGTAATGCCTGCAGTAGTCGGCAGGCCTATTGAAAAAAAATTGTTACGGAGCTCCTTGAGTCAGTTGACTGTCGGTCGGTGTGTGTGTGTGTGTGTGTGGGGGGGGGGGGGGGGGAGACAGCAGCGTGCTGCCGATCCGATTCACATTGGAAAATTAATAGGGTTATATAGCCCTATATAAAAAAATAGAAGACCACATTAGCCTAATGAATGGCATCAGCGTGTTTGAAAGTCGACCAGTCATATCATATTTTTAAGCCAGCTCACCTCCACTCGCGCTTGTTCACAAACATGACGGACAGACTTTATAATAATGTATATTGATATTGATCACATGCATGGATGCCACACACAGAATAGTTTAACTCACTGGATAAACTCACTGGATTATAATTTCTTCAGACAAGAGGATCCCAGGCCTACGAGGTATAGGCCTAATTATTCACTTATGAATGTATATGCTACTGTTCTTTATCGCGCAAACAGTGTCGAGGGCCCATGCCCCCCTCCCTCTCTCTCTCTCTCTCTCAAAAGACGACTTTTGCATTGACATATATCCGATATTTTAAATATCGGATATGTTTTATACCTCTGCAAAGTAGGGCATTAACGACTTGAGATTTTTCCCAGTCGACTTGTCGGACAGTAATTTATCGATAAGTCGATTTATCGTTTCTGGCGGCGGGGGGGGGGGGGGGGGGGCGGACGCGGACGCGCGGGGGGGGGGGATTTAACAGGGGCGGGTGGAGCTGCCGCGCGCTCAAATACGGAGCATGTCAAACATACCACTGCGCATTCAGTGGCCTCTCCAATATGACACAGTCACAGTGCATGTATCATCTATATCAGAGGTTCCCAAACACCGGTGCCGGTCCGCGGGACACGTGGCACTGGTACACAAGAGGGGAATTCTAAGTTTTGCGTCGTTTAAAAATGTCCAATCTTTGTATCTTTAGCAGCAGCAGCTGTAGGCTATTTTGTGACGATCGCATTAATGAAACCAAACGCTACACGCGGTTCCGGTACAGGATTATTATTTCATGTGAATCATGTCAAAATGAAAAGATGATGTTATCCAGGTAAAGTAGTGGTATTGGCACACAGCGCAGCAGCAGCACCGAGAACACAATGAGAGATATGACATTATTATTCTCCTCCTCCTCCTCCTCCTCCTCCACAACTCGATAACGTTCTCATTTGTTACTCATTTTCTGAGCCATGCAAATAAACAACAACCCGCACTGACCGGAGACGGAGAGGTTCATGTGCGCTGCGCGTAAAGCTTAGCCAGAAACAGACAGTCATTGCGTCAGCATGCATGTAGCCTCGGGAACCCAGACGTTATATTTCCAGCACGGAGGTGAGGGGGATATCGTTTGGGGGTAACGTTTGCGTGCTTCTATCTGTTACTTCTCTGACACAGCGCAGTTCAAACAGACTTCAGCCAGTCTCAATAGTGGGACACCGCGTGCTGAGAGCCACATAGCCTACACAGCTGCATTTGGTTTTTAATTAAGGGCGCGTTCTGAATGCAATGAAAAAAGGGGAGAAAAAAAAAAAAAGAAAAGCTCAACTTTCGACTCGCGCTGCTGCGAGTCGACTCGTGACTCGTTTATCGATAAATCGATAAATCGATTTTTTGATGAATGCCCTACTGCAAAGGTGTGAGTGAGCACCCGCCTTGGTTCCAAACTTAATTAAATAAATTATAATTATATTGCTTCAGCGGAGCACGCACCGTTGTAAGCTTGGAAATCTTTTTATTTCCTTTGGTGTCCTTTGATGGATTGATGTCAGTTTGTACATATATAGTAGCCTACAGTGGTAATATACAATGGTGCAAAAACGACATAACATAAAAGCCCTAACTGTCCTGCTACATGTGTAGAATTATTATATATTATAGTCCGCCGGCTGCAAAGCCTTTTTTCTTTTTTTGACAGACGGATCTCAAACTGCTGTCTGTTGAGTCATGCTTGAAGCCTTTTATGGTACGATATGGGGCGTGGATCAATGCAGATGAGGTTGTCGGGTGCTTTTCCGATCACTTTGCACCCGCTGAATTCAGTATGACATACACCTGCGATACGTCTGCGTACCTGTGGTACACACCACTCTCTGAATAACACGTCATCTCAACGTAGCTTGATCGGACAGATAAATACGATATCTGTTTCCGCCACAGTGTAACGGTGGCGTAATTCTTTTTAATGAATTAGGACCTATGTGTTGCATGCGCTGCTGCTTCACCTGCTTTCATGGGCTTTTCATAAAGTACTTTCTCTTCAACGAGATCAGTGGAAACCATGTTGGTCTCGAAGGGCTCAGCACTGCTCAAACGCAGAAAGACCATGTCTAGCTATGTTAAAAACGGATAAAATCGACCACAGTCTGAAAAAAATGTATACGGACGCAATATTCGGCGGCAGTGTGCAAACGTGTTTGATATGACGTGAGGTCGATTCCTTTTTCCCCGTGATCTGACATCCCTCGCCCACGAAAGACGCGCTCTGTGTGCAAGAAACAGAGAGACTGAGAAAGAGAGAGAGTGAGAGAGAGAAAGAGAGAGAGAGAGAGAGAGAGAGAGAGAGAGAGAGAGAGACCTGGATAGTTTGTCGTCTCACTGCAACACCAGATAGAGAGCATATAATAATCTATACTCCCGGGCCATTCACAGCAATCTTCCAAGTTGTTTACCAGAGCAAAGAGCCCCCTGATTGAGTTTGACGCTCGCCACTCAGTGTGATTGGAGACGACTCCTCGACACCGACACAGACAGACACAGTGCAAACATACAGTAGGTTATGACCCGAATATTATGCAGCAGCTGTGTGTCACAACTCTGCAGGGACACTGTACTGTACATGAGTGTGTAACTCCTTGCAAAGTAGAAGAAGTCACACACAATAAGGGAGGTGAGAGGCAGGGGCTAAAGGGTTTGGCTGTTCCTGTGTTTTTCTGGTAAAACCTGAGGCCCCTATATGTATGGCCTGTGATATGTTCTCCTTCTGCTCTCCTGCTCTAAAGGTGTGAAGAGAAGGACACAGAGCTGTTATTCTCTCCTACACTCTACTGTCACTTTCTCTTTCCACTTTCCATTAGCTTTCTAAAGGAGGACCGATGCACTTACAGTACTGGCACCCACTAGGCCCCTATTCATCCACGAGCGGTGCATACAGTATCCTATAATGCACTCAATGTACTGTATGCATGTTGCTGCCCTACATTCACTCTGTGGATATAAAGCGAGCCTCCTGGCTACACAACACACGCCGACCCCAGGTCCCAGTGCAGCTGGCTCCATCCAGGCTCAGACGCTCTGCAGCACCATGGACGAGTAGCGATTACAACAACGCGCGTGTCGACTTGAGGCCTGTTCGCCGTGATTGCATGCCGGGTCTAATGCAAGCTGGCCCGTAAAATGCACACATGCTCTGAAGCATCACAACTGTTTAGGCATCAGACACGGTGGAGTGGGCGGCGTGCAGTGGGCCAGAGGAAATATCGGTGTCAGTGACGCCTCAACTCTCTGGACAGAGAGGGCATAAGACTCGCATGTGTTCTTGCTTACTTTGTCCCCAAGGTGTGCAGTGGTAGGGCCAAGATGCAGAGGTAGATAATGGAATGATGAACATTATATCTATGGTCAAAGATGTCTGCTTCCATTATTCCAACCAAGGTCTAAGGTCTACTATATCATTGGGGTTAGTGGGAACCAACACTTTTGTGAACATAGAGAAAGTGTTCAGTTACTTGAAGTTTCGATTTTCACTGCTTATCTACAGTGTGAGAAACCACTGTGTAAGCACGATAGACTGTACTACTTACAATACCGGGTCAACAGTGCCAGAGTTTAGCTGTATACGGACGGACGGACACACGGACGGACGGACAGGGTGCAAAACATACTTTCTCCCCATGCCTTCTGCCTGGTGGAGACAATTACAATGCCAATAGGCCCTGCGGTAAGCCCCGCCCGCTCGCTCAGCTGCCTCGATACCGTTGTTAAGCAGGACAAACATCAGCAAACCTCCATTGAGGACCGTGTTATGTCGGCGTTTTTCCAAAGAAGAATAGAAGCATTCATATAACCAACATTCATACTATAATAACGCCATGGTGAAACGTTGCTGTTGGGCGTCCTGCAACAGTGCTTCACATAGGCACCCAGAACGTTTGGGGCA
Organism: Protomyctophum parallelum; assembly: GCF_964188405.1. Taxonomy (NCBI): domain Eukaryota; kingdom Metazoa; phylum Chordata; class Actinopteri; order Myctophiformes; family Myctophidae; genus Protomyctophum; species Protomyctophum parallelum. The sequence goes on along the minus strand of NC_139700.1, from coordinate 15,413,681 downwards.
TTCTCTTTTTATTCCTTTCCCGTGGGTGCGCAAAATGTTTACATTCTAGAGAAGGAAGCGGCGGTGGCGTCACTCGTTCACCCTCCCTGCTACTATCATACTAGTATTAACGTCAACCTTTACTAAACAATGGTTAAATCAATCGTCTAATAAACAACAAACAACTTACCATGGAGCAAATGGTGTGCTTTGTAACTTTCTAGTTGCTTGTGTTGGACGGCAGCCACATAACTGTCTTCAACCACAGGCTCCAGTCACGTCCCCTCCCACTGCGGTTCAGAAAAAAAGAACGCTGCTTACCCCCCCCTTCTGCATCCAAAAAGTGAAGGTCCGCTAATGGTCTAAACTATTTTATTTGCCAAAATAGTTTAGACCATTAGCGGACCTTCACTTTTTGGATAGAATGTGCAGAAAATGGTAAGCAGCGTTCTTTTTCTGAACCGCAGTGGGAGGGAACGTGACTGGAGGCTGGAGCCTGTGGCTGCCGTCCGACCAACACAAGCAACTGAGCGTGGAGATTAGAAAGTTACAAAGCACACCATTTTGCTCCAAGGTAAGTTGTTAGTTGTTTATTAGACGATTGATTTAAACATTGTTTAGTAAAAGTTGACGTTAATAGTATGATTTAGTAGCAGGGAGGGTGAATGAGTGACCGCCGCGTCCTCCACCTCCAGAATGTAAACATTGACATGTGCATGATGTGCGCACCCACGGGAAAAGGAATAAAAAGAAATGCCCCAAACGTTCTGGGTACTTATTAAGCACTGTTGCAGGACGCCCAACAGCAACGTTTCACCATGGCGTTATTATAGTATGAATGTTGTTGATATGAATGCTTCTATTCCTCTTCGGAAAAACGCCGACATAACACGGTCCTCAATGGAGGTTCGCTGATGTTTGTCCTGCTTAACAACGGTATCGAGGCAGCTGAGCGAGCGGGCGGGGCTTACCGCAGGGCCTATTACAAGAGAAGCATCACATGTAAAATATACTGTAATGTTTGATGTCCTTTTAGCATTGCCAGATGGCCAAAAAGCCATGTAGACTACAGTGTAATAGAGACTATAAAACCCTTTGTCCTATATTGTTGGCATTGTGGCAAAAAGACAGCTGACTCACACTGAGCTGCTTGCTTATCGGCAGCATGTCATCATCACGTACAGCCACGTACAGCACCTCATCAGATACCGTCTGTCAAGTGTGAGGCTGTCACAGCTATAAAGTAAGTAGTAACAGACCTATTCCAATTTCAGGAAAATATTTATTCATGATGTGTGTGTACCAGTGCTGGTCGTGAGTCTGACAGACACGACGATAAATTCAGACAAAGATTGAGTGCCAAATGATAGGAGAGAAATTGCCAGGGTATTATTATTTTTGTCTGGCTCAACTGAACTGATTATTGCTGTCTGAGCTAAGTCACAGGACTTAAAGAAGAGATGAAAAAATAATAATATGATGATGATGATACACTTACAGTAACAAGCTGTGGCCATGGCGGATGTAGATTTTTTTATCAAGCTAATTATAGATGTTGATTTTTTTAATTATAGCACATTATTCATTATTCATTAAACATGAGTATCTATAAAAAAAAACTAAAACTAAAAAATAAGCTTCACAGGTTCATAACGTGACACATTGCCACACGCTATGAACATCGTCTATTTCCGCTATTTTGGAATATCTTTTTGGAAAGAATTCCCCCGTGCCCAAAATACGGATGCCAGTGTTAAAATTATTAAAGTGAATAAGTGTAGAAACAGAAAGAACAGAATAATAATATCAGAAAAGAATTCTCAATGACTTGTATGGACCCTCACATGTCCATTTGGTTACAGTCAGAGTTAAATGTATACTCAGTGATTTCACTCAAAAAACCTTAGGTTTCGTTTTTGGCTGTGGGACCCAGCCTTTCGTCCAATCAGGATAGAGAGTCAAAAACGAAACCTAAGGTTTTTTGACCCCCAGGGGTTAACTGGGGACAGGGAGGAACTCCTTATATGGCCAGCACACTCTATAGTAGGGAGGATTATCACAACAAAACAAAAAAATAAGTGATATTTGAATTAAGTGAAATCACTGAATATACCTTTAAAGTAACAGTGAATATTTTACTGTTTAGTGTACAACATGCTTGCCCGTTATTCCTCCCAGAGAGGGGTAGGAGGCGTTGGGAAGGAGCGGGTGTGCGCAGTCAGCGCATACAGAAGTCAAGGCAGATGGCTGTGTATAGTTGAAGCACAAAAATTAAAAAGCTTATAAAAACGTTGGCGAAAACAGGAGCACAACATGAGGATAAAAGAAACATTCAATGCCAAGTTTGCTATTCACAACTACTTTGTTGTTGTGGTGTTGAAACTTTTAATTTCTCGAACTATTATAAACCTTTACGACAGCCTAGTAGAAATATCATTTTTGAAATGGCTACAACAGTGAATTCGGTTCACGTAAGTTGTTGTAGGCTATGTGGGGAAGGGGTATTATCTGATGCGAACTGACACATGACTCTACACTCTCTTGCCTTGCCACACCGCCACCCACCGCCCCAGCCCCTCCCACCCACGAAAAAAAAAAAAAACAGGCAAGCGTACAACATACATACTGTAGGTATACTAATGGATGAGCTAACTGGAGAGCCTTCAAAGTGTCTCCTGCATCAGTATACCACATCAAAGTGAGCATTCATGAGAGAGAAGCATTGTTTGTCACACAATCAGGCATCGAAACAGACGACTGCTTCTCGACTAATCTTGCGTCTCGTCCTCCCAGTACTATCTAGCGGCTAGCCTTATGTAGCACTGTGTGTTCCAGTCAGAATTGCATGTGCTTTTTGTTGACGGCTCGCCTTAGATAAGATCTGGGGATGGAGAACAGTGCAGGCAGTAATACCCTACACCCCACCCACACCCACTGACCCCGTGTGTCCCAGATGCATTGCGAGCAGGCCTTTCCTGCTCCCGGGCCTTTGCACTGCATTTTAATTAGACACACAGACAGGGAGAGACGCGACTTCAGATTAAGTACACGCAGGAATCAGCCCACACTCCGTTCACACAACAGCTTGAACAGCAGTGAAAAAGCAATCGAGGCCACTGTTTGGTAATGTACTGCTAAATACCGCCAAACTGATTTTTAATGCTGCCCCCCCCCCCCCCCCCCCCCCGACATTCACCTAAAACACCATTCCATCCTGTTGCCACATGCACTCCTATGGATCACACACACAGTTTGTTTGGGCAGCTAATAGTCGTTTCACGATGTTTCTGTGTAAAATATTGAAAGAATATCTGATTAACCAGGGCAGGTTTTAAGCATTCTGTTATATTAGTTTGTAGAATCTTCCTGAGGTCCAAATGGGTTACCAGTCTGCTCCCTGCTTTGTCTGGACAGATACATGATGTGTTCTAGCGGTTCTCTTTGTTCCCTTGACTTCCGTTGCCTTCTGCTTGACTTTTCAAAGACGAACATGTAATGAGGCGAATGGTGCACGGTAACACTTTGATATTGAACGAGATGAGGTGAGACTGTGCCCCGTGGAGAGGACAGACTTGAAACGATAAGAGAGGTTAAGAACACCTCCTGAACTATAGAGCACTACTGAGAAATACTGCACAGCACAATCCTGGAATGGATGACGATAAGCTCGTACACACGTGTGTGTGTGTGTGTGTGTGTGTGTGTGTGAGAGAGAGAGAGAGAGAGAGAGAGATAGAGAGATAAAGATACAGAGAGACAGATACTCTGACTATCTACAGTACACTCTAAGTGCCCGTTCTCTAATTTTGTATTTTAGTGTTGGGATTTGGCAAATGGCATCAACTTTGACTTAGAAATTCTTTCACATTTTAACAACACATCAAAAACTGAAATTCTTTATTTGTTTCTTTGAGGAAATGAGGGGCGAAGAGCGAATAGGGGAGGCACGTTGGGTACAGCAAGGCGCTCTCTGTGCCTCTCATGTGTGTGTGCGTCACCCAGTATTACGATATACCGTATACTGTATACACATTATGTATATTAGGGAATTCACGAATACTGATTTCTCGTATTCCACTTTTAATACCTAAAAGTAGTTGAATAGTCGCATATTCACCGTTGAAATGTCATATATATATGTTTTCATCCAATACAAACGATAGTGATTTTAATAAAAGTATATTTCCAAATGTATGTCTTTGTCCACGTATCTTCTTGTTTTCTCAATAGATGACGTGTTTTACATTTAATTTGCCACTTGAATGGGTTGCCCATAATGTCAACAGAGCAGTTAACATTATGCGTAATCGCATTTCAGTGACATATCACTGAGGTTATACTGTACATCCCGATCCCGACAGACTTTGTTCATGTCTATATTTTGAACATGGGCTTACATAAATGTTCTACCTACCGCGGAGCTCCAACAATACATGAGAAATTAACATTGTTGAATTAACTTGCCTGAATGTAGTTGGGGAAATATTTAAAAAACTAAATGGAGGGGTGACATATTTCAACTAATTAGTGAATTATCCATGTTTAGAATTAATATAGGTTACAATTAGTCTTGCAAGTTGCTGTTTGGATAATTTTCCAAAAATAAATAGCCTATAAAATCAAAACACAAACGTATCTTGGTATTTACAACCTCAAGGGATGCCACCACGGTGATGTATGTACTGTACCATGCAACCATTTTAACTTTAGATTTCAGATTTCGATGCTAGCACTTTTGATGGAGTGTGATGGAGTGTATTATAGTATATTGTGGGTTGTATATTGAGATATGGTATATGACATTAAAAAGGACAAATCACACATGCGGGACACTATTCAAACACACACGAATCAGAATCACTACAGCCTCAGTAATCAACCAGTGAAATTACAGTATTTATGGATTGCATTGACAGCTGCAGTACACCATTCTCCCTGACTTGGAGTGCTCTGCCCGACATAATCAGAGGATGACAGAGAGGTAAGATTCTTGCTAACTCGACATGCCCATTTCCTTGGCCGGTCGTCTCGAGCTAGCCTAAGATTTAGTCTCGATTATCGATTCTGAAATGTCAGAATGTGTCAAATATATATATACGGTCTAAATCTTAGGCTAGTCTCGAGCCAAAGTTGAGTTTGACTGGCTGGTGCTGCCAGCTCAGCCTATTCGATATGTGTCGTATGATGGTGTCGTGCGTTGAAAATATCATTTGAAATACATTGAAATACGTATTTTCTGTGTTTTAAAATACAGAAAATACCGCCTCAAACATTTTCTGATGACATTCCTTTTAACAAAATAAACTAGGTTGGTAGGTTTTGCATATGAGATGTAAAGCCCAAAACATCACAGCCACTGTATTCACGTCTGCATGAAAGAGTAGATTATATATTAATGATTTAGTTAACTATAAAAACAGGAGCAGCTGTGATAAAGTGGAGGCGTGGCACTAATAACGAGGTGTAATTATCAGCTGATGGGTGCATGTCTGCAAACACGCATTTAACGCTATTCATGTTAAAATATAGCCGTTACATTTATTATTTGTCCGGTAAAATATAAACCTGTCGTATCGCCAGAGGTGGCTAGCCCAAAAAAGCCCAGCGGAAACCCTGATATTTTGTATTAATCAATAGCGTACTGATTTATGCACCACACTATTCGGACACCACGCAGCTCCTTGGGTCCAAATGGTTGATAACACTATAACTAGGGATGTCCCGATCACGTTGTTTTTGCTCCCGTTCCGATTCCGATCATTTGATTTTGAGACAGGCCGATCCGATCTTTATATTTTATACAACACTCTTATGCCATGTGAGAAATGTATGTCACTCTAGTCTAGTCTGTTGCCTTTCAATTATTCATAAATAATGTGACTACTTTTATTAGAACTATAGAAGGACTGTTATTGTGGATTTCTTATTTTTTCATGTCATATGAAGATATGAAAGCAGGGAATCATAGCAAAAATAATTATGTATTGGTTAATTAGATTGAGTGAATCTTGCAACTACAGCTGAACTGAAGTCAAAGTTAAAACTCAGTTTTCACAAAATATCATTGTTTATAAATCTTTCTTTGAGATTTACATTAGACACAAGCCTATTTAGACACACTATTCCGATCCGATCGGGACATCCCTAGCTAAAACCGTCTCGACCCTTTGGTGTGGTTTGGGCCATTGAATTCCATGCACGGGAGGGTTTGTAGGGTTCAATCATACTTGCAAGATATGGGGGAGCCATACCTTTGGTTGCTTTGAATGCCAGCATCAGAGTTTTGTATTCTAGTAATAATATTAGCAAATAATCGACCTTTGAGTGTCGAATAGTGTTTTCATCATCGAATATTCTAATATTCTGTGAATGCCCTACTGTATATCAGTTTGTAGGCCCATCATGGCCACATTTTCAGACTGGGCATGACGGAGAGAAAGACCAAAGACACCATGAAGGTACCTAGAGATTCTACTTCTATTCTTGGGCCAAAACAAGTGGCGAGAGAGGGGGGGACAAGGCTTGGCATGCTGTCTAACTGGGCACAGTGAAGCTGTCATTACTGCCTCCATCTCAGACAGCACCACTCAAAATGGAGGCTTCTCTATTATAAACCTTCTCAAATGGGTTAGTCCATTTCATGTGTCAGTTTATTTCTATAATTCATGGCTTTATATTGCAGGTTTTAAAGGTCTAGAAGCATACCCTCCATTAAAAATGCACTGCAATGACAGAGGCATGTAAGAAACACACAGTTAGATGGGATCACAGGGGGAAAAGGAATATGGAAGGGAGATGACAGAAGAGACTGGGAGAACAGGGAGAGGGTGCAGTAGGATGAGAATAGAAGAGTAGCCCCTATAAGATATCCTCATAGAAAACTTCAATCTCAACTATCAATATTTTAAATAAATGAATGCCTTATTTTATATGTTGTATAAAATGGCATGCAGAAGTAGCCAATCTACAAGCTCACAATGCCAGGTTGAAAGTGTAAAAGTATGTCTGTGGGGTTTATAATTATTAACCAATTATTAACAGGACCTTGTGACTAAATAATAACTACATTGGATCTACAGGTTTTTTTTTTAAAGGAACAACATCAACATACTTTTTATTGTCTTCTGTCGTGTAAAACTCACCTCTCGCTCTCATATACTTTATTTGTACTACCTCATGTTGAAAAGTTTACCTAATGTGACATATTAGGTGATCACCTCATATACTGTATGTCACATTAGGCAAACTTTGCAAATCTAGTGTTAGTAATAATATACATAGTGGCGCATTATTAGCTTTCATGTTTCAGTAGACACTATAGAGGAAATTATTTCAATCCAGTCGAGTCCAATCAAGCAGAAGTTATTTATAATGGATTTTGTAAACACGGCAGGAATGCAAATGATGCTAACACATCATTATATGGTTTACTTGCTCCATGTGTGCACATATCCGGTTATCTAGCCTGTGCATAAATTAGAGATGCTGCACAACCCTACATTGCATCAGCATCATGCTGTGTATCCGTTGGTTACCATAGTTGTTATACCATACAGGTAGTAGATTGCATTTATACAGCCTGCATTCTCAACCAATTAAGACCTGAGGCCAATTTTACAAAACCTATGTTTCTATCAGTGGTTCTAAGGTACTTTCAGACGGGCATCGAATAACACAGACGACGTCGCCTGGATCAACGACAGGTCTGCTAAAGGTCTGCTCAAGAAGGGAGCGACAACTCAAGCGTAAAAAAAAAATAAGCTCAATAAGTCTAGTCAGTCGCGTGCGTGTGCACAAAACGAGCATGCACGCGACAATTTCACGGGACCGCATTCACGTACATACGCTTGCGTTGTCGCCCCTCGACTTCTCGACGCGTACAGAAAAGAAATGCAGGTCTCATTGAAAATGAATTACTATAGGTGCGTAAATCGCTGCTCATCTGAAAAGACCTTAAAGCTTTTTCATGTCAAGGACCAGGGACCCCCAGAAGCAAAGATTTGAATTAAACACATTAAATACATATATATATATATATATATATATATATATATATATGTATTTAATGTGTTTAATTCAAATCTATATATATATATATATATATATATATATATATACCACCAAAGAAGAAGACGGCCGTAGCCGACAGTGTAAATAACAGCAGAGCCAGGCTAACAGAAGCCGCTCCAGTGCTGGTTGGAGTTCTGCCAGTGTAGGCTATGCTATACTTGCAGGGAGAAAACATACACAATACACACCAAATAGGAATGTGAGTATATCTCACGCTCACGGGCAACGAGCGCACAGCTGTCACCACCGGGAACGTGAGTTATGTGTATCGCACGCGGCGAACACAATCGTCGTCTGCAATAAACAACATAGATGATGAGACAGCCTCACGGTACGCCAAGGGGGTGCCACAGAGAAGGCAGCCCAGAACAGGTATCCAGTACCGTGAGGAATTCAAAATCACAAGCTGGTATAAGCTCTTACCGACCAGGAGGAAAAAAAGAGGAAGAGTGTGTGCGTGTGGGATGCACTTATAGAGTGACGTCGGCACCCACGGGTGTGAATAATTTAGTATAATACTCCTGATCCGAAGGTTATTGTCACATGATTACAGGTTTACTTGAAATGAAATAAAACAGGCCTGAAAGTGAAAATCCACCTTTCAGCAGGCCAAAGGGAGAGGAAATGTTTGCTCCTCCCTTAGTCAAGTCAAAAAGTGACTACCCCCCACTTCTTTATAAGGTCTTCTTTTCCCCCCCAACCTGTACATAACTTTTTTAATTTATTTTTATGATGATTTTAATTGTGTTGTTATTGTTCATGTCATGATTACGAATTGAATACCCAGGACCTGAATGGAAATGAGACCGCAAGGACTTCGGTGATATCCTTTTGTACGGGTGTTTGACCTCTGTACTTTTTTACATTCAATCAATCAATAAGGCATAAATATCAGGTCAGGTTTAAGTCCTCCTTTATCTGTTAGTCCATAAGTGGACAGTCAGCTTTCGTTCAAAACTCACATCACAGCTGTCACTCGATCCTGTAGGTTCACACTCTATAACATACGACGAATTAGACCGTTCCTCACCCAGGAATCAGCCCAGCTCCTAATCCAGACAACAGTCTTGTCAAAACTCGACTATTGTAACCCCTTCCTAATTGGCCTACCAGCATGTGCACTTAAGCCTCTCCAACTGATCCAAAATGCTGCAGCTCGTTTGGTCTTCAACCAGCCAAAATTCTCACATGTCTCCCCCCTGCTCCGCTCCCTCCACTGGCTCCCGGTCGCTGCCCGCACAGAATACAAAACTCTGATGCTGGCATTCAAAGCAACCAAAGGTATGTCTCCCCCATATCTTGCAAGTATGATTGAACCCTACAAACCCTCCCGCGCACTCAGATCAGCTGGAAGTACCCTCACTAAAAACGCTGGGACAACGCTCCACACGTCCCAAACTCTTCTCCCTTCTGGCTCCAAAACTGTGGAATGCACTTCCCATTGCAGTCAGAACTGCAGCATCACTCCCAATCTTCCGCCGCGTAGTCTGAAAACCCACCTTTTCAGACTCCATCATGGCCCATAGCACTTACCCCACCCCCTTAGATAGCATTTATGTAGACTTAGATAGCATTTGATACAGACTTATAGCATGTTATGTAGACAGCACTATAATTGCATTGTATGTAGTCATAGCACGTCATAGTACATATGTATAGCATAGTAGAGTATATATGTACAGTTTATATGTATAGTTTCATTATATAGATATTCCACTGTTACTGTCTTAGCTTACGCATGTTTCATGATAAATGCTTTTTATGTGATGTATTCCCATGCTTTTTTGTTCTTGCTTAATGTAAGTCGCTCTGGATTAAGAGCGTCTGCTAAATGCCTAAATTGTAAATTGTAAATTGTAAGCCCAGCCAGTTTTTATTTATCCTGACTGAAAGTATAATGACAGATAGAGTGATAAGCGTTCGCTTTTGGATCTGGATCTGGGAAATACAGAAATAATATGTCCAAAATATTTTTTCTTCTATATCGGAAAGGTCAAAATATACTTTGTCAATTTATTGTAGGTTACATTTGATATAGAACAGAAGCTCCAATGGCACTCTCAAAACAAAAAGTCCACATACCACACAACCACCATTTCAGCCAAATTGGCTTGCCGCTTGAGTGTTCACTCAGGCTTAGCAATGCTAATATTTGGCCTGTTTTGTATTCAGTATTGTTCAGCTCTGACCTTTGTGCTTAATGCCAATGCCCACGTCAGGCTCACTCTAGCCGATCACACCGAATTAATTGTCTCCCGTCATACAAATTCTGTAGACATTGGACTGCCTTCAGAAATAGAATAGCTTGCTATGGAAATCTCAGGGTATTTATTAAGACATGGTATCCCAGGATAAATGATTAGCCATATTTCACTGGACAACGTGCTTTGTTTTACATATCGACTCTTTAAAGCACGTTGACTGGAGCACACAGGCAGAAGCTTGAGCATACATTTACCATTCATTCTTGTGCTGGTAGATTTACTAAAAGCCACCCCAATAAAAGAGTATATTAATTAACCTTCTGGGTTTAATGTGGGTGTTTAAACCTCCCCAGAGATACACAGAGCTTCTACTTACAGCTCCACGCCTGTTAGAAAGCAGCACGGATTAGTGTGTGTGTGTGTGTGTGTGTCTGTGTGTGTGTATTACACTATAATGTACTTGCAAGTACTTGTACTTGCATCTCTTTCTGTGTGCGTGTGTGTGTGCGTGTGTGTGTACAGTATGTGCGTGCCTCAGCTTGCACTATCAGTGTGTCTGAGAGCATGAGAAGGTTTACGGTAATCTCCGATATCCATACCTAACAAGCTTAAAGTGGTAATGCTCTCAGCGCACAAAGAGGGAAAAGCCTGCTAGTCTGCTGTATGACAGAGTGCAGACCTCATCTCAAGGAAGTAGCCTTTGTTGTGTGTGTGTGTGTGTGTGTGTGTGTGTGTGTGTGTGTGTGTGTGTGTGTGTGTGTGTGTGTGTGTGTGTGTGCGTGCGTGCACACCATCACTGTATGTGACATTTGGAATGTATTGTGGCTAAGAGATACAGCAGTACAATACCACATCGGGGAATGGAAATAAGGTCACGTGTTAGTGAACAAACATTCAGTGGTCTATGTCATACACCTTAACAATCAATTAGAATGCAGGTGCGCCACACATGTACTGTATGCATGTGCACAGACTATGCGTGCAGTGAACACACACTCGCGCGCACACACCTTAGAGTATATATGAATAGAGACGGCACCGGATTTCTCCTCCCATCCACTTGCATTAAGTTGCACAAAAGGCACACACACATACACACACACTCGCGCACACACACATACAAACTCACAGACACCGACGGCCACGCATAACACATTCTGATTCATAATTTAGCGCACTAAACACTTGCTTTTTTTCATGATTCATGCCTACGGATCAAAAGACTTTCCCTGCATGCGCTTGTGGAAAGGAAGCCAGGAGCGTAGTTACCATGGCAACAAGCTCTAAATCATCATTCACCTTAAACTGTTTGCCGTGCAACTTACTGTACGTCTCCACTCGTCTGCCCACCAACAGTCATAGACGGCCTGCTATCTCACTCACAGAGCCCACACCTTGTCACAAATCATCATTATGGCCCTAACTAAAACGTCTAAAATAACAAGCTTTTCCTACAATAGCATCCCTCCAAGGCCCGTTTTAGACCATAATGATGCCTTTTTGTCTAACGAAATGCACTGCGGATGAGGAATAGACAGAAGAGATGCTCCATGGGTATTATCAATCCATCATCTCCTTCCCTGTCGTTTCCACTGACATCTGTCAGTAAGACTGGTCACAAGAAACCTTATCACACTTCTGCATGTCTTACAATTAACCACTTGAGACCAATTTAGTTTTAATCCATTTATTCAGCTATGTTTGGGTTCAGCTATATTTGAGTGGTGCAACCACTACTATAGACAGCTATGTGTGTCCCTGGCTCCCTGGGTCAGTCTGTCCATAGCCTGGGAAACCAGACTTTTTTATTTCCAGGGAGAAAAGAAAAGTCTGGGACCGAGTCCACTTCAATTCGGCATACAGTAGCACAAACGTTGATCACTCTCTGCTGATTTCTGCTCGTCTGCACCTTTGTTAAATTGACGCACACACGTACACACACACACACCCCCTGTGAGTGTCTTGAATAAAGTTTGAATTGAACACACTCCTCTCTCTGTCTGTCGCTCAAATTAATTAGTCTCATGTCGCGCAGCTGCGTCTAGATTCTCCCGGCGGATCGTGGCGGGAGCTGTCTATGGCATAGAAAGCATATAGGTGGACCCCCAGGCTAGTCTGTCCAAGCACGAAAATAGCGTTATAGAGTTTGTTCACCAAGTGTCACTGTTGCACAGCCTAACATACAGACACACACAGGCCAGGGAGGAGGGCTTGTACAGTACAGTACAGTACAGTACAGTACAGTATTTATGAAAATCTTGCAAAATGTTCAACGACAATGCATGCCCAAACTAGGTTAAGTGGTTAAAATATGGTCATTATATGATATTTTACCACACACAGTCGACACACACACACACGTATACACACTAACGCAATCACACATAAAAAGACAAATTGAGACAGACAAATGATATAAAAGAGACTAATTGAAACGGATAAATTAAACTGAATAATCCGATTTGAAATGCTAAAAAATTTCAACTCAATTTAGCCAGAATTCTGCCCGATCACAGGCTCCCCAGAGACTCGAAATCAGTATTGTTCATGTATTATTGCAATGGTAGCAGACAAAGGAATTTAACCTACCCATTAGCTGGACGAGTGGACGTCTAAATATAACCCAAAATTATGCAGTAATTAACCAAATCTGGTAGAGCATTCTACAGCATTTCCTGGGTGGCATAGCAAGCACCTGAGTGCCTAAGGTACTGTAGTTATGATAAATGTTGCATTGTGTAACAGCTGTGTGGGTAAATGGAGCACACAGGCATAAAAGCTGGGTTCCAGACTTAGCAGGTGAGTCCTATCTCACAAGAACTGTGTCAGTAGGCTAGTCTGGCCAAGCAGAAAGGCTGTGCGCGTTTACTCTGCATCCTACTAGTGTGCTAGAATTAGGTGTCTAACCTCTGTGTTTACTCTGAGTCATACAGTGTGTTACAGCATTAGGCGACTCATGTTTACCCTCTCTGTGCGTAGCGGCATGGCGGCTCCTGAACTGGTCCTGATGTGCAGAGTTGTCAGCGAATGGAAATGTATTGGTCCAGTGTAGAACTCCAATCAGTATTCCTTCTTTGAGAACTACAGTACAACACAGGCAGGCAGGCAGGCAGGCCAGTGCAGTGTGAGCTAGCCTATAGGTACTGTTGAATGAGGAAGCCCATAGAATAAAAGAACCCCCCCCCCAAAAAAAAATTAAATAAAAAAATAAAAAAATAAAACCCAACACAAAAACAAAACTGCAGCTGAAACCACTGTCCTCTAAAAGCCCAATATCAGACAAACTCTCGCACACAGGCAGCGAGCGCATGGGTTTATTGTGTACTACGGACCCTCGCTGGGGTCACCTAAACAGAATGTGTTTCACACTGATACCATTCCACCCACACACACACCCGTCCTCCACTTTCACTGGAAGCTGAGCATTGTCCAGCATTGTCTCTGTGCCATCAGCACAGTTAGTTGCGCTCTGGCATACCTGGCAACCCACTAACGCAAACAAGCACACAGAAACAAACAGGCACAATAAGGATGGGGTACTATACTGTATGTGCGCACGCACGCGCGCACACACACACACACACACACACACACACACACACACACACACACACACACACACACACACACACACACACACACACACACACACACACACACACACAGTATGAATACATATACATGAGGACATAAATATACAGCAGGCACACTCTAGAGTACACACATACTGTACTGTACAGAGACGTCATTACTCAACAGAGGCACAGTTCTTAACAGTATGCCAGTCATGTGTGTAAATGTCTGTTTCCATGCCAGCACAGTCACAATTGTTTAGCAATTCACATTATGATGTCAGTCACAATGCGTGTAATTGTATGATCATGCACATTGATATCTGTGTGTGTGTGTGTGTGTGTGTGTGTGTGTGTGTGTGTGTGTGTGTGTGTGTGTGTGTGTGTGTGTGTGTGTGTGTGTGTGTGTGTGTGTGTGTGTGTGCATGCGCGTGCGTGAGTGCTGGGTTTGTGAACAGGGTGGGCAGATAGAATGAGTGGAATGCATGCTGTCATCAGAACCATGGCCATGTCCAGAGAAAGAAAGAGCTGAATCAGGTCCAGTCATGTGCTTTCAGAGAGAGACACAACAACCTGACACCAGCACACAGGCAGCCAGATAGAAGGACAGGTAGAGTCTGGGGTCGGGGTCTATTATACAAGCCTGAGCCAAACAGGCCAAAGGTGACCTGGAGCTTAGTCTGGCAAAAGTAGTCAGTGTCATTGAGATCTGTAATGCCAAAAGTCAGGTGAAAGTCCAGGGGAAAGTGGGCCAATGAGCATTTACTGTACAGTTTGATATGGAACATGCCCACACAACATAACCGTAGAGGGCGTGCAAGTGGAAGCAGATGAGGGTTATAGCCACTAGCCAGCTCAGAGCTGGCAGACAGGGTATGTGGGTGGGTAGTGTAGTTATTCAGGCAGTTGATCATTAAGGCTCGCTTGTACTTTCCGCCTGGGGCAACCTAATCCACAGTCATCAATTCATGCTGCCTGACATGGCAATAACAATGATAGTCCCATTTCCGTTAATGGTATTTCACTGTGCTGTTGTATGGACTTGGACTGAGTGAGAACTCAGTTGTGCACAGTACAATCTGGTGTGTTCATTTAATGGTGTAAAAATAAACCTTCTTACTGGTTCCTTTTTACACTCTTATGCTGCGTCCACACGGGCAGACACAAAGACAAAAATCACACCTGTGTGAACCGAGTGGTGCAATTCCCCTCTCTCTCTCTCTCTATCTTTCTTTCTCTCTCTCTCTCTCTCAGCACTACCCCTCTCTCTGTTTCTGGCACCCCCTACTGGTATTAATAAATGCACGCACGCAGCATTACCCCGTGTTCCAATTTCACGCATGCGCACACCACTCGTGCTCATGATACAAACAGAGATTGCTGGTTGTAGGAGTGGTTGCACCACTCAAAAAGGCTGTGAGTTTATTTGGAGCAGCTACATGCATCTTTGTGTCTTTGCAATGTCATGTCGCTGGCTTCCATTGACAATGAATGGTAGACTGCATCTTTTACATCCGCCTGTGTGAACGCACCATCAGGGTTAACCTAACACTTTAGTGTGGAGCTGTGTAAGGGTTAATAAACAGGATGGTACAAGGCACTAAACTTTGAACACAGGTCCCATCCCAAATGTCCTCCACTGGCATTGTGGGCAGTGGCGTATGCAGGAATTAATTATTACCTTGGCCTGGGAATATCTGCCTGGGCACACAATTTCTTATTAATTAAGTAATTAATTAATAGTCCTTTTTTAATTAAATAATTTGCATTTTTGCCTTCAATTTCCTAAAAATGTCAGGTGTCAGAACTGCATTTAAATGAACTATTCACTGGACAACACACCAACCAATACAACTGCACAACACACCAACCAACCAAAGAATACATACAACTGGACAATACACCAACCAACCAACCAACCAACCAACCAAGAGGCTTTGATTTGATTGTGAAGAAACTGTGTGGTATAAACACTAGTTATTTCAGCTGCTGTTACCTTACCATACGATGGACAACACACAGTGAAGGCAACCTCCTTTTGAGCAGCAGCACGTTGTTTGTTGTGTCTTGCACTGGCAGATAAATACTTTCCCAGTCCTTGTTGTTGTAACTGCATTCCCTTTTCTTTGCCCTGGTCTTAGTTGCTCATCCATGTTTCTCCACAATTTTTGCTAACTTCGCTAACACGTGCTGTGTTTATTGTGAACTTGTGTTGTTTTGTTTCGGTGGGCGTTAACTAAACTAGCGTGCCCGGCTGTTTGATTGACAGCCAAATGAGCCAATCCTATCCCCTGCCCGCACATGCACGCGCGCACGCACGCGCGCACACGCACACACACACACACACACACACACACACACACACACACACACACACACACACACACGCACACACACACACACACACACACACACACACACACACACACACACACAGACACACACGGCCCGCCTCCTGGCACTGTGGGCGCGTTTGGAAATAGCACACTGAGCGCACTGTGCAATGCAAACTCCGGTGCGGTATTTCCGAACGTGCCCACAGTGTCTTGACCATAGACTGTAAAAAATATGGACAAAGCGTTCCCCAGGTCTAACATGCACGTAAAATCAAGCCTGTAATTCCTTGCACTGTAAGTCGCCATATTTCTAGATCCGTTTGGGCCCAGCTGGCCATTGGCTGGCTCCGTTTGGCTGCTCAGGGCTCACAGCCAGTTGATAAAACACAATACACGCACCCACTATTTTTCGACTGGGCCGAGTTCAGAAATACCTAGGCTAGGACCAGGTGTGCATACGTCCCTGTGGGCCAACAGTCATAATGCTACAGCAACCGTGTCAAGTTTTAAACTTTAAACTTAAACTTCATGAAAAATCATGAAAAAATAGGTCGAATGTGCTATCACAAGTGAGTAGAAGTGTTCATATGCTTTGATCCGATAGGAATAAACTCTTTTTTTTCTGTCATAAACTGTCAAATGAATTAAACCTACCTCGTCCCATGCACATTTCCCACAAACTTGCTAGTCGGCATTGCAACACTGTCCTCCACAAACAATCTTGGCAGATTTTTTTAAACTTAAACTAGCAACAGTGTATTCCATGTTTGTAATTTTACAAAGGCCGATAAAGCGGGGGCAAAAGTTGTCCCCAAAATAGTTTCTTAATTAATCTCCTACACTGCATTTAACACTGGTCACTGCGGAAACTCTGCCCACAAGACTTCTGCAGTCTCGTAAAAAGCAAGCGGATGAAAAATGTCAGACTTTGTAGTTGGCTCATAATTACACCCTGAGTCAATTAGTAACGCCCAGCACTCAGGACGGAGATTGATAAAAAGGACAGAGATTATTGATATCAAAACCGATCGCATCGCTCCACAGGCTGGGAGAGTCTGTTGTGCAACATTCTATGTTATTTTCCGGTGGGACGTCGTCGAAAGTGTGTCCCCCCCCCCATTTTTGCCATTTTTAACGTGAATAACTCTTGATCTAAATCATTCCGTCCAATTCTAAGCAAAGATTATGTGTTAAAGACGGCCCATCGCGGTCTGTCGCTAAATGTGCTCCGCTGCTATAAATCGCTGGGCGCTCTGATTTAATGGATTAAATAACCTTGGGCGTTCAGGGTGTCAATGTTATTTTTTATTAATGTTAATTTATTTGTTAATGTCATGTTTTAATTTGATAAACTGTGTCAAATTAGGGCTGCTTCACCGGATAATTCCCAGGCTGCTTTTTTTTGTCTGAGATGTCGAGATGGTCTGTGCTTCTTTACCAGGCAGGACGACCAAGGAAGCAGACAGACAGAGAGAGAGAGAGAGAGAGAGAGAGAGAGGCAGAAGAGACTTAGTTGTACACACTGTAAAACCCTGAGTAGTCATTTAACTCAGAGAGTATAAAAGTGGACCCATCACCACTTTTCCAGTGCAGTTGGTATACAGCAGAGCTTGCTGTGGTGTAGTACAAGGACCCTCAGGCTAGTGTTACATGGCCTTGTTTCACAGCATCATACTGACCAGGGCAGAATCAATTCTTTATTTCTACTCTCTCTCCCTCTCCCTCTCCCTCTCCAACACTCTCTCTCTCCCGCACTCTCTCTGTTCAATCAAATGCATACGCCATTTCTCTTTCAATTAAAGCCAAATTAAAGAGATGAGACAGCATGAGAAAGGGGAAGGGGGAAATTGTATTTTGTGGTGACTAATTGCAAACCATTTGCAGAGGCATCTCTGTTCCCAGTCAGTATTAGTGTCGTTGTCGCCCCCCACCCCCCCCCCCCTACCCCCCCCCCCCCCACACACACACACACACATACAGAGTACAGAACACTTCTGCTTCTCTTCTTCCCAGCTAAGTCCTGCCCTATGCGGGAGCTAACTATTTCCGTAGACAACGCCCTGGTAACGTCTGTCCCAACAGCCAGGAATCTTGATGTTGTCCTGGACAGTCAGCTCTCGTTCAAAACTCACATCACAGCTGTCACTCGATCCTGTAGGTTCACACTCTATAACATACGACGAATTAGACCGCTCCTCACCCAGGAATCAGCCCAGCTCCTAATCCAGACAACAGTCTTGTCAAAACTCGACTACTGTAACTCCCTCCTTACTGGCCTACCAGCATGTGCACTTAAGCCTCTCCAGCTGATCCAAAATGCCGCAGCTCGCTTGGTCTTCAACAAGCCAAAATTCTCACATGTCTCCCCCCTGCTCCGCTCCCTCCACTGGCTCCCGGTCACTGCCCGCACAGAATACAAAACTCTGATGCTGGCATTCAAAGCAACCAAAGGTATGGCTCCCCCATATCTTGCAAGTATGATCGAACCCTACAAACCCTCCCGCGCACTCAGATCAGCCAACGCAGGGAAGCTGGAAGTACCCTCACTAAAAACGCCGGGACAACGCTCCACACGTCCCAAACTCTTGTCCCTTCTGGCTCCAAAACTGTCGAATGCACTTCCCATTGCAGTCAGAACTGCAGCATCACTCCAAATATTTCGCCGTAGTCTGAAAACCCACCTTTTCAGACTCCATCATGGCCCATAGCACTTACCCCACCCCCTTAGATAGCATTTCTGTAGACTTAGATAGCATTTGATACAGACTTATAGCATGTTATGTAGACAGCACTATAATTGCATTGTATGTAGTCATAGCACGTAATAGTACATATGTATAGCATAGTAGTATAGATGTATAGTTTATATGTATAGCTTCATTATATAGATATTCCACTGTTACTTTCTTAGCTTACGCATGTTTCTTGATAAATGTTTTTATGTGATGTATTCCCATGCTTTTTTGTTCTTGCTTAATGTAAGTCGCTCTGGATTAAGAGCGTCTGCTAAATGCCTAAATTGTAAATTGTAAATTGAACACAGCATGCATACACAGTAGTATGTTTGTCATGGCCCATGGTGATTGATGGGAGTGTAAACAGGTAGATGGTACACTGAATATGATTGCTTTCTCACTACAGTAAAAATGAAACAGCTGCTAGCATGCACACACACAGACCTAGCATGCACACACACACACACACACACACACACACACCCTCACACACACACACACACACACACACACACACACACACACACACACACAAGGGTGGGTGTGCTGTGCTCCGCTCGACCACTTCTGACGTTATGCATATTCACTTCAAAAACAAGCATTTGATAGTTTAATCAATTGCTTAGTTTAATAGATAAATAACTGTTGTAATTTATTTTGCATGGTCAATAAGGCTAATAACAGCCACATACGAGTAGAGCAGGCGTTGAGTTTCTGTGTTCCTAACGAACAAATCACTGAATGAAGCACCTAAGTGGTTGTACACCTGATGGCCATGTGTGGTTCATGGCCATTAGAAAGCCTGTGCCTTGAAATGAAAAGACGTGACGTCATGGTTACATTTATAGAGAAGTGAGTTTATCGTTTAGCAAAACGGTGTGAGGCTTGCAAATGCTTACAGTTGTGCAGATGTTGTTGGCTGAGTGCTACTAACTGTCTGCTATTCTTAATTGTATTCATCTTATAATGAGTATTTGTTTCAAAAAAGCTTTATACCCTGTATAACATGTATATAATGATGCAATGTGACATAGCTCAGTCTACAAAATGCTGTACCCCCTCCAACGGTAAATACTTTCCCCATTTTCAACTGTTTTTATTGTATTTTGACACTTGCTTTGGCAATGTAAATGTATGTTTTCTCATGCCAATAAAGCTCATTTGAATTGAATTGAATTGAGTACTAAAGAATGGGCGAAGTGCAAATTTCTGAATTAAAAGATGTGGCTTAATGATGTCCCCACAAAGTAGTAAGACAAATGTGTGTAATGAGTGCCCAGTGTGTCTGCCATCACCTGCTGACAGCCCAGCAGGTGACAGCTCTGTGACAGTGACAGCTCTGTGTGGCTTACAACTGGCAGAGACGTGGCCTTTTTAGACTACAATGCCTAGATGTTGGACTTAATTAATTTGCACCCGTTAAGGACTGTCGCCGAGCCACCCGCACTCTAACTCTGAAGTCTTCTCTCTCTCTCTCTCTCTCTCTCTCTCTGAGACATGTAAACACACTCGCTTTCTGTTTGATAAGCACAGTGTGCTGGGATCAGTGGCTGTGTGAGGACACCCACGGCACTTTATGACAGCAATATGACAGAAGCATTATGATAATAGCCACGAAACGAAACACCAGACACGTATTGTCCAGGGGAGAGCCACTGACAAGTCCAAAGATACAGACGCACGCGCGTACCACAGTCACTTACTACTTGTTTCACCCCACGCACACGCACACGCACACGCACCCACACACACACACACACACACACACACACACACACACACACACACACACACACACACACACACACACACACACACACACACACACACACACACACACACACGGCTGGGAGAGGGCTGGAATGAACCACAGCGGTGAGAAACATTAGCATTCTTCTCAAGGTTCCAGACAGGACTGCACCAGCTAACATGCAGCAGAGCAGAGCAACAGAACGAAGGGGAGACAGAGAGAGAATACAGACAGGTGGTGGGCTTACTGGGATGCATTGCAAAGTATACTGTACAGGAACAGAAAGAGAAACCGAAGAGGAGAAGAGAGAGAGAGAGAGAGAGAGAGAGAGAGAGAGAGAGAGAGCT